>NC_134513.1:7626952-7931119 GCF_027942865.1 Odontesthes bonariensis
ATTATTATCCAATATGTTTAGAAAGTCCATAAAGTCACGTTTTTCTTTAAGGTGCCAACCTGGATTCATCTTTGGTCATGCCAATAGTTACGCCAGAGGGAAGCATAACCACATGGTCCCATATAAAACCTACCTAAACGGGGAATAAGATCCAGATGGGAGAAAACAGGAGGCCCTGCTGCTCACGCCCTCCTTGTTACTGAGCCTATAGTAGACCGAGAACAACATACACCCTCTTCCTCCCCAAAAGTTACATAAACAAAAAAACATTTTGACCATCAACATCCCATACACGTGGGAGAGACTCCTTTCATGTTGGTAATTGAGAAGAAGTTGTTAATTACAACAAGAAAAGTTTGGAAGCCCATTGGTTTTGTGTCACGCCACAGGGCTTAAACTATCTCGACGTCAGGATGATTCATATCACAATTTTGCACTCAATAAATTCAATGTATCCTGAACCCTTCATTATGTCAAGTCCTGTGTATCTGGCTTTGATTTAGTTTGCAGATAAAGTTCAAGCCTGCAGGCAGGAGGTCATGCTTGGCAACACAGTCTCATAAATAGTCAACAATTTAGTAACCAAACACCACCATCTAGTGGTGAAAAAAGGAATTGTTGCAGTTTGCAACAGCAAAACCCTGCTTATTTGATTACAGCATGCAGTCATTTTTTTTTTATTTTGACCTCGTTTTAACAACAGATTTTTTTTTTATCGTCTAAAAAAATAAATTCCACTCAAAGATGGGCACATAAACAGCTTACACCACCATACATCCGCTATGTTCTCACCCCCTGTGTTCCATTGTTTTTGCAGGACAAGGGAATCAACATTATGCACATTGAGTCCCGTCCATCGCGGATGAACAAAGAAGAGTACGAGTTCTTCATCAATGTGGACTCCACCTGCTCTCAGGTCCTGGATGAGGTTATTGACGGCCTGCGCACACAAATCAGCGGCCAAGTGCATGAGCTATCACGCAACAAACAGAAGGACACAGGTTCGTGAGTGTGCAGTTGTGGTATGAGGATGTCCAGCAAAATAACTCAAGCATAAATCCTCGAAATGGAGAAGTTTCTGAATGTGTTTAGATGTCACTGTTCTTTATGTGATGAGATTTAACAAATGGATGAAATTATTAACCAGTGGTTTCAAATACAGTGGGATGCTTATAAAATGGCATTAATGTTGTTCTTCTTAATGTTGTAATGTTTCTCTGCATTTTGGCTGAACATGAGATAACCCCACCTGGGTTTGTATTAGTGCTAGAACGAGCTAAGTTCTGATCAAACCCACTTGCAGAAGATTAATGTACATCACAGACAAACAATTTTACCCCAAAATATTTCAGGGCCAAACACTCAGCTTTACAACAAATTAAAGAAATTAGGGTGAATCTTCAGGTGATCATGAATGTCTATCATTTTTTTTTTCTTACTGTCATTTTCTGGTAAAAACAGATATACAAGTTCTTCTAAAGATCATAATAGATATATGTCCACACAATACAAGTAGTGTCTTGAATACAAATACTTTTCACTCTTTAACAATTGTTTAGTTGCCTTTTTGTCTTTAAAATGTTAAATTGCAGTATATAGCTTTTTAAGTAATTACATTAAGAACTTTGACTTACCTTAGTGTATGATATTTGTTTGACAAATAAAATTGCCATAGACTTACTGTGAAGATTCCCTCGACGTCTCCTCTGGTTGTTGAGAATGTGATGCTGTCACTTTGACCTCTTCAGACAGTTTTTTACATTTTTATGACGCATATTTCCTTTCGAAACCATTCTGCTGAAACCATTTGTGCCTTGAATCAGGGTTGTATAATGAGACACTTTTTTAAAGTATATTTAAGTAGTAGCAGCATTTCCAGTGCCCAGAGCATCATCAGCTGCCAACAGTAAAACAAACAAGATTGGTGTAGAGTTTCCCTTCAGCTGATCTTTAGTTGCCTCAGAAACGATTATATAAACCCTTTTTTAACATTAGCTGTTATTGCTTACTGTGAACCTCATAGTAGGGCTAAAGGAAAAAAATAGGGAATCTTTATCTGGACACTATGAATGCTCAGCTGAAATTCTGATATTTCAGTTTTGACCAAATCAGAGCACCAACACTGGCATCCATAGACCCACAGGAGAAATTAAACTGACACTAATACTGCTTAAATGGTCGATTTATCAACTCGGGACAGTATTTGGTGTTGGGCTGCAACCAGACTTGGTAACAGACAGCAAGTGTCGCCAATGAGACGGATGTCCTTTCTCCAGCATCTAGACCCTTTTATTAGTTGTTTCCAAAAAGACATTAGTTTGGCTAGTGAGGACCAACGGGGTTGCTAGAAACAGAGGACGCCTGTGTCTCATCCCCAGACTAACACAGGCAGTGCTGCATGCCAAGGTCACGCAGGCTGAGACAGACGGGGCCACCAAGGATCATCCTCTGGTCTCAGTGTAGACCCTGTGGTCTGGTGGTCAGGGTCAAGTGAATGAGGGGTATTTACAGCATGCTTTGGACACAGCCTGTTTATAGAGGAGCCTGGCAGGGGTCTGTTGTTCTCCTGGGGCCTCAGGCAGGACCACACTGCAAAAATCTAGATTAATGACTGGGCCCCAGTGTTTTCTAGTGTCATAAATCCATATGAACAAGCAGATGCCCCTCATCCACTGTTCTGCTGAGTGTCAAAATGCCACAGTTCTGAAAAAAAATCCTATAGGCAAAAAACGTACATGTCTTCATGAAGCTTATCAATATCAATTTGTGCCATGGTCATTTGTATCATTGAAGTAGCAGCAAATATTCTTGTATTGAGACAAAAAATACATAGTTTAAATTGTTCATCAGATCATTGTTTTTTAGTCCATAATTTTGACATGGAATAAATGTTTCAAGCTTAAATAAGGCGACAAAAGTGCAAAAATCTACAGATTTGGCTTCTCCTAGGTGAATATTTGCCACTTTTTCCATTTTCTAACTTTGGGTTTGGGACTGGCAGAAGATGTCACCTCACTTCTGCTTGAAAGTTTTATGAAGTAATTGTTTTGCAAATTGTTTCAATGTATCAGAGATTAACTTGGCATCACATGTTGCATAAGGGTATGAATGTTTTCATTGTTCTGCCAACATTAAGCATTTGCTTCTTAAAAAAAAATGGACATTCATTGATAAAAATTGAAAAAAAACCCATAAATGATTAATATCATTATCCTCCAGTGCCGTGGTTCCCCAACGACATCCAGGACTTGGACCGCTTTGCCAACCAGATCCTCAGTTATGGCTCCGAGCTGGATTCTGATCACCCAGTAAGTTCTGACTCATCCGTCACCTTCTGTTTAGCACATCCTGCCCACTGCATGTGTGTTTGTGTGAATACATGTCCACTCACACCTACATGTCTCATGAAAAGCAGGGCTGCGGAGATGACAGGGCGCACTCCACCATCTATTCTAATGGAAACTATGTAGACATACAAATTGATGTCATTGCTTTAATTGAGCCCCTATAATTATAGATAATTGCTCCCTTTTGCCACCGCCATTAAAGCAAAATGTATTCATCATAAGCTGAAAAACACTCTACAAAGGCTTCATTTGAATATGTATTTGCATACTGTTGTTAGAGACGGAGTGCATAATGCTGTCAAAGGCCACAGGGTTTAGCCTCGGCAGAGGATTTCCACTCTTTGATTTAGCTGTGAGCTGCCAGGCTGCGATCATGAGATCTAACGTGGCTCTCCTTTGTGTGTTCTTGTGTGTGTGTGTGTGTGTGTGTGTGTGTGTGTGTGTGTTCAGGGTTTTACAGATCCAGTGTACAGAGCCCGCAGGAAGGAGTTTGCTGACATCGCTTACAACTACAGACAGTAACTACACCTTTAAAAAAAAAAAAAACTTTATACTTCAATTGTAGGGAGAAGTTAAAGCTGGAAAAGGTTTATTGAGAGTAGTATCCCTCAATTCCTTTTAAATGATAATATGGATAACTAACAGGGAAGAAGTGGTGGATTTAGGATTTAGGGTCGTGGTCTTTTGCACTACAAGAGCACCAAACCCACTGCAGTGCCAGCTGAGGGGGCCCTCTTTCACATAGCCTTAATTACTGTGATGCTGACATGCACTGACATTTAGCGACGCCAGAATAGGGACCAAAATAATGGGAACGTTAACATTTGTCATTAAGTTGTCAAATTCTGGAAAAAAGTCTGCAGCTTTACTCAGAAATGTAGAGTAGACGCAGGGCTAAAAAACCCCTGCAGCCATTTTAAAACACATTTTAGTTTAGATGTGGAAAATCAATAAATTATGTTTAGGTGTGGATTCTGAAGGTGGGCCAAAGTCACTTAATCTCACGTTAATCTAAAGATTCAGATGAAGCAAACAAAGAAACTGATTTTAATGCACCCATGTTGGCTTCTTGGTGCGTGGCAGCTGTTTATGTACAGTATTTAACTATTGTGATCTCATCTTTGTCCCAGTGGCCAAATTATTCCCAAGGTGGAGTACACAGAGGAGGAAAAGGTCACATGGGGCACAGTGTTCAGGGAGCTGAAGACTCTGTATCCAACTCATGCCTGCCGCGAACATAACCGGGTCTTCCCCCTGCTGGAGAAATACTGTGGCTACAGGGAGGACAACATCCCACAGCTGGAGGATATCTCCAACTTCCTGAAGTGTAAGTTCTGTTCTGATGGGGCTCCTTAGGTCCCACAAAGCCCAGTGAACAAGAAGATCAAGAAGATTCAAAGTGAGGCAGCCTCTAATTTTCTTAGGAAGAATTGCATTCATTTTGGCTGCATTGCTTTTTTTTGGTGTTTCATTCAATCTCTCAAATGCAGTAAAACATGCATCCATCCATCCATTCATTCATTTTGTGTGCCCACTCAATCCAGTTCAGTGTTGCTCGGGTGCTGGAGCCTATTCTATTTCAGTTGCCATGGAGCGAGGGACAGGGTACACCCTGGATGGGCCTCCGGTCTATCACAGGGCTACATAGAGACAAACAGGACAAACAGCCATGTGCACTCACACTCACTCCAAGGGTCAATTTAGTATCACTAGGATAGGCTAAATTAAAAGGAATTAAATAATTCACATCCTTATATCTATTATGCAATTTACTCTATATTGTACATTGTTTTATTTTTACTTGAATTGACATGACCCAGAAAGCAGGCACATTTGGGTCTAATCTTGGCTACTTTTGGCACTTATGGCTCAGTAATGGCCCACATTTTGGCTAAACATTCAATTTCAATCTGGGATTTTACCCCTTTTGTTTGCACTATCAATTTTAAATGTTAAAATGTGTGGACATTCAAAAATTATGTATGCATATATGTGTGTGTAAATAAATATTCTAATGTGTCATTCAGTTGTTACATAACACAATACATGATACATCATTCAGCTCATTTTGAAGACCTTACTGTGTGAATGTAGGAGGCAGGACCGGTTCAAATGCCCCACTTCCTCAGTCTGCTCTGATTCAATACAAGCACTCATCCTGTGCTCTCTTTCATCTCCCCGCCGCTCACCCGCAGCGTGCACAGGTTTTCGGCTTCGCCCAGTAGCTGGCCTGCTTTCCTCCCGGGACTTCCTGGCTGGTCTTGCCTTCCGTGTCTTCCATTCCACACAGTACATTCGTCACAGCTCCAACCCAACATACACACCTGAGCCGTGAGTGTTGAGAGTTTGGGCATCGATCTGTAGAATATAAAGTAAACCGTAAATAGCGTAAAGTTAATGAATTGCCCTGTTTTTTGGGTTTTTTTTTACATACAGGGACATCTGCCATGAGCTGCTGGGACATGTGCCTCTGTTTGCTGATCCTTGTTTTGCCCAGTTCTCACAGGTAGTTGCCTTTTCAAAGCAGAATCTGTCAATTATTCATCTGCTATATACGGATTAAATACCTAAATACATTTTTTGGGTTTTCTTTCAAACACATGTGCTCTATTCCACTCTCCACAGGAAATTGGTCTGGCATCTCTTGGCGCCCCTGATGAGTTCATCGAGAAACTTGCGACTGTGAGTGTATTGTAAAAAAAGACGGTCGCAGCAAATAGCGTTTTAAACTAAATAACAGCAAATGGGTACAACAGTTCTCCCTCCTGACCTGAAACAATTGCGAGGCCCTCTTTAACCCATTCTTGTGATGAATTTGTATGGAAGAGGTCATCGGCACTGCGTGATTTTGAACCATCAGAAACAAAAGCTTGTAGCTGTGAATGAAACGTGGTGAAAGGAAATGTCCATGACAGCGGTCATCGATCACATTGTCATGCGGTTTAACTACATGGGCGGCACTCACAGACCACCTGGTGATAAAGCAGAGATGCTCCGTAACAAAAACTTGCCATCAATGCTGAGTGATTATACTGGCCCTATATCTGTTGATTACAACCTAAAGATGTCTGTAGTTTGGTGCAGTATGAAGAAAATTAAAAAGTAATTTATGGTCGGCGAAAGAAATTGGTTAATCTCTTGGTCAGATGTGGCCTTTTCTTTTATCATATCACATATACAGTAAACATGCACAAACATTGCTCTTGTACAGTCTCAAGTGATTTTGTAACTGGCATTTTCAATTCAAACGACCTCAGATTCTTGAGAAGCCCGTCTGCAAACCTCCCTCCCGTCTCATTTTTTGCAGATTCTTTTTTGCTTTTTGATGTATTGATCACATTTTATGAACCCTGTGCCCTCCCTCAGGTGTACTGGTTCACTGTGGAGTTTGGCCTGTGTAAGCAAGGCTCTGAGATCAAAGCTTACGGAGCTGGCCTGCTTTCATCGTTTGGAGAGCTGCAGGTAAGAGGAAGCTGACTCACACCAAGAAATCGCTTTCAGTGGAGCACACACCCCAACACATTAAAAAGAAGTTAATTGTAGCGTTGTCTTTTTTTTTTAAATATACTACTTAGAGTTAGGATAAATCTATTGGTTGTTAAAACTGCTTAAAATGATCCCGTTAAAGCACATCAAATTAGATAAATTACTGTACTGATGGAGGCAAGTCAGATTAAATTACTTGGATGATATGAGATTTGTTTAAATACAAATTAATAAACCTGGTTACTATTAATTTGAATGGTCTTTGCTTTTATGGCAATTTTGCCTAGTTTTGCATGATAATTCAACTTAAATAGTATGTTTTATTAAAAACTCTTCAATCCAAATGAATGGAAACCTGTTACCCAGTTAAAAAGCATCAAACCTGCAAATTGGGCTTGAATACTGCATCAGCCAAACACCGTTTGCTTTATGTGCATTGCATGTTTCAGCACATTCACCTTGTTGCTCAACAGCAGATGTGCGGGGAATGGGTTAGTGGTCCACTCAGATTCAGGTTTAATGTGTCACTGGGGTGGCGGGGAGATGGTTGAGTGGGTAAGAGCAGGCATAGAGAGGATGAGCAGATCGAGGTCACAGGTTACATCAGCTGCTGTCAGCAGAGGATGTGCACTCTGTCAAAGACCTGAGTCATGCTGCACATCCTGCTTAGTGGCAATAGAGACGCTCATTCAGAAATATGAATCTATATTTTCAAAAAAACTGAAACACAAATGACACATATTTGGCTGTTTTTGTTGTTTTTTCTCTCTCAGTACTGCCTTACAGACAAACCCAAACTCGACCCCTTTGAACCCGAGAAGACCAGCCTGCAGAAATACCCCATCACAGAGTACCAGCCTGTTTACTTTGTCGCAGAGAGCTTTGAAGATGCCAAAGAGAAAGTGAGGTAAGACAGGTGCACTTTACATTATTACTTTTGCAGAGTGTGTGTGCAGTCAGGTTAGACTGTGTGCTGACCCCATCTCTTGTCTGTGTCTACAGGAAATTTGCAGGCACTATCCCCAGGCCCTTCTCAGTGCGCTACAACCCCTACACCCAGAGTATCGAAGTGCTGGACAACACCCAGAAGCTCAGGAATCTGGCGGACTGCATCAACAGTACGCTCCACTTTAACATCAGTTACCATTGTGCACAGTTCTCCTCCTCAGTCTCCTTTTCTGTGGATACATTTGTTTTATTCATCAACCAAAGCAGTGGTTACCAGCTTGCTTTGGCTTGAGACCAAGTAATATGATTTACCGAGGCCCATCAAGAGCAGCTGCATAGGTTATCAGGACATTTTTAGGGCTTTCGTAGAAATCTATAAAAACAGCTACATTTGTCTCAAAAGAGATTTCACAGAAAAAAAAAAAAATGGTCAGATGTGGTATGTTTTAGCGTGCTCTACAAAATTGTAACAGGTATGAAATTTGCATTAAGCTGCATTAAGTCAGTCGCAGTTGTTTAAGGCATAAAAAAAATACATGGTTAGGTTAAGATATCAAAGCAGCACTACTTGCATTTAATTATGGATACGCGCGTTTATCATGGCCGCCTCACATCCTGCGTTTGTTAGGCGTATTGTTTGTGCTTGTCCTCAGAAATGAACGTGTTTACAAGCTGCTAAATGTAGTTGGCCGGAAAGGACACTGTTGGGCTAAATTTGACCGGATGTAGGGTCACAGGGTTGGCTGTGGTAAAATGTTTGGAGTGAAAGCCCGCAGTTACCCAGATCTTTATAATGCGTCTTTGCCAGAACACAGATATACTTGTGACAAATATACTTGTGAAAATAGGATTTCCGTTTTTGGAAATGGAGTGCGGGTGGCATTTTGTTTTCTGGCCCGAGTCATCGGGTGTGCCCCCTAGTGGAATCCTGTGGTAACAGGCATAATACACAGGAACAATTACGCCCACAACGGAGCTTAAGTTGCTGAATATTATCACAACTATCCCTGTATTATTGTGAATTACCGCGAAGTATAAAAAAACGGGATGATTCTCAGAAAGTTTTTAAGTTATATTTATACCTGCATTTTTTATTCCAAATCATTATGTTAGATTGATTTCGATTAATCATGAGAGCGTGATGCTGTAGATCCAGAAAACTTTGTGTTGCATGAACAATGTACTTCTACCTTACTGTCATCTTGCGGTCCGTCAGATTTATCTTGCAGCTCCTGCATTTAAAAGACAAAAAGATAGAAAAATGACACCTAAAATAAGCACCGTGGGCGGTTA
This sequence comes from Odontesthes bonariensis, assembly GCF_027942865.1. Classification (NCBI taxonomy): domain Eukaryota; kingdom Metazoa; phylum Chordata; class Actinopteri; order Atheriniformes; family Atherinopsidae; genus Odontesthes; species Odontesthes bonariensis. The sequence continues at coordinate 7,636,027 of NC_134513.1, forward strand.
GCCAGCCAACTGCAGAACATAAGAGATCTATTTAATCACCTACTTATGAAATCTATTGGTGTGCTCCTCATTTTCAGCCGGACGGGAAATATAACAACCTTTAGACTATTTGAGGCTCCTTGGATTCATTTTGTTTAACACTTTGCCTTTTTTTCTATCCTCTTCAGATGAAATGGGGAAATTGTGTGAAGCCCTGGGCAAACTGGACTGACTGCACACCCAGTCGCATTGGATCTCTTCTCTCCTTCATCAAATGGTTGCTAGGTTATCGGGCTGCTTGCAGTTCTGCTTAGTTTGCTTGAAAATGAGCTTTCCTTGTATTAGAACAAATATACAAGTTAGATGATGACCATATTAGTGTATTCCAGCCAGTAGGAAACTGTGTATTTTAGTGGATAAAGCTTTGCATGTTACTTAAAGATAATAGAAAGTAATGTGTTACAGTTAGTATTATACCCACATGAATGTTACTGAATTCATTTTTTTAAAGAATCAGTGTTGTTTTTTTTGTTGTTTTTTTCTCTTGGATGACTTTAATGAATCTAAAATCCAAAGTGAAATTTTTGCCTCCAATGTGATGCAGCACAGCCGCATTAATCTGATTATTTCTATGCATTTCAAGAAAAAAAAAAAAAAAAAGAAGTAAAGACTCTCCTCAGATAATTAAATGTTTTGTATGCATGAAATAAAGCAAATAAACATTAATCCTCTTGGACATTCATTTGCTCATGTCCTCCGTCCTTTAGGCTTGGTACACAGCGTAATTAAGATGGAAAGCCATTTGTGTCATCGACTCTGTTTAATCTAATATCACACAAAAGAAATTTAATTCACACTGCTGTTTCTGTACATGTGAATGAATGTGTTTTAACTTTGCATTTGCCGTCACTTCTTTGCATAATGCCTCTACTGAGCTGCTTCATCCACCTCACGTCATCTAACTGTCATTTCAAAGGGCGCCTTCACAACTTTTCCACAGGCTCACGTTGTTAAATGAGAGGTTTACTTTACTTCAGCATCACAAGATCGCCCTGCTCTGAATCCAGCCTTTAAAGTTGAGGGTCATATTTTTGGAGTTCTTTCAATGGCTGTTAAGGATAATGCTTAAACTCTCCTTTTGAGTTGATGACTAGCTAATCATCGTAATTATCATTATTACTCTTCACGCAGTTTTAGTTCCTTGTTGCTCTGGAAATGTAACGTTATCTGGATGAAGTTGTGCACTTAATTAAAGGACATGAGTCCAAATAATGGAGCTGCAACACTGCAGTAGAGGTTTCAATGTCTGCTCAGTTAAATGTCCTCTAAATAACTCCAAAAGCAGTGTAATTCATTTGAACTCTGAAATGCAGTCAGTTCAACGGTCAGTCACGCAGATTCAGGATGAGTTGACCTGCTGGGAGTTCATTCTAAAGGCCAGAATTTGTCACAGTAATGCCGATCAATGCACAATGTCCCTCAACTTTTACTAGAAATTGATTCTTTTTGGTAGCATTACTACCTTCTGAATGGCTGCTCACACCGCTGCACAGCTGTAACAATGAGTTCCTTCTTGACACCAACAGCCCTGTTGTATATCACATACCTCAAAGCTGTTAAGCCTGTCCTCTTTGGTAAACAATGAATTGAGGAAAATGACTTAATGCATTACAAAGTGCACAGAGGAGACTCAACAGTCCCACAAACATCATAATCTATGACAGGATAAGATTCATATCTGCTGTCTGCCATAGGGAGGTCTGAATGGCTGAAAGGGAGTATTTGGTGCCTTTTGGTCATTTTTCCTTTTGTAATTTTTACCACGTGACCTTTATGTAACCCATAATATTGTTTTTGGTTGAATTGGTCAGCTTCACTGTAAAACTGACCCGTTTCCCCTCCTAATAGAGCCCCATAAATAGAAGTAACACCATGACGCACAACAGGTCCCCAAAAAAGCCGCGCGTACGTGCGGCCCTTGTGCAACTCATCTCCACTGAGCCGTGACATGACGGGTTACTTAAAGCTGCCCGCGGAGTGGATGAGGGTACACAACCTCTCTGCTCCAGTGACCGTGAAGCCTCCAGCAGAGAACGGGCAGATGAAGACTGACGGCGCGGCGCAAACGTTCAGCGGCAGGAAGCAGAGTCTCATCGAGGATGCGCGCAGGGAGCGCGGCAGCGGCTCCGCGGGCTCCCCGGGGCCCACCAGGTTTGGAGACGGCTTCGTGTTCGAGGAGAAGGACGGCAGGGTCACTCTCAACGTCGTGTTTGCGCTCAGCAGCGAGAAAAATGCGGGATTCTTCAAAACGGGGAAAATATTTGAGGTAGGACTCAAACAGGAGTTAAGGTTGAGCTGAAGGTGACAAAGACCTGCAGAAAAGTGACGTTAAACTTGTAGAAATGTATTACGTTTTAAATGATAACCCTGTAATGTTTTAAAAGAAATGATTGGGGTGCTAATTTGGACAAACATTTGGTGAATACGTGTTTGGAAAATCAGGTTGGGCACAGAGAGCCAATTTTCAATAATGTTTGATTTGAATCCATAGCAATGCAACACATTTTATAAAATGATTATAAACCTCAATGTGAAAACTATATCTAAAGCTCTAAGTAAGATTCACGTTGTCAAAGCTCCATTTAATAAAAATAACTGGTAGATTATTCACTTTCGAAAATACTCTTTAGTAACATGAAGATTTTGGTATATAAATGAAAAATAATGAAAAACATCCAACTAATTATTTGGTATTTGTATTAAACAATGAGGGCAAAATGTGTTTGATTAAGTATAGATATCATGTATAATATTTATTGTTCTTTCTTAAAATACACCCTTAGTTTTATACTTTTTCTGAGTAGTCCTTCTGTCAGAGTGGGAATACATTTGACAAAGATGATCGTTTGAAAGAAAATCTGAGTGAAAATATCCAAAGTTTGATTAAAAACGTAAGAAACTTAAAAGACTGAAGCACAAACACAGTCTAGGATGCAAAAGCTGAACCTGATAAAGGTGTAAACATTAGGAAAAGCACATTTCTTAAGTCCTGTTTTGCATCCTTTTATCAGGCATTTGAAGCCAAGCTTCTCCACATCGAAAGCCGGCCGGGGAGGAAGTCGAAGAACAGCTCGCCTGACCTTGAGTTCTTCATGAAGTGTGAAGTTCACAGCTCTGACCTGGACGTGTTCATCAACTCACTGAAAAGAGTGGCCGACGACGTTCGCTCCATACCCGAAGAAAAGGGCAAGCACCTTTTTTACTTATCGTTTCATTTCATTTGTCCAGCTTCATCACTGGCCTTATTCGAATGCTCCTTTCAGTTCTTTTCGTGCTGCTTATTATCTTTTAATGCTGATAATAACATGCAGCCAGACTCAGTACAAAAGCACTAATTTGTTTCTCTGTCCACATCACAGTTCCCTGGTTTCCTCGACAGATAAAAGACCTGGACAGATGCAACATGTTAATAACCAAATTTGATCCAGACCTGGACCACGACCATCCGGTAAGTGTTTACGCATTTTTACTGCGAAAATATACAAAGGAAAAAAAAAATTAAGCTTTTTTCAGGTAATTCATTGTCTTCTTTTACAGGGATACAATGATTCAGAATACAGAAAGAGACGGGCGGGCATCTCTGAGCTTGCCTTCAGACACAAACAGTGAGTTGCATCTCAATAGACAGTCTGGTCTTTTTTTTTTAAAGAATTGTCTCCTAAACCAACTCCTTGTTGCAGAGGGGACCCGCTGCCTACAGTGGAGTACACAGCAGAGGAGATATCAACATGGTGAGATCGACTTGCACAGTTCCTGATTCAGATGTGCTGTGTGCCAATGATTTCTATAACAGAATGCGTGACGGTGTGGTGCAATTGTGTTTAAAGGAGGCAGGTTTACCAGCAGCTGCGGAGTATTTACCCCAGTCTGGCCTGCAGGCAGTTTCTGGACGGCTTGCAGCAGCTGGAGAAAGAGTGCGGCTACGGAGAGGAGCGCATCCCTCAGCTCAGAGAGGTGTCTGCCTTCCTGAAAGGTGACAAATACTTAAAGTTTTTTGGTGGCAAAAGTACAACAAGATGTTTGTTTTATTCTATTACCTATTAAAAAAAGGCAAGAAAACTAAGAATGAAGGGCTGGTATTTAACCCCTAAAAAGTAAAAAGTACACGTAAATATTTCTATTACAGAAGCAAAAGGTAGAATTAAGGAAGGTTTCTATCTTAAAAGATGGAGGACATGTAGAATATTGACAAAGGCTGATTTGTCAAGCAGTCATTTTGTCTAAAAAGTGTGTCTACTCGTCTGACCAACTATCCAAAACTCCAAGTTTCAAAATCTATATTTATACATGGCGAAACACAGAGATGGCATTTAAGAAGCTGAAAGTGTAGAGAGTGACCTCTTGTGTCAGCTTTTGTGTTGAGATAAACCGATACTGACGATAATCATGATATTAAAAGAATTTTTATTTAATTTTTAAAAGTTTCCCACCTCCGTTTTTGAGTCCAATTCAATGCCAAAGAAGGAAGACAAGAACTTCAAATCAAAGAGGAGTTAATGTGACAACAACGGGTTTTATTTTTCCATGTTTCCCATTGATATTGCGATTATGTCGCTATCATGAATGCCTATGACAATCATATAATGCAAAAATATTTTCGTGACCACTCTAGTTGTAATGCTACCCTTTAAAATTCATCTTAAAGCAAACATTTTCCTCTGTAAACGAAGAGAAAGTGAAAAATGACTTTAGGTTTGTGAAGCTTCTGCAACTATTAAATCAAACGAGAGAAATGAATGCAGTCGGCGGGGCTTCCTGCTGTTAGAAAGGTGTTAAAGTTTAAACAAGATATTTCTATGCGCCTGAAGCCACCTATACCATAAGGCCAAGAATATATTTGCTTTTCAACCTTGCACTGCTGTAGGAAACCCGCTCTTTTATTGGCATACTTGCTGTTGATGTACTCCTCTCTTTGATGGAAGCGTCCACAAGGGGGCACAACAGATAACTAAGACTATACAAAACATGCAGAATTTAAAGTGTGTGTATTCTGGCTTAAGAGGGCGCTCCTTCACTCTAAAGATAAAGCATGTTATTTGGTGAGAAAAAGTATATGCTGAAATTGCTTAAAGAGGTCAAATGTCCTATTTATGTTCTTGATAGTTAAAAAGTCTTCAAAGTCACACCAGAGGGAGTTTTTCCTCCCCCACAGATTTTCTTCCTCTGCTCAATGATATAAAAAACAAGCTCAAATGCGTTTTTCTTGCCTTGTAGCTAGTTTGGCACATACTCAAAAACAGCTCGATCGCTGATAAATCAGAACAGACTGAGACTGAGTAAAGCTATAATTCAATATACTGATTTGTGTCCACAGGCACAATTTTAATGTTTAAAAATTTAAAGGTTTAAATTAACTTTGGACGCCAGATTTAGAGCTACAGGAGCTTCTGTATGAGTAACACTAGTTTTACATTTATGTCACTTGTAAAGCACCTTGTCTTCCTCTGTTGCTGAAAGTTATTTTACAGTCTATCAATGATCTATTTTATTTCATGGAATACTGTTCAAAAACAGGACTAAAAACACACTTCGGCCCTTCTCGAGCTTATTACTGAAGGATGAACAAGTACCGACAGTAAAGTAATAAAGTTAAGTTATATGATTTCTCTTTTTCCTTTTCATACTTTTTCTGGCCACTTCAGAGAAAACTGGCTTCCAGCTGCGTCCAGTTGCCGGCCTGCTGTCCGCCCGAGACTTCCTCGCCAGCTTGGCCTTCAGAGTGTTTCAGTGCACTCAGTACATCCGACACTCCTCTGCACCCATGCACTCCCCCGAGCCGTGAGTTATCACTTTCTGTCACCCGGCTTTTTATTTATTTATGCAAATCGGCTGCTTATTTTTTCACTGACTTCAATCTGCTCTCACAGAGACTGCTGTCACGAACTTCTCGGCCATATTCCCATGCTGGCAGATAAAGAATTTGCCCAGTTTTCACAGGTGATTACAGCAGAATGCACTTTTCCTTCTTTGGTTTGGCCAAATCTTCATGTAATCTCATTATGTTTTTTACTGAATGTTACCAGGAGATTGGGCTCGCCTCCCTCGGAGCTTCAGATGAAGACATTGAAAAACTGTCAACGGTATGATTTATTTCCAAACATAAAAGAGTTTTAACATATTCATGCAGATGAGATGCTGCACTCATGAGCTTTCGGTGCCATCTAGTGGTTAAACGGAATAACTGCATGTCATTCTGTTACTCCAGATTATTTAGGAAGTGTTTTTCCAGAGGCAAAGACGGCACTCGTGTCAGATTACTGGTTTAATAAGAAAAGAGACGATAGATGATTGTTGGATGGATGGATGCAGTAAACTGAAAAAGATGGATGGATAGATAATGGGAGTGAGGGAGGAAGGATGGATTGACTGATAGATAAGGGACTGGGAGGAAAAATAATGATTGGATGAGAAAGAATGAGGAAGAAAGGATGGATAGATGGATGGAAGAGAGGCAGGGTAGATGGATGACGATGGTTGGATGGATTGATATAAAAAAGGAAGGATGATGAATGGATGTATAGATGAGAAAAACAGGAAGAATGGACCGATAGATGTTGGTTGGATAGACTGATGAATGAATGTGAAAGAGGAAAGAGGGATAGATTATGTATGGATGGATGGATGAGAAGGGAGGTGGGGTTGATGGAACAAGACATATAGAGATGAATGACTGAAGCAGGTATAATGAGGAGTATTGAAGGTGCTGCTGCTGAACAAAAATTATGTGCTAACTTCATCTTTCATCTGCAGCTCTACTGGTTCACTGTGGAGTTCGGCCTCTGCAAGCAGAACGATGCAGTGAAAGCTTACGGCGCGGGACTCCTCTCCTCTTACGGAGAGCTTGTTGTGAGTCTGTTCTCATTTTCGGCACACGCGTGTTCTGCTGTGTGTACTCGTTGTGCTGACGGTCTTTCACCCATCCTCCCAGTACGCCCTGTCGAACGAACCGGAGTACAAGCCCTTCAACCCGGAGGAGACAGCCGTGCAGCCGTACCAGGACCAAACCTACCAGCCGGTTTACTTTGTGTCAGAGAGCTTTGAGGATGCAAAGATTAAGATGAGGTATCAACTTACTCCTTTATCATAATACCTGCTGCATTACCTCACATCTAAACTTAAATATGGAGGTTTACACTGACCTTAAAGACAGTTGTATACCAAATTAAGACAAGAAAGTGCCCAGTTTCTCACATCAGGTTGTAAAACTGATGGACTAACTAAATATGCTAAGATGTTTAGACTGGCATGCACGTCAATGGCGCTTTTACAAAGAGTCTGTTTTTAATAGGTTGACGGTTTCATTGGATGTCACAATTAACAAAAATGACTATTTGCACTATTGAAAATACATATTCCTATATTATACACCGCAGCCATATACTTGTGGCATTGTGAAAGGACTAAACAAAATGTTTTTAAGCCATATGCATGCTTTTCTTTCCACAGGAAATACTCCGCCAACATCAAGCGCCCCTTTGCAGTTCGCTACGACCCCTTTACCTGCAGCGTGGAGGTTCTGGACCAGTCGAGCAAGATCCTGAACGCTTTGAGCCAGATGAGAGAGGACCTGAAGACCCTTCACAGTGCTCTGGAGAAGCTCGGCTCATCTTAAGACCAGATCTGCAGCAGAGATCAGAAAGCCACGGAGGCAGAGAAACTCGCACGCAAGACACAAGAGTTTTCCTGAGTAAAAAGCACAATGTAGTGAGGTCCCCGAGGGCCTTTTATTTGTGTGTATACGGTGAAGATGATGTAAAAAGGAATAAAAGTTTTATTTTCATGAAGATGTGTCCTCAAAATGTGCGTTTTATAGTCAAGAGCAGCAGAAGGGAGAAAGGAAAAAAAAAAAGGTGCTGAGGAGAAAAAAATTGTTAGAAAAGAAAAAAGAAAAAAGAAAAATGAGCCACTACAATACACAGCTTGTAGACCATTTTCTAGCTTCTAAATCCAAACCAACTATTTCCATTTGGAAAATTCTTGGAAGCCATTTATCTTCATGTGTTGTTAAGCAAAGGGAAGGAGCTAATTATGAATGATTTAAGTATCGTGTTCCCACTGCTGGTCAAGGCCAGAGCCAGCACTGAGGCCCAGCACATCAGTGGGGCCAGGTCACCGGGACCTCACAGTCGACCACAGCACGGTCCGCGGAGCTGCGCTGCTGACAGATGCTCTTCTCTCTTTATTTCTCTTTCTGCGTTCAACTGGAGGATTTGGCCCTGTGTGTTTTTGACGGGTGGCCAGCGTTTTGATCTCCACGCAGGCGACAATGCACATCAGAGCCGTGCACGTCAAAGCTTCCCCTCGAGAACACAAATCATCTCCATCTGCGGGATTCGAAAAGCAACAGCATCATCAAGACAGTGGCTGGCAAACCCTCACGCCGGCCACCTTGTGTTGGGAAGCGTTCCCTACCCATAATTCTACTGCACAGTAAATCAAGCCTTGCTCTGGCTTCTCTGGGAAAGCCTGTGCTTGCAGAAAAGACAGAAGAAAAAAATGTTGTGTGTGGAGAAAAACAAAAGGAAAAAATTGACACAAACAACACAACTCAAAGGTCTTGCACTTTATGCTTAAGTGTATCTCAGTCTATATCCACAAATCCTCCATGAAACCGCAGCCAGGACGCAAATCTACAGGGTGCCAAACAAAAGCAGGTTGCCGTGGCAATGGGGCAACCACTTCAGCGATGCAGCTCCATTCTTGTGCCTTGCACTCGCACCGCAAATCTCAAACGTTGCATCATCCTGAATCCAAGCAAAAGCGTTCTCTTTATTGACGTCAGGGCCGTCCCATCCTTAAAACTGGATCAGATGCCTCCTCCGGAGGAGCCCGGGCTCAAGGCAAGGTCATCAGGTTCACTCTGGCCTCACGCCTGAGAATGATACTCTGCTTTAGGGATCAACTACAGCCCATGAAAGCAGAGCCAAAGTTTTCACAAATGTCCTGATAACTCCTCTACCGTCCTCAACTCAAAGTTTGTGCAATTAGTTGGCTACTTCAGAAGGCAGCTATGATTGGGTGGAGCTCTGGGTGCATCTTAAAAGTCCAAACTTAATACAGAGGTTATATATAAACAACAGCAGAATGGTTCTCACTGCTAATGGGGACACTGAAATGAGTTACACAGAAAAAACAAGAATATGGGAAAGAACTGGACAGAAAATAAGGTTATCCAGTTCGTCCAGCTGGGCCACGTGCTTTGATCTGAGGCCAAAGGAAGCGTGCAGGTTATGTTGACTTCTCCAGGTGAAAGAAACCTGGAAGATTGTGAGTGCAGAGGAATCTCATCCAGGGGTAAGGCTCTGATCAGAAGTGATGCAGGGAGCTGAGAGAAATGTCATGTTAGCAGAAGTGCAAAGCCAGGCTCGTTGTTTCCTCTGCTTATACAACAAATGAAAAAGAACATTCTCAGGACATGATAAAAAAAACAATCTGCACATAAAACTTCAGATGAACAACAACACATGACATGTGACACCATTTGTAATGCAACAAACACAAAGCTATGCAAAGTACATCCACTTTATTATCATCATCAGCAGGTGTGAGCACCTCTTTAAAAGCTGAAGTTTGGCCAGTTTGTTGTACTGGAGCATTCAGGTGTGTGTTAACACAGTGCCAAGGAGGAAAGACATCAGAAATGATCGTAGCAGAGTAATTGTTGCTGCCCATCAATCTGGGAAGGGGTTATAAGTCCATTTCCAAACTATTTGAATGATGCGATCCAGAATGATCATCTAAGGACAGCAGCAGCGAAAGCCTCATTTCACCAAGCATCCGAGTTCTTCTGAGAATCCCGAGATCACAAGAAAATCAATTCAGCCATCTTAGCATATTAAGAGTGGCAGCCACGGGCAGGTTTCAGGCAGGTGAGAGCCCCTTTTCGCCGACTGCGTCCGTTTGCTTTATGTAATGGGTCAAAGGAGGAAATCCATTCTTTGCTGATGTCCGTGGGTGCCAGACATCAGGCAGTCACAGCCGGCAAAGGTTTCACAACATATAATCAAAAACGGAAATGTTATCTAATATTACGGCACTGAGCAAACGCTGCGATTCACCTGTTGGTTCTTCATATTTTGCTTCCAAACAGCCAGACATGTAACCTTTTCAAGCGGTGTTGAGATATGGTTCTCCGGGCGTTTCTGAAGGTCTTTCAGAGTTTTTCATGCCTGAAACTGGCTGCTTTTTCGCTTATTTTCAGTGCAGTCCTTGTACTTTTTTTTATTTTGTTTGTTAAGCCACTTAACATTGATCTATAAATCTTTAAAGTATACAAAATGACACTTAACTCAAGGGATGAGCCACTTTTGTGTCTACATGAACCAATTTCAAGATGCATTTTGTCACAAAGACAATTTGTTCTAATTTCCTCTCCAAGAAATAACAAAGATAACACACTTTGACAGGCATCGGATGGTAGTTTTGCACCACAAAGCTGATTTCCAAAGAGCCATTAAGTGAATGTTTGGCAAATCCCAGAATGGTGCGCAGTGTGTCCTTAAAGATTTTGAGTAAACTGGACAAATGGAAGACAAGAGAAGAAATACTGTCAGGCCTTAAAAAAAACCAACATCCGCAGCTGATGAACAGTATCTGTAAAACGATCAGTAAAACACACTGAATGAAAAGAGGAGCATTCTTTGAAAGGGAAAAAAAAGGAACAGGTGTCACTTTTTGCCTAAAACTGAAAAGTATGCATTGTCCATTAACATAGGCAACAAGTGTAAGTATATCCCATCTGAGAAGGGTAGAAAGTTGCCACACAGCTGCTACAAAGTGCATGACGTAAACTCCATCGAAAAACAATGGCTCTCTTCCTCTTATCAAGATACACGCAAATCGTTTCATTCTGGGAAAGCATCGCAAACAAACCAGCCGTGAGATTAAATCAAACAAAGAGCCTCAAAGAGCTCTAATCTCTTCCCTTTGTTTCCCCTCATATCATGCTCCTCGTTATTTTTGTTTGCTCCCTTTTCGCTGAGCCTGGGCTTAAAGTTGGCAGGGCCGCAGAAGAATTATCTGAGGGGGAGATTAAGAGAAAGTTGGTGAGGATTTTAAGGCGGTCTGATTTCGCTTTCATCCATTTCACAGTTTGTTATTAGTGCGCACGCCAGCACGAGGGAACGAATCGCTTGTGAGGCACAAAAGCCTCATTGAGGTTACATCAAAGGTAACTCGGAGGCACGCGGGCAGTGACATCTGAGGACGTGCTTCCAGGAAAGTGGTGATATTGTTTGATGTCCAAGATGGATCACATGTTGGAGGGAGCACGGTGCTGTTCTGTTTGCCAGCCATCAGATGGTGCCCTTGAGTCACTGGATTAGAAGAGCCTCTGAGATTCGTGACTCGTGTTTCAGGGGAAACATGGATTCCCTCTATGGCTTCTTTTATGCTCTTTGGAGACTGCACAGCTGAAAATGGCAGCCTCCTGCTCTGACATCTTAAATGCAGCTAATCCAGCACCACCTGCATCTGCAGCACAGCAAATGGAGAGAGCGGAGACCACATTGGACTTGTTCAAACAAAAGGGCGGACGAGGAGAGCAGTAGCACGGTATGCTTTGTGGATAGTGGTGAGCGTGTCCCGTCCAAGAAATATATGAGGCTGATGAACTGGTTTGAAAGAGTGGCGTTCTCTGCGGCCTCTGCCTGCTCCGTGCTGTCATGCAGACACAATACTACCTAGTGTTTCAGCTGAGGGAGGTACAATAAGCTGCCCTGTTGGACAACACATTGATCCTGCACATCTGTGGAAACAAGCGATCAGCTGTCACCTTGCATGATTCATGATCAAGTTAATTAAATGAGCACTCTTTGCAGCTTAGCTGGCACACAGTCTGACTGCTTTGAAAACCAAGAGGGTGGTTTCTGACACATGGCCTTCCTGTGACAGTACAATGAGTCCAGGTTTGACTTGAGGGCACCGAAAATCCCTGCCAAGATACCGCTTCGCTTCCCTGTTTGGTCTGTAGAGCGTTGATAATAAGGTAAGGCGCGTCTCTTCTCCCACTACCTGCAATCTCACTGTCTGCTCAGTCTGCAAGGCCTGCCCCCCACCCTGCCCTTCTCTGGATTAGACAGAGGAAGCCGTACATAGATCATTGATAGTGAGAGAAACAGAGGAGAGAAAACACCTGCAGCACGAAGATCAAGTCGACTGGTGAAGTGGAGAGCTGGCACCGATGGCTCCTCGCATTTCTTTGAGCTCCAGCTCTCCTGGCAGGACATAACAGACAGCTGACATTACTTCAGAGAAATGAGAAATGATGTCGCTGACCTGAAGGAGTAATCCGAAACCATCTCAAGCATGCAGTCATTCCCATCAGATTCCAACACGAACTCGTAAATACTCGGAAAAATATTTTATTGAAAATTCACTAGAACGGAGAGGAGACGTCCATCCAAAGCGCTGCTACATTTCAGTCATCCAAAAGCACAGTTTCCTGTCACCGCCAACCACACAGAGCGGCAGCGTCCGGTGCCAACTGAGGCCCGATCCGACGGGGGCTGATCCGACCATCACAGGCTGTAACAACATTAGACATGTGCGTGAGCGGCACGGAACGCAGAAAAGGTCACGATCTGGACTTTGAGAAGTGCGGGCTGACCTGCGGGTGGCCGAGATGGTGGATGATTAACTGACAACTGATCTTTCCTGGACATCCAGTGGTAGCGAAGAGGTTTTCATTGGCCCGAGACCACCTGAAGAGAACAACATTATCTGAAGAGTAAGCTTTAAGATACGAGACGTACGAACTGGTTTCGCACACACAGGTTGTTTATCATGACTATTGTTTTACTTTAACAAACAGGCTGTACAGGCAGATTTGCCAGGCATACAACAGAAGTTCCTTACTTGAATAGCCGAGCTTTGTCTTTGTGGGCGGGTCTTTTCTCTTGTGCGTAACTGCAAACAACAAAAACATGATTTCGACCTATCCCACATGGACACCTCAAGCTGCATCAGTGCCACACAGATTCCCACCTGGAGCGAGTTATGTCCCAGATGAGCCAGTCGTTGCCCGCCACTGCGCCGACTTTGATCGTGTTGGTGAGGCACCAGTCGGCCGACATGAGCGGTCCGCAGTCCAGCGACAGGATGGCCTGCTGGGTGACCAGGTCGTAAAAGCGAATTGTCCCCTTCTTCTCTGCCACCATTAACTGAAGAGAAAGGAGGTGCGAGTCAGAAGGGCCGAAACGTTGGTACAAAGTTCAACAAAGGTGGCAAAGGTGGAAAAAAAGTGGAAATACTGGACACTATCAACTGATGACTATCAATGAGCTAAAGCCAATGGAGGTCTAATAACCAATAAATCTCAGCTCCATGATGGTTGTAATATTATCATAATATTACAATATTTATTTATGCCATTGACATCAAGTCATTTAGAAGCTGTAATTCCAAAAAAGTTGTGAATCTCATAAATGAACATTTATTTCACAAGAGAACATAAAAAAAAAATGTATCAAATGTCGATGATGTGAGACATTTGACTATTTTACGTAAAATAGGAGCTCGTCTTGAATTTGATGGCAGCAACATGTCTCAAAAAAGTTGGGAAGGGGGCAATGAAAGGCTGTAAAAGTAAGTGGGGGGCTAAAGGAAACAGCTGGAGAAACTTGTTGCAGCTAATTAGGTGAATTGGTTAGTAACATTATTGGGTATTAAAAAAAGAAATTCTGGGGAGGCAGTCTCTCTGAAGTAAAGATAGACAGGGTTCAGATATCAGCAAAAAAGTGGATCTAAAACTTTGTTGCCATTTTAAAATAATGCTACTCTGGCTAAAACTGTGAAGACTTTGAAAATCATTCTGGAAATGATGAGCGCTGCGTCCTCTGGACTAAAGAGGAGGGGGACCATCCGGCTTGTTAGCAGCACTCAATTAAAAAAATCTGTTCTATCATAACAGCATGGCTTCACAGTAGAAGAGTCCGAGAGCTGGACTGACCTCAGGCAGTGATGCTCTATTTCAAATTTTAAAGCTGGAACACTTGCACATCCACATCACTGTAAGTCTGGATGAGTCTGAATAAATATGGAGACGAGCCTCTCGTACCTTAAAGACTTCCTCCGGGTGCCAGCACACACTGACGCCAGGAGAGCGAAGTCTGAGAACAAAGTTTTCATTTCCGTCTAGGTCCCACACCCTGTAAATAGGACACACAAGGAGTAAAATTAACACCATTCAAATACATCCACCTCCCCTTTGTTTGATCTACTTTGACTGCAGTTTTTATTGGAGCTAACGTGTTTTCATTTTAAGTTCCATGAGAATTCATCACAAAAGCCTGCTCAGCTGTCTCAGTAATTACTAATTAGTAATGTTACGGATGGATTCTGCTTGGTATGTGAACCGCTACTGGCACAAGATCCAAAACCAAAATCCGCTACCTTTTAATTATCAAAAAATACGTTTTTTTTTAAGAGCAAACTGCTAAAAATAGCATTGGATTTTGAACCACCCGTAGCTCCTTACATAACACTTGAAAGAATTCGCCTCCCAAAGGTTTCTTTGTTAGCAACCATGAAACACAACTCCTTGACCCATACAGATATAATCCCACAAGTTTTCATGTCCACATACACTATGCCTGAGTATCCTTCAGAATAAACATCTGAAGAAACAATTAAACTCCACTTTTGCAGCTCAATACAAGACGTAAATGGCTTTCACAGCACGCGATGGTGCAACGATGGCTCACGTTCAACTTCATGTTGCTCCTAATTCATCAAACTCCTGCTGTTTGTGTTGTGTGTGCAAATGATGGACAGAGTCTTGTAGTTTTTCCAGGGGAAAGAGCTCTTTTCTCACATCCAGGGCCTTTAGCTGTGAGCACAGACAGACTTTCGCCTGGAACCCTCTTACAGGGAAAACGCCATTCTCACATCACAATGAGCAAAGGTAGCAGGGGCAGCGTTCACTCTTCACTCGCACTGCAGCAGTTGTTTCGCCGCGTGGGGCCTGCTGGTGAACAGAGAGCAAATCAGCAGTGGAGATACGTTCAACTGCATCCTGCTTTCTGCAAAGGAAACAGAAGCACTCTTGAAGCCCAGTCTGGCCACTCTTTATTAAAAAGGTGGTGACTAACATCTAAATAATAGCAAAAGGAGCTCAGAAACAACAGGGGTGTGACGAATCACTTGGATGCAGACAGCTGGAGTTCCTGCGACCTTCATCTATACTTCAAAAAGTCTCAACGGTCCCTGAATTAGGAGAAAAGGTGGGGGACGGGGGCATAAGGGAGGCTGCAAGTGTTTCTGGGAATATAAAACAAACGCTTGTGAGGCATGGGAAGGTGCTGACTGATGAGGTCATGCAGTGTAATAAAGCCCAAAAAGTACCTCCAAAGACCATCTAAATGTCAAGTGTGTTGTTGAGGAGATTGATGTCCTCAGTGGTACGGTGTGAGGGAGGATATGCCCCGTCTCAGATGAAGACCACAGCAAACGCTCAACTTTTCCTGCCTCATATCCCCTGCGGCAGGATAGAGTCCTGTCAAAACTCTGGGCTTCTTTCTGTTGCCCATGTCAGGACTCAGCCAGAGCCTCCATTGTGGAGCATGAGTGAGGCTGAGAAGAAAACCCCCAGACCACATCAGGAAAACAAGGACTAAACCCTGTTCTCTCAGACCACTGGCCAAGCAAGAGCTCAGTTGCACGCTACGCCACCAACGGCCAAACTGTGGTCAACCACTGTGCCCTGCAAATGGAGAGCGCCGGCTTCCCAAAAACAACAAAACCCTTGCCGAATGATGTGAAAGACATGAGACACGAAAACATGCGTGACCGCGACTGATAAAACACTGTGTAAACGCATAACACTACATCAAGCAACAGCAGTCTGTTTCCATGTACAACAGGGTTGAAAAGGGCATCTGAAGTCCCGTGTTGTGTTATCAACATGAGAAAATAGCAGGGCAGAGCGCTACGGTTTCTCGGCGTTTCCCATAAGTGGAGGAAACGGGAAACGCCGTTAGCACTGCGTGATGTGATCCTTGTAGAGAGCAGAGTAAATAATCGAAGGTAGCTCTCTGGAGGGAGAGAACTGGAAGAGTCGAGCAAATATAAACCCCTCCCAGTGCCTGGCTCGGTCATCCTGGTTGAGGTGTGCGATGTCTGCGTCGGCATCTATTCACACAGGACCTGAGCGGGATTTCATTGAGCTCCGAAACACTTTCACTTTTGAGACAAACGGAAATCATTTGAGCTCCAAGTTAGCAAAAACATCTGCACCGAGTGTTTTTTTAAATCAGATTTTTGAAAGTGAAAAACTAATAAATGTGGGGTTTGAGCAGTTAAAGGTAAAAAAAAGTAAGGAGTTGAATGAATTATTTATCAGGATGGCTAAATTGTTAATAGAGACAGCCGAATTTAAAAGGGAAGCTTCAGAAAGGAACAAGAAAAAGTAAATAAATCATCAGTCAAATGGACAGCAAAAGGCTGACTCCACAGATGTGGTAAAAAGATCCTCTGAGAGAGGGATTCTTTCAGAAATGAAGACCAATTGTTTAGTTTTCTCTCTTGGAAAGAATAGTGTTTCTCAATGGGAAAAGCATCATTAAAATATCCAGACAACCCAGAAATCCAGTCTCTGTAAACTGGAAACGAGGCTGTGAGCTTCAGCTTAGAAATCGCTGCAAAAAAAAATCATGAACGTTTCATCCTCCGTGCTAAAGAGCAGAAGAACCATTCAGCTTGTTGGCAGTTCAAAAGCCCACATCTGTAATGGTACAGAGGTGCACATTACGGGTGACCTGCACATCTATGGAGGCCCCGCTACTTCTGAACAACGCATACAAGATTCGGAGCAACATATGCTGCCGTCTTTTTCAAATATGTTGCTTATTTCAGCAAGACAATCATTTGTTAACCGTGCCGACGCACAGATGTATGTGTAATGAGTGTGAAAGAGCACTCCCACACTTAACTGTGGAATTTACCAACTTGTACAGTACCAACACGCAGCTCTGGCCATGCTCATGCACAGAATCTCACCGAATAAACAGGGAAACTGCAAACAGAAAGCATTGATGGCATCACGGCACGTAACCTCAACATCCACATATGTTCTTTATTTCCTCAAATTCGTAAGTACTCATTTGGTAATTGTGTTTAGTTCGAAACAGACATGCAACCTAACTTACAAAAGACCCAGTGACAGACAGATATTTGAAAACGTATCACGGCTGATCTGGCGTTATGAGAAGATTTTCCGCTCTGATCTACTTAGTGAGCGCGCAAAGAAGATTCGGAGCAGATGCCGCTTCCCAAAAGAGATAATGTTAGATTGAGACCATGATTTGAAACCCGTGCTGCGGCGATAAAATGGTCCTTCGGTGCATATCGCAGCTTTTGTCTGCCCCGGGGCTTTTGACACTTTCCAGTGTGAGATAGGAGACAGATCAGGCGCCTTCTAACCGTCACCGAGTCCGGCTGCATCACTCAGGACGCAAAACAAAAGTAAAGTTTCTTCTTTTCAGTCTCTTGACCAATATTTTGAAGAGGAACACAAGCAATTTCCATGTGGTGTTTAAAGTGATGACTTGTTTCCATCTATGGTTAATTGACGGCATTTCTGAATGCAAAAGGAACACAAGCGAGGCGTTTAGGAGTATGTGGGATTAATCAGCAGTGGATTACTTACGAATGCGTATATGACTGACGTGCATGTTTAATAAGTAGGAATTTCTTTGCACTTATTTGAGGAAGACTATGTCTAACCTCATTCTGAGCATATTACAACAGCATGACACTGACACCAATGCCAAACCAACATCCACCACAGAATAACAATCTGAGATGAGCACATTTAGAATATAACGGGTTTAGTTCTTAGAGGGGCCTGCTCACACTGCTCTTATTTGCTTCCCTTACACAATATAGAAAAACTAAACAAACGGATTATCACTGAGCGAAGGACAAAATGTTTTAAACCATATACATAACGCAGCGGCGGCAGCAGGTGAGTGCTATTCTGAGTTCAGCTGCGAACTCTGTCAACTCCAAATCCTCTCAGGAGCCTGCAGTGTGCCCTTGTGACCTCTAGGTGGCACATTCCTCCACCAACTCCACACCGCTCAATCTATACTGACCCACTGAGCTGTTTAGACTACATGAATCCTGAGGAAGTAGAGTCTGGTTCCCCACCTAGATATCGTGGCGTCAGGTTGCGCACTGGCAGCAGAAGAGGTCCCTCAGCTGCAGGGGACAGCGATGACAAAACAAAGCAAACTTATAGAGGAGACGCGCCTGCCAAAACCAACAGTGTGATGGAGAGGTCATGAACCTATACATGCTGACATAAACCTCCCTCCCTTTCTGCGGGACCACTTCCCTCCTCTCACATCGAGGCTCAGTTTGTGTGGGCTGACTGGAAGGTCTTCTCCTCTTAACTTGATCTATCCCTTGTTCCGCCTCTGTCTTCCTCCCGCGTCCCATATTTTCTCAACATGACAGAATTTAAATCTTTCAGCAGATGGAGCGCACTCTTGTTTTCTCTGGCCGGTGAGAGGGAGGGAGGAGAAGAGGACAGTAGATGGGAGTGGAGGAGACTTGTTCAACCCCGTGTGATCCTAGACATGGACGGAAAAGACGATCATCCCGCCGATGGCTGTCAAAGGGTTTCGTCATGAGAAACTAATGGCCTGTTGTCAAATAAATCTGAATCATCAACAAAGTGAAGGTGTTTTCTGTGGCTTCCGGGCTGCGGAGGCTTCCATTTCACATGCATTACCTATACAGGCAAATTGAGAATGATTTTAAAACGGTCATCCTCTTGTTTTATTTGTTCAAAAATGTCATTATTCAGCAGAGAGAGTAACATTAACAACAACCAAAGACATTTTAATAGACTTTCAACAGATAAATCAGCCTACAAGTAGGTCCAATAGATTATTTTCATGTAATTGGCAGGACAGCTTCAAAGCTCAACCCCACTATATGCTATTCTAACGAGAGAGAAAAAACAACCCCAAAACCCTTTTTTCCCCTCGATAATTGCCCACCGACCAGTCTGAACCGTTCCACGTAGAAATGTGGTGAAAGTGCTAAAACAACAAACTCTTTTCACGTGACTTTTCTGAGACACGTGTTGTACCACTTTAAAAATAAATAAATAAATAAATAAATCTATCGTTTATTGGAAAAAAAAAATCCCCATGTAATAAATGGGGGGGAATGTTTAGGGCTAGAGTGTAACTGACATTCAACAGAGCGAGAAAGGCTGAATAATAACATTCTTTTTTTTATTTCTTTAAACTTGCTGCAGCACCCACAATTTTCACTCCTGAGGCATTATTTTCTCATCGAAACAAAGAAAAAATTTGCTTCCTTTCTTATGCAACTCTGATGCAACTGTCAAAGCAGACTTTTCAGTAGAGTGGTGCTAGAAGCTTCGAAAATGACCAGAATACGCCCATCTGCACCCATGAACCGAAAGTGATCGCTTTCAACTCGCCCTACGGCCAGACCGACGTGTGCAGGAATGTCACAAAACAGTGACCGGAGAAGTTACAGTTTTTCCTTAAATAGCAGTAGTTGTTTCTTTTGTGAATTTTCTTCACCTAACGTCCCCGTAGCAACCTCAACTGCCACTTGGACCTCTTAGCTGGTGGGAGATTTAAAAATCAACAGTTTCTGTCATCTTTTTTTCACCCGTTTCGGGTCCGTGTTCACTTACTCTGGCTGACTGGACAATAGCCGGCCTACATCTCCATTTGAAACCACTGTTTATGATAAACCAGCTTTATCCCTCATGTTGTAATATATTTGTCTCAGTCCACTATTAACATATCTTTTCACCACGAGCACCAAACAGGATCCCATCACAACTCAACCTTGACAGCCGTGCTGTAGGGAGAAGTCAGTGTATGACACAAAGGAAACAGCACAGTGAATATCACAGTCTTGTGCAAGTGATACTATAGAAGTATCCCCGTTCCAGGTGTGTTCAAGGCTAACAAAGGGAGAATTTTCTGTAGGACTCATTTCAGAGCGTTCAGGGAGATGTTCAGCCCTGCAGACCCTCCAGTGCTCCAGCTGCTTCAAGATCAAAAGTATCGCCCGATACAGCCACCCAAACTATCACAGAACCACCTCCGTGCTTCGCTGTCAGTCAATCGGGATCAGAGGCTTCTTTTGGGCGTTCTCCAGATGCAAATTGGTTCTGAACAAGGAGAATAGCGTGAAAATTTTATGGAAAAGGTTTGAAACCGGGAGGCCTTTCATTCTATACAGCTGTGCTGAGCTCTCGACGCACTGTTTTGTTTTTGTTTTAAAACGATATGGCTTTAACTCTGCAGTCTCTTTATTAACTGCAGTTCTGTGATTTCTCGAATCAAGACGTTTTAATGCTTTGCAGTCTCTGTCACAGAGTTACGCTTCCCAGAGCTTTTTTTCCTTTTTCCTTCCTTGTTTTTAGTGGACTGGCATGACGTCAGACACAGTTCCCTTGGAAATATTTAACAACTGAGCAGCTTTGTTTCAGAGGCCCAAACCACTTGGGCTTAAACGCTGGAATTCTTTGGAAGTCAGAAAGGTCACAAATTTTGGTATGAATTGGTTAAAAAAAAAAAAAGAAAAAAGAAACCTGGTTATTACATCGAGTAAATAATGTCTGCAGTGCATAAACATAAGATTTATGCATTGGGATTCTTAATTTCTTTGCTTTTCAACAGATGCTGCCACATTCTACACAGTGGAACTAAAAACTCCATCCAACTGCTTATTTCAGTCTTTCGGTATAATCCAACAAACAGTAAGTACTCGCTGATGTTTCCAGCTTTATATGATTGTTAGCAAAAACTCTAAACATCAGGTTGATAGCTATCAGTTGCGGCCCTGTACTTCAACTGCCTTTAACTTATGGTTTCGATCTTAATATAATCAGAATTATCTTAAAAAGTTTACATGATCACTCCACATTACATTTATAAGGACAGATCCATATAGTGCAACACGATCTGATTACTAGTGTTAAAGAGCTGCTGTTGGGAAAAATGTTTAAAACTGAAGTCATGCGAGATATGGCTGAAATAGTAAAAGGATAGCGAAAAAGAATGATAAAGAATAACAGCTAAGACTAGTAGCTACAAGGCTTAAACATACAGCTAAAAGGACCAGTGTCATGTACACAGGCTGTCCTGCCATTGACCCTGACTACTGACACACTTTTTCCCAGCACTAGTCTTAATTGAAAAGGAAAATTTGGGAAGCTTGTTACAGCCCCCCCTTAAGAGAGGAAAATCTTTCTGCAGCTAATTGGATTTCCATATTTAACCAATTAGCTAAAAAAGCTACAAAGCAGCTCTGTGCTTATGCACAGTCACATTGGAGCATGTTGTGCTTAGCGTCATGTTTCACTGTGGAAACACTGGCAAGACTTTCTGCACCATTAACAGAGAACAGAACTGAAAATCAGAAGCTGGGAAAACATGCATTACACACACACACACACACACACACAGAAATAAAACGGATTGGACCTGCAAGTGTGGTCATCACTGACGGAAGCAATTTGTTTCCCTTCTGTGGGCTCAAACACCAAATGGTTAATGTAGCTGGTATGGCCCTCCATCACCTAGGCGACAGCATGGTTAATATCATTAGCAAACAAAAACAGATAACCCACCATCAGTAAAGTTGTTTTCACAAATGTTTTTGAGCAAACTTTGCTTTACTACACAGGCTGCAGCTCTACTTTCTGTATGTGCGGCTACATTTCCTGCATCGCTAAGTACCAAATGTCAGCACTAAGTAGAAAAGCTTGATGCCAAATGACAAGCACAGTTCTGGCCAATGTGCTCCAGATGTTGCACTACCTTGACTTCACTCCTCTCCTGAAGATCAGAAGTCAGCAGCCGTAGTTTTCTGTCAGCTGCCGCGGTGCAAAAACTGCAAAGAGAGGAAGAGGAGAAGAAAGACAAAAGTTTAACTCAATAAACAAGGAGGGAACATAAAAACATACCAATAACAGACACCACCTCTGTCTACATACATGCCCGCAACCGCCTAGACTGACACCTCTGGATGAGAGTGTGTGTGTGGCAGAAAGCTGGAATATGATCAGTGGAAACGCTGCCAGGGAGATTCTAATTGCGAGCAAAGATAAACACAGAGAAAAACAAGATTGCTCACGCCATGTGCGTCTTTGTTCAAAAAACCTGTGCAGAGTCAGGCAGAGGACTTTCCCTCTAATCAGTCCAAGTATATACCAGCTCCTGCAATTATTCACACAATTACACTAACTCACTTATGACAAGAAAAACACACACATATCACCAGAATAAACAGACAGCGGTTCACACATTTTCCGTCGCAGGCACAGATGAATTTGGCATGATGTCACTACAAACACCCTTAACGTGCTTCAGGGCTTTGCTGCTACAGTAGATTAGATAATATTGGGACAGGTCCTGTAACCCTACTAACTAGTGTTTGTTTTAAAACATGAAACACACACCACCTCTTTGTACATTTTTTAAGTTTAACGTCAAGGTAATTTTCGTTTGAAAAAGGAAAACACTACAGATTTTCTGCACCAGTAAATTTAGGCTTTGTTTTTATATAAATATATAAAAAAGAGACAAGTACTTACCAAGCTGCTATCATTCTAACTCCATGGTCTTTGTACTTTTATAAAAAAGATTTTGGGAAATGGGAACATCTTTAACCCTTTAAAGGCACTCACTGAAATACTTCGAAATGTTTATTGGGGGATATTAGAAGACATTTTTTCTTTGACATTTTACTTAAAGAAAACTTATTTAAACAATATTTTTACTCAGGGACTCCAATAAACTCTTTTTGCCTGACTTATGGTCTAAAAAAAATGAAAACGAATATCTTACATTGGCCCTTATTAGTCACTCGGTTTGTCTCCATTTGAAACGAGCCATTTTTAGCTCCTGTCTCTTTAAGGCCTACTGTCTTCTGATTGACCAGCTTCCAGAAGCCTGTTGAGGTTGAGTACCCTGTAGCCCCTTTCACACTGCCGAATAACCCGCGTTTAATTCACGAATTTAGCGTGTCCGCTGTTGCGTTCACACTGCCGACCCGGGCTGCCGTGTCAACTCGACTCGCCTTTCGACCCGCGTCGGACCCTAGTCTTTTTGCCGAGCCGAGTTTGGTGTGAACGCAATCGACGCGGGTCGGACGTAGGCGTGACATGAGGAGTTTAAAAGACAGAATGGACAGCTGATTCAGAACAACAGCGACAGGTGAGGACAAGTTTTACTCTGTTTTAGCCAACATCAAGTTCGAGACATTTTTGAAGATGGCCAACTGGTGAGACAAGGAGGTCCGCGAGCTCCTCAGCCCCCGAGCAGAGGACGTTATTTACCGCCACATGTCGGGGACGGTGAAGGATGGACCTCTGCTAGAAGGGCTGGCGAGAAAGATGGGAGAGCGCGGTTTCCCACGCAGCAAGACGCACCGTAAAGTAACATCTCCATGAACTGCATATACAATTGCAAAAACGAGTTCTCAAGGTGTCCCGCCATCGTTTGTTTGAAAAATTTGATGCAGACAGGTGTATTTAACCCTACCTCCGACGCGTGGCTTGTGTCTACGTCATTGTACACGCCCAGCATTTTATGTGTTTCGTGTGACGCTCTGCCACTAGGCAACGCCCCCTGAACTCGGCTTCAGGCGACACGGGTCACCCTGACACGCCAAGTGTTCACATTGCTCGACGCGGGTCGAAGGTGCAATTTGGACCCGCTAAGGTAGCGGGTCGCAGTGTGAAAGGGGCTAGTGATAGCATGTTGTAATAGTAGAAAATAATAATAAGATGTTGCACCTTGGAAAAATGTTTTCCATATATACCCAGAGATCAAAAGTAATCCCCAGCTGAGGGCTCTCTCTATTTTCCTTTTGTTGATGTCCACCGCAGGTGTTGCTTTTGTTTGCAAGGTTTGTTTCCAGGAAAGACAACTACTAGTTAGTCTACTGAATTAAAACCACTAGCAACACGGCCTACACCACCACTATCTGGCAACACCATGCTGACGAATTTAACAGAAAAGGTGTATGATTTACATTTTCATTTTTTTTTTGCTAATCTTCAAAAGATCGCTTAAAGGATAACTGCGGTATTTTCAACATTAAGCCTCTTTTCTGACTTGCCATTCTGAAGCAGGTTGAGATAAATCAAAATTAGACAAATACCGGAGACAGCAGTAAACATCAAAAAAGCAGTGAGGGGGGTTCTAAAACATTGCAGATGACTCAGAAAAGAGGCTTAATGTTGAAAATACCGCAGTTATCCTTTAAGATTTGTCGTTGGCTCGTAACATGTTTTATACCGTGAACAATGATAGGAACAAAGTTGTCCTGTTAGATTTTACTGTAAGTCAGTGCTGAAATAACATGCTCTTGAGCTGGAAGATCCCTTGGAGATAACAGTCTTCTTTGGGTCAGGGACATTGTAGCGATATGGTTTGGGTCGTTACTCCATCAGACAGCTACAGAGAGGCAAATTACTTCATGTATTTCAAGGCAGTATCGATCAGTATCGATTCTTGTTTTCCCTGTAATGCACCTTGTAATCATATCTTTGGGCATCCTGGGATACAGTCCCCAGACCATGAACTGTACCATCCCAGTTCAAAGTCAAGCTCGAGCGCTTTCTTTCATGTCATCCCCATCATTTTCTCTCCTTTCCTTAGTGTAAACTCTCTAATAAAAGCCTGTTGTCTGGCGTTTTGGCCACTGTATTTACTACGTGACAGCCAAGGTTGAAAAATGAGTGTGTGCAGTGGAAGTCTGTGGTTTCAATAGTCTTCAGGGTTGTTCTCAATACAAGCTGCTGTGGTGGCAGTTCAAGCCCCCTCTCCTCTCCTCAAGCTCGTGAGAACGTTGTACTTTTCCTGGAAGGCACAGCTACGTGCTGACTGAAGGGAGGGATGGAACCTGAGTGGGTAATCATCAGCGCAATAACATGTGCGCACGTCACAGGGCTGGCTCGAGGGTCCTGTGGAGTAAACCACAGAAGGCCAAGAATTATCGCTGCCTTTCCTTTTCAATTACACAAAGCCTAAACACCTCCAGGGGGACTGCAGAGCCTTCCCATCCACTGCTCCAATTAGGCGGAAACTCTTTGCTTTCTAACAATCTACAGCTTGGCAACTACCCTCGAGTCCAAAGCCACCTGAAACAACTTGGCTCACATCCAGGTAGCTGCAATGTGACAGCAAGAGGTGGTGATGACTACTTTCTCAGAGCACAACTGCTGTACTTTCTCAGAAAAATCATCCTGTTATGTTAAAGACACAGATGTCAGGTTTCTAATATGGAAGTGAAGCATGGCTTGAAAGCTTCTAAACCTACAACAACAGTCTTATGACTTCTTGCATAACAACAGGTGCTTGAGCTTCAGATGTCCCGCCGTACACATCATCTTTTTTCAAAAACAGACAGCACACCAAAGAGGTCAATGCATCTTAAATAGATGGGCTTCAATGAGCGTGGGAAAGAAAAAGGAGCCACGAGCTGTAGTTATTTGAACAAACATTTCAGGCTGATTACAATTGTTCTGATTAGAGATTCCAATTAAAAATAAAGTGATCTGACGAATCAGACCTACGTTCAAAGACGCAGTATTTAACAATCACTGATATCCAAGTGGTCAAGCTGGAGGAACGACCGTCTGTAATGCCATCCGCCCCCACGACTCAGCAGCTTGTAGAACCACCTGTATGATGTTATCAGCCTCCTCTATATTGTTATAGAGGAATTTTCGTCCACTTCACTTCACAACGTTGCTTCAGATCTTGGAGGTTTGCAGCATTCATTTTTGCACAGCTCTCTTACGGTCCCACCACAGCATTTCAATCAGATTGAGGTGTGGACTTTGACACCATTGCAACACCTTGATTCTTCTTTATTTCAACATTCTGTTGTAGATTTGGTGCTGTGTTTGGGATCATTGCTTTGTTTCATGAACCAGTTTCTACCGAGCTTTAGCTATCAGACAGATGGCCTCACATTTCACTCTGGAAGGTGCCCAGGTCCTGTGGCTGCAGAACAAGCCCAAATCATCAGCCCTCCACCACTGTGTTTGACAGTTGGTGTGAGGTGTTTGAGCTGATATGCTGTGTTTGGTTTCCTCCAAGCGTGCTGCTGTGCATTATGCCAAACTTCTCCACTTTGGTCTAGTCTGTCCAAAGGACATTGTTCCAGAAGTCTTGTGGTTTGTCCTGATGCAACTTTACAAAACTAAGCTGTGCTGCCATGTTCTTTTTAAAGAGAAGAGGCTTCCACCTGCAGCCCTTCCAAAAGAGCCATACAGTTCAGTCTTTTTCTAATTGTGCTAATTGTGTCATGAACTGTAACATTTAACATGCTAACTGAGGCCTGTAGAGTCAGAGATTAATTTTGGATCTGTTTTTTCATAATACATAATGACATGGTGCAATATGGTTCATTCTTCATCCAAGGTTGTATCTACCTAATGATATTTCATTATGTTCTGATGCATTTCATAATAGTCAAAGAGGAAGCACTTTCTTTTCTCACAAGAGTGCTACTCTCCTGTCGTGACAAACACATAGAAAAAGATAAATGAATATATCAAAAAATTAAACCCAACTGCAGCCTGAAAGGATGGCACTCTGGGCCAAGAAAAATAAGCGTACGCAGATTTTGAAAAATAAAATGGATTCTTACATAAAAAGTTGCTTTAACAGCAAACTTTCAACCCTAACTGGACACTTGCTAGCAAAACATTTGCCCTAATGCAATAACAGAGGAGCACTTGAGAAGCCAAAGTGCTCTTGTGGTTAACCTTACAGCAAAAATAAACTTTAACTGTACTCCTGCACATGGATATCATTTCCCTACAGCCTGACACCATTGTGAAGTGAATACGTACCGTGTGTGGGCCACATAACAAAATAAGTATTTTTCTTTTCCAACTATCAGTCCTATTTTATGATTTCTTTGGTCTTTTTCACTCATTTTAAAGTTAAGAGATTAAATAACACATAATAATATAATAACATAGTATCGTCTTACTAATCAAAATATGTAAAATAATCAAATCACATCAAGTCAAAAGGTGATACCTGATATTTGGTATTCTGTCCAGCCGAGACTCGGGGCTCCACGCCAGAGCATCAACACGCAATTCATGATGAAAAGCCCGAAGAACACTGAATTCAATTCCCTCCACCTCCATATCCTCCTCCTGTGGGAGCAAATTTATGGTCATGAAAGAAGGAAAACACTGTGTAGTGGCTAAACTAGGCTGTGTGAAGCTGAATCTCTGACCTGGAAGAGACAGGTGGCCACCACCACATATTGGTTTCCACCGTAGGCCAGGAGAGAGGCAGGGGTGCCAGAGTCGAAAGGACTGAATTCTACCACGTGGACGTAGTCCTCACATGGGACCGTGTAGCTGGGACTGCGGGTAGAGTCCTCCTGCATGTTGTGTGTACTGGTAAAGCTGGCTTCCTCTGTAATACATCCGTGTAGGAGTGGAAAGACAGTTGAGGTAGGTTTACAAGGAAAGATAAATTAATACCATCTTATGTCTGATTGAAAGGTGCCCACTTACATCAAGCATAAAAAAAACAACCAGCAAATCGCCCTGAAAGTTGTGAGGTGGGGCCACCACAAATCAGATTCCAGATCAGACCGAGATGTAGGGAATCCAGAGGCCAATTGAACACCTTGTACTCTCATGTGAGTCCAGTGAGCAAGTGCATATTAATGCAGCCAACTTCCCAATAAAGCTGCCAATATTCACAGATTTTTTTGTTTCCTTTGTCAAATGGCAAATCATACGATTGTGTCGATTGTGGCTGAATTTCATCCCGTTAAGTTGGCGTGTCGACTTGTGGTCAATTAAAGCATTTCCAGATGGCTGCGCTGCTCTAAAATAATCCCAATTCTATAACTGCAGCTTCATCTGATAAACTCACCATTCAGGTAACTTAAAGACAACAGATGTTCAGTTTATTCAGCTACATTTACATGTACAATGACCTCCCACACCGAAAGTTAGAAGCGGCACAATATCTTAAACGTTTAACTCACACATTCCACAGCATCGTGGAGTCAGACAAATTGAAGTCAATATCCCAATTCCGCTCTCTTGCATGTATATGCAAGCATGCTGGTCAAATCAAGCTGTAATCGTATCTCGACTAAACTGTCCATGTAACGGTACTAGCTGTTTTGCTGGATGAGCACGTCAATGCAATATCCACATGAGTGTCAGGACCAAATCATGATCAGCATCTGCCCATAGCATTACACTGCATTCAAAATATATATGTTATTCGTAGCAGCTTTCAAGATGTCCTAATGTTTTTATCATTATTAAGAATGACTTTGTACCTGCACTTGGTTTTATGGTTTCATTATATTGCTGTCTTGCAATGTATTGTATGATGGCAATAAAGTTTCTAATATAACTATAAAAAGATATCATCTATCATATCCTCAGATTGATCTTACAGGGACACTTTCGTCCCCTGCTCGATGCTGCGGTTCAAATGTTCAAATTGACTCATGTTGAAGTCGCACAGATCCTTACATTGGCCTATTTCTTACTACTCCAGGAACTGATAGGTCCATACACCATATACTATTAAAATATTGAGCTATCGTCCCTTTTTTATGCTTGACCAGGACCCCAAAAAAGATAAAGTAATAAAAATGGTTGACATTTATAAGATAAGAATCAATTAACTAAGTCCGTGACAATTCTCACAATTCTCTAAATCAACGGCACATAAACAAACAAATACATAAATAAATCTGAAGCACAAATACAATACTTAATCAGAAGCTGAAAAGCACGTTTACAGAATTACATCAGACACTTTGAAACCAGGCACACACTATGGTTTTGGTCAGAATGTTTTGTGAAACTGAGAGCCAAATCTTGCTCCAATATAAGCGTAGTTTGCGTATCGTTCTAGTTTACAGCACATGCACAGTTAGTACGAAAGACTTGCGATGATTTCAGAAAACTATACTGGTCACTCTTCAATTCGGCAAACGTAAAAACACACATTTTACTCCAGATGTTTGACGGAAACCTAACAGTAACATAAGTTTTCACCTGACAAGAAGCTAAAACGTGAGGGTACTGCTAGCTTTCAATTAGCAAAACAAAGCTTAACTTAGACATTTTTTCCGCATTTAACACCCGAAATACTATCGTAGCAACCAATTCTTAAGTCTTTATTCCCACCCTGAATACTGTAATGACAAAAATACATTACCACGTTATTTTCAATGAAATCGTTGAATCAAACACTCCGCGCGTTTGAAATATGTTTAATGCTTTTCCGGGTACGACACGGAATGTACCACTCAGTGAAAAAGTCTGGGGGAATTGGACAAATGTAAATGAGAATATCGAAAACAGTTCACAGCATATGGAAACAAAATAGTAATAAATAATTTAGCACACATTCTAATATTAGTCGCTGTTAATATGTTAGAAATAATGATTTTTGAATGATGGGTCAGAAAATAGTCTCCAGTAACGGCCCACTCCTACTTGCTGCAAGTTGATTGGCTATAAGACAGCAACGTCATCGTCAATTTAAAATTTCAAAACAGTTGGGACCTTTGTCGTGGGCTTGTAATCTTGAAGGCTGGTTCAACATATAAAAGGTTAGAAGTGTTTAATATAACTTTTTTCAGTCATTCTTTTGCTGTTGCGGGTTTATATCTGCATACTTACAGATGAATGTGAGTTAACCCAAAAAATGCTTTCCACCGGCTGCAAGAATGATGGTTTTATTTTCAAGGAAATTGGAAAAATTAGTTATACATTACTTTTGAATTAGCTTTCAGTTCGCATTGATGCATTTAGCTCCTTTAGATTTCACAAGGTATTCGGTGTCCTGCTGCAAACCGATTAACGCAAATAAATCAGACTTAGCGAGCATTTTCCTTTACTTGTTGTTATAGGGAATAATGGAGGCTTTAGGAGACCGTCTCAAGCTGATGGTGAAAACCTTCAGAAGGGAGTGCAGCAGGGTTTTACATTCTGAAAGGACCACCATTCACGGAGCTGATGGCATGCTAATGGTATTGCAACTGGCCATGGCAGAAGTAAATAAACAGGTAACGGTTGGTATACCCTTAGTTTTCAAACACAATTAGTTTGCAAACATAAAATCAGTTTAAAAAGTGCAGTTAGGATAATCAAAGGGAAGAGTGGGAAAACCCAGCAGTTTATGGCAAAGCAAATTCATAGCTGGCCAACCCCTTACAATTATATCCTCTTAAAATATTTAGATCTAGTTAACTTTCTATTTATCTGAAAGTGGCTGCCTTTAAAAGAAACCTATTCAATGTAAAGCTAAATGTGGAATCTGTGCTGCTTTCTGCATGCTTGGAATTGATTAATTTATCACAAAAGAATCCGAATAAAGAAACTAAAAAACAAGAATAAAACATTAAAATGTTTCTTTATCTGCTGCAGCATAATTCTTGCTGCATGCTATCCAGTGGGCAAATGGTCAGACAGTTTGAGCCACATTACCACAGCTTTCCAATTGAGTCCGCTCATGGCTTATTTTTGAACTGCAGCAGAAGGTCTTTTTGCTTTTGAACTGATTGGTTCCAGGCCGTTAGTAATTATGGCTGCTGCTTTCACTGTCTTCTCTCCTCCTATGACAGCGCGGCGGAGAGTTCAAAGTGGCTCTGAGTGATGTCCTGATGGCCTGGAAACACTTATTGTTAGACAAACTTCACCTGCCACCCCCAAGCTTTGCACGCTTGGAGACCTATGATCTCACCCTGGAGGCATACGAGTCTTTCCTGAAACGCTCCAACACCGTGGACCTGGTTGATATCCTCTCAATGTACAAACAGCTGAGAGTAGTGGACACGGACCCAGAGGAGCCTGTGAGCCCGGTGAGCAAGAGATAGTTGAAATCCAGCTGATGTTGATTGTGGAGGATCAGATTGGCTACTGAGTTAAAGGCCAGTGAATTGATCTCTTTAATATTTTCTTTATTCTTTTGCCAAGATCCAGTTGTTTGAGTTCCTATCTGGGAACATTAAGGTCCCAGAGCTGCCAGACTCCTCCGTTCCATCAACACCATGCAGTAAAAGCAGGCCCTGCAGCTCACAGGTAGGCCAGACCTCACTTCTCTGCATGAATAATAAAAGGTGCAATTTACTTAATAAACTCTCATGAGAAATTCCCCTTTTCCACTATGCCCTCTATCCTTAAATAAAGTTGTTTTAGTAATATGAAATGCCTTTCTCCTGCAGGCAATAACCCATGCTTTTTCTTTTCCACCCCTTTCAGTGCACTTCATTTCTGTCTGGAATTCATCCTGCTCTTATTGACAGGACCTCTATATCATATCACTCAGATTTAAGAGGGCAGTGTGAATTCAATTACCACACAGATGTTTAAAACACGATGTGGTGTGGAGCTGGACAAGAGCTTCTGTAACACAGTCTCCTTCCTCTTCTGTCATTTGCAAATTTATGAGATTTTTAGTCGAGGCTTGCTGCTGTATTACTAATTATACAGTGATGTCATCTTTTCGGAGCAAATACAGGCTGCTGTTTTTAGTGGTTTTACTCGTACTGTGAAGCTCCTGTCCTGTTCATTTTGGGTGTCGATGCACATCTCGGTCCAAAAGTTTTTTTTTTCTAAAGTTATAGTTGAGGTAAAACTTCCCAGCATATTTTGCATAAGTTAGGGAACCGGAATAATGAGATGCTGGTCGAGAATACTTTATTACAACATTACTGAAGTTGTTTTTTGTACTGAGGAAAGTACACAAAAAGATGTATCAATTTATTTTTTTACTTTACAATAGAGGCCGTACTGTTGCTGTTTCCTTTGTCATATATCACTCTAAAGCTAAATTTGTATTTCTAAGAATGACACACTCTTGCAGTCTCCCATTTTGCCTTCGATTGACATTCGTGTACTAAAGTGCTGTGCTTTCTGTTTGATGTAAATAGGTGAAAATGGCAGTGAGGCGTGTTTTCTGCTCCTATCTAAGTTTGCTTGTAAACTCCAAAAATGATATGGCCTTGGCGCTCACCCTCGACGTCCCTAGTCGCACCCTCGGACGACAGGCATTTACTGACATTAAGCATGCTTCCCATGACAGCAAAAATTCTCTATTCTTGGTAAGAAACCTCCAAACTCCTTGTGTATGCCGCTTCAGTGTCCATATATTTGTGCTTTATATCACTAGAAAGTCAAAGCTATGACTTAAAAACTGGAGTAATCCTGTCAACTGTAACATCTGGGGCACTTTTCTTTTTTCTTTTTTTTTTGCAGGCTGTGACATCATTTGTTAGGGCCATCCAGCTTGGAGGGAAGGGCTATGCTCCAGCAGAGTCCAATCCACTGAGGAAGCATGTCAAAGGGCTGTCTGACTATGTCCAGTTTCTAGACAACCTGGAAGAAATACTTGGGGAGATTCCTGACCCAAGGTTAACAGCATAGCTTATATCAGCCTTACTGTTGGATTTGGGTTGATGCATCAGTTCCTGTGACACGCTTCAGTGCATGGAGGAGGATATGTGCTCCATTCAGAACTAAGCTATTATCACATAATGTATTTCCAATCAGGTGTTGCATGGTTGCAGATGTTTGACTCATTTACAGAGTACAGCAGGTTGACCATTCAGTCTGATATCACGTCATTTTTGTTGTGGTTCAGTTTAGAATTTTGGTCAGATTTGGATATAAGCTGCAACAAGAGTTTCAACAACTAGAACCTAGTGTTTTATCATGAATAATTCTGTATTTTGTTTAGGTTTATTCATTTTCTTGGCAAATGGTAAAATGAAAAACTGCCTTTTAGGTGTAAAAATACAGCTAGCAGTTGCTATCTTAACTTTGAATAGACTTGGGACAGAGGAGAGAAGCCAGCCTAATTTTGTGAAGACTTTAAAAATGTGTTGAGTGGTACAACATGTCTCATTTTACTAAACCGTTTACAGATAGCAATTTATCCCAGTTTCCAGTGTTTATGCTAAGCTAAGCTATCAACACGATCACCTCCCAACTTTAGCTTCAAATTCAGGGTATAAGACATGAAGCTAAATAAAAAAAATAGATACAAATTTCTAATTATTTCTAAATTATTTCTTTTGAAAAAGGGTAAGGAAAGCCATGTCAAAATACTCCCTGCATTTATGCTAAACTGACAGTATGCCAACCGCCCACTGTATTCATTGTCATATTCATAATATAGAAATGAAAGGTCAAATCTATCAAAACATTTATCTCTCTCTTTTTAACTTGATAGCCTTGAGAGGAAGGTGAACTTGGCTTAAAAGTTTAAACAATACCACAGACCTGCCCTCTCTGCTGTGCTTCAGCTTTGCCACCAAAGGCATGAATGTTCAGGCTCAGAACAGGCAGTTGTAGAAGTGGCAGTGACTGACGCCAGTAAGAGGCTCCATCTGGGCCCGACTGGCTGTTTTCACCTTGGCAAGGTGGATTCTCGCAAACTGTATGAAAATCATTCGTAAGAGTTCAAGGAACCTGGTCTTTTTTTTTTGTTTCATGTAAATCTGTCTTTCAAAGGTTTGTTGAAGATATCACCCTGCCCTAAAAGTTCATTTAATTCAGAGTACCAGGTTCCTCTTTAATGAATTTGGAGAGAAATGTGATAAATCGGGTAGTATTTTCTATGCATATGTCACAGCTACAACTGGTGAGAATACTTCCAGCTTGGTGTATCAGCCCGGTAAACACCTGTGCACTGAAATCACACCTGTGATCATAAAATCCACCTGTGCCACTGCAGCTTGTTATTATTTCCTCCAAATCCCTATAATGACTCCCATCTAAGCTCCTCATGATAACATTTGGATTGCTAAAGCATGTTCATCTTTGCTACATCAAAGCTCGTCTTCGTTTGGTCGACTTACTTTGATCAAACCCTAAGCTCTCCAGATCATTCTCCATACCATTACAGATTATTTTAGATGTCGAGGCATTTGGCTCCACAACAAAAGTGGTTATCAGAAATGATTTAGCCGTTCAATCATGTGAGCTTTGAGATTAAGCTGTTGAAGGCACCCTTTGTAGCAGTCCCAGTAGTGACTTCAGCTTCACTCGATGGAGCCGTAACAACACATTGTAATGTTTGTGCAGTATGTGTTCAACTCTTGCTGCTCTTCTGCGGGTTCTCAGTTCATGCAAGCTGATGAGAGAGCTCCCGTCTAATGAGACACTGATTAAGGCGGCCAGCATGTGTCTTTCAACAGGCCGTGCCTTTACACTCTCAGCGGAGTACTGTATTTCTTCATACAAACACCTTCTGTGGTGAGTTCAGGATCCCTTGTTCAGTGAACATCTGTTTTCCCAAATGATTCTGTTACCGAGTCCCACTTGCTCCATTCAGTACCGGGTCAGGGTTGGTCCTCGGCCTCTCCACCTTACAGCAGACTTTTCTTACGTGCTATAGTGCACATGAATGTTAGCAACCTACATAAGTGGTATGTTGCCACGGAAGAAAATCCCCCCCCAAAACTGTAAAGCTGGTAAATCCTGGTGTTTCTGTGCTAACAGTCTATAGCTGAGTGCAGTGACCATGGTGACCTTAACATGGCTTTAGAACATATTTTCTGCTTCATAACTGTTAATATTGGCCAAGCATTGCAGTGAAATAAAGCTTAACTGGAAGTTGACACTGAAGCAATTACACCGAGCCCTTAAAGTCAGTGTTCAATTAATTGAAAATGAAGCTGCAGTATATCTTTTGAGGACATTCAAAATATGGCCCCAGCTTCTCTTGGTTTTTCACGTTTTAAGAGTTATTCATGTTGGCAAAGATTGTCTGAACTCCTGAACTCTATTAATTCCATCCAGATGAACTTGTGTGTTAAGGAAGAACCTGCACTTTTCAAAAACAACTACACTCCAACTTTTTCTCAACCTGTAGCAGGACACGGCTCGTGCAACATCTGTCACTGACTGTCCCTGTGCTGAATTCTCAGTGCATGCGGGGCCAGGTTGGTGACCGCCATCAGGGCAGTGCTGGTGAAGGGACGCAGCAGTGGAGACGAGGTGTATGCTGCAGCTGAAGAGACTTCAAAGGAGCTGAAGGACAGGATTTTCCAGCTGCATCAGATCCAGAAACGGGCTGCTAATGGAAGCGGGACAGGGATCAGTCCTGCCAGGGTAATGTATAACCTCTGCTCTCCAGCCAGATGTTTTTTTTTTTTTTTTTTGACTCCACAAGTCTTTACATTCACACACCACCCATTTCATCTTCTTATATTGTCTGCTCTGACTCTTGTTGTGTTCATCCC
The DNA here is from genome assembly GCF_027942865.1 of Odontesthes bonariensis. Taxonomy (NCBI): domain Eukaryota; kingdom Metazoa; phylum Chordata; class Actinopteri; order Atheriniformes; family Atherinopsidae; genus Odontesthes; species Odontesthes bonariensis. Next base: position 7,671,331 of record NC_134513.1, read on the forward strand.
CAGCCGAAAGCGTACGCAATCAATCACGCCACTGCATTAGGAGGTCGAGACACTTTAAAAGTCCTCATGGCACTGCTGGATGAGGAAGCCCTGACTCCTCCATGTCCAAACAAGGCAGACTTGCTGTCTGAGGATCAGCCCGTCCTCGGTGGAGCTGAGGGAACCTGCGTCCTCATGCTATTCAGGTTGGCCACACTGGGTCATGGGAATTTTAATTCAGGGGCATGAGTCAGATTTTAAATGAAGATGGTGCATTTGGTTTTCACCATACCAGGTTTTTTTTTTTTTTTTTTTGGTATTCAATCATGCTAGTATTTGCTGTAGCACAAAGTATAGCAGATGCTGGTGGGAATCTTTGCAGGTATTTGAACACAAGTAGAAACGTTGGAAGCATCACCATCACAAGTTGAGAGGCAGAAACTGCTATCATCAGAGCTCCAACTGTGATCACATCGTCTCATTTTGCTTTACTTTATTGTTAACATGTGGATATTTGGGTCGTTCGATTTTCGGTGAAATAAAATAAGACATTTTTCTTTAAGAAAGACTTTTTTTCTTGAGACACTTTGAGCTCGAGGAGTTTTGGGAAGGCCGTTTTTGATATTTAATGACACATAATGCAATATTAATTAGAAAGTTTCCCACAGTTAAAGAGGCTTTTGACAGACGGCGTACGAAGAGAGAGGCAACATCATGCCAGCAGAAAACAAAATGCATCATTTGTTCAAAAGGGTCAAATGTCCAAATATGTCTCCCTTTTTTTTTTTAATCATTATTATTATTATTCTTTGAATAAGTTAAAGTAGTTGAAAACATTTTTCATTCTGTTCTGCACTGCAGCCTCCCACTAACCCCTCCAGACAAGTCTGATGTGTCTCAAACAACTTTTTTTTTTTTTGTCCCTAATGGAAAAAAGTCTTAAGGTAAAACTCCTCTTCTTGAGTTTGAATAAGATTAGACTGTTTTTACACACTGTGAGAGTAGGAAAACCCCCGAAGCAACAATCAGACCAACATGGGACTCTACAACGCTCAGTGAAACCATATGGAGGAAAATCCACCCACATCACACTGGAACAATTTATCTGGTCAAACATCTGTAATAAAAATACTATAAAATAATAGCCACTGGTCATGTTTGAGGGGGAGCTGCGCTATGTCTGAGGCGGATGACACCAAGTGTCTGATGACTGTGGAAACATCTTTTACGTGTTGAAAATTGGGAGAACTGTGTTTTCAGAAATGGTGGTCAGATTTCTTGGTCAGTCTAACCATGTAATCTTCTAGCTTCTCTAATATTGTAAACCTCTCTTCTTTGCCTCTCATTGTGGTGCTCTATGCAGATCCCCTGAAATGTCTACTGGATGTTCTCCAGAACCCTTGAGGAACAGAGTCCAGAGCCGACTAGACCTGATCAAACCCAAGGTAACGCGGCATCTCCATCCAAGAGCCCCAAATCCAAACCATCGCTTACTTCAAATCGAATCAGATGTGCAAACACTGAAAATAACGTCTTTGCATCCTGTAATTTCTCCCGAGTATTGGGTTATTTATTTGCTTAGCTGAAGCTCACTACTGACTTCCACCGTTCACGTTTGCACAGCTGCATTTTAGCTCTTAGTGTTGGTTTGGGTGTGCAGTTTAAGTCTGGGGCATAAAATGAGTTATTTGTGAGGGATTCAAACCATTAACCAATCTTGATGATAAGTTATTGTCGGGGCCCTTTTGCTTACAGTGCAGTATACTGTGTATTTGATATCAGTATCTCTTTCTTTCTTCCATCTGTCTTGGCTGAGAACTGAGCGGTTCTTCTTTCACTCAGATGTTCTCTTCAGTTAGTTTGAAAAAGAGACATTTTGACAGAAACCTCTTTCTGTTGCCTATTCAACCTGAATACGGAGATGACACGAAGAAGTGAAAACTTCACGATGACATCATAATAAGGAGAACTCTACTGCAGGACATTTCAGACTGACAAATATTTTATGACAACAAGTTTGAAAATGCAGAAAAAAAGCTTGTTTAGCAGACATCTTGGGCTGTTCTTCATCTCCACTTTAGGTTTGCAGCTCAAAGCTTCCTTTGCTGAACACAATGCGATCTACGATCGAGTGCTTTGTGGGTAATTAGGTTTTGATGAGGAAGTAGAAAGCATTATTATTAGATATCTCTACCTTTTTAAACTGCCCGTCATGTAGTCGGCACATTTGACTGTGCTAAAGAGGACGTTCTGCTCATTTACATGTTCAAAAGTGTATATTTGTGGTCAAAAAGAAGAGGCCGATGACCGGACGAGTTGATGTTCACATCATTTGTCCATTTCTGCAGCATCCCTCGTCTCCTGTCTGAAACGCTCTGTTCTAGCTCCTGTCTCCTTAAGGCTCCCCACCCCTGAAATGCCCACTGTGCTCTGATTGGTTTTAAAATAGAAAAAAATAAATAAATAAAGATGCATGGCAGCGGCTCATTTTTCCTTTCAGTGTTCTAAACCAGTGTTTCCTCCAAAACCAAGTGCCTTACATGTTTTAGATGCTCCGGCTTCTCCACATCTGATTCCATTTTATGTCCATGTTTGGTCTTCGTGTGCATTGCAGTACATGTACAAAGACGTGTGTTTTCCCCTCGGCTCTTTCTCGACCCATAAAACTACCTAAAACCATGCCTGGAAGGAAAATGAGATGAAAGATTAAAGCATCCATAAATCAATCCACAGCATCTACATTTATTTAAGCCTTGTTTTGTCTGAAGCCGAACCATCTGCGGGTAAAACCTGTCTCTGAGGTGAGAGGTTTGAGCACTGATGCACTCTAAACACTTCCCTTACGGGAGATTGGAGATATGTGGTGTTTGATACATTGCGCTTTTGTCCTGCAGTGGGTGGTGCAGATATCTTAAAGCTGTGGTAGTGCTGAACCAATCATTTCAGATGCAGTTTCAACCGTCCCCGTAACACGTTTATGGTGACATGCTGTGATATTCGCATGCCATACCTGTGTGCAATCAGTTAGGAAGCTTCCTCCTATGGAACGGAAAAAGTTGTCAAGGGGTTTTGCAGGTATGCCAAATGGATGGATCACCTCACCAGTTTATCATCCAGTTCTGCAGAATGTCATCAGTCTGAGCCAGGAGTGCTGGAGCAGTGAAACCTATATTTAACCAGGACATTAAAGCTCCTGAGACTAATAATCTCTTTTTCAAGAGTGTCAAGGCCAGATGTTCCCGCATCTAGAACATTTCAGATGTAACTTCATCTAGTGAGACCAGTTCTTTAAGATTCAGGTAGCATTGGAACTGGATTCAAGTGTACTTTTTCAGCTTTTTCCTCAAACTCTGTACAGGCTTTAGTTGTAGTTAAAAGGAATAAATCTTGGGAACAGAGACAAAAACTTTCTGTGCTTTTCAGCAGAAAACGTATAGAGGGCAACAATCCACGAGACAGGCATATATGTACCTAGGGTTCATGGTGAAGTCGTTAAGTAAAGGAAGAATATGCGGGACTACACAACAAGCCATATCAGGCAGTTGATATTCACAAGAAACCCTTAATTAACCGAAGGAATGGGAAAATCTCAGAAAGTATATATTGTGACCTTTTGTAATTACTATGAGCTGGTAGCAACGTTTGATCTATAAAACTTAAATCCTGCTTTGTTCCTGATAAAGAAGCATTAATTAGGGGGAAAAAAAACATGAGTTTGTGTTGCTGAGTATTTTTAATGTGCAGCATGGCTCTATACTTGCAAATGCTTCGTCACCCCAAAAACACAAGATCAATGTAAGATTTTAAGTTAAGTGATCTTTCATATATATATATAGATGTATATAAAGCTGATCAGCTGTGTGAACCCCAATTTTTAAAATTTTTTTGGTCTTTTGTTTTCTGAACCTGATGCTGAACATATTGTATGAAATGGCTCCCTGATTTGATTGCGCTACCAGATGTCATTTTAGCTCCCCACAATCTGGCTGCCTTCCTGTTTGAGTGCGCCGTAATGGTCCCTGGGCAGCTCACCGCTTCCTGAACTCGGCGAGCGGAAGCTTTCTGCATCAATTTCCCTTTGAAGATGCCATATCAGTCGCGTAACTCGACTAGCAAGGGAAACTTGAAAGGTTATTGTTTCCTGTTGTCTGCTAAATGACTTAATCCCAGACTTCTCCAGCGGTTTCATCATGCACTGACGTCAACTGGCACACGCAGAGATGGACAGATTTAGTTTCTGTTTTTGGGCTGTTTTCCAAATCTGTTTCTCAATGCCGCAGATGATCCAGACTTGGAGAACCTTCCCTTAAACTCCACTGTTGTGCCTCTATGACATAAAGGAGAAACTGAGTATTTTTTAATTTATTTATAAGGATCATGTTTCAATTTCTGCTCCGGTTAATGGTGCACCTGTTACTTGTTCCATCTCCTGCATGCGAGTGCAAATGTAAGAATACCAAATTTACATATGCGTATTGGTATACACACTTGCTGTACTAATGCTGGATTAGTTACTCCTTATCTCCCCTTTTTTGTGTTTATTACCATGCATGTAGAGCTCCGCACGTGTCTATGTCTCCATCTTAAAGACAAAGAATTTGACACCTCTGTGTTTCATGGACCCATCCACCTTTGTTCTCACCCCACCATCCTCCCCTCAGATTTCCTCCGCCCTACTGTGGCCCACTGGCCTGAAGGGTGAAATCCTTGGATTGCGATAATCCCAAGCAGACGTAGATCAAACAGTGGATGAAAGGCTGTGGATCTGTGTGCCCCAGGGTAGGGATTGTAGCCTTCAGTATCATTCACTTTGTTATAACTTGGCTATTCAGAAAGGCTGTTAATGAGTTGCATTGCCGCTGTCTTAGACGTAACTGTGATGTAAGACTGAACAAAACGCCTCTCTTGATTCAATGGCTTGAAGGTGGACTAATAAATGGATAATCAACCTCTTTTAATCACATCAAGATAGTCATTAGGTGGTCTGTAATTGGCACAAGAACACAGCCAACTCTCTCTCTCTTAAAAAAACATTGACATGAAAACTTCTCTTACGTTGATGGGAGCTTATAGCTCATCTGAAGCCGATTTCACACATGAAAACCGGAGAATGTCTGGAAAGAATGCAGAGACTTGGATCTGAACTTTATCTATAGTTGTTCGCACATGCACTCCTCAGTGCCATCGCTTTTTAAATTTTTTTTTTATTATTATTTTATTTCCCAAAAATGAAGTTTGAATGCATTTTATGTAAACGTTTGATTCTTCAGTTGTATTGGTAACCAGGCGACTTGCTGTAGCCGACTGTATTAACATACACTTACACTTTACTGTTTTTACAAGAAGAGACGAAAAGATGGAACTAAGACCATTTGAGTCTAGTTGAGCGTAATTATGCAGGAATGATTTGACCCTAGCCACAGTATGTGAGTTCGTGTGTTAGTTTGGCTTCGAGAAACCTATATTTGGTACAATTTAATCAAGATTAATATGTCAACACACGTAGTATTATGTAAACCTACTTATTATACTGAGAGGTTACCAGGGAATGCATTTGGCCAATGCTATGCTAGAGGGTTCTATTTGTGATGAGATATTTAATGGAGTAATATTATAATAATAATTAGAATAATATTATTATTGTTTAGAAAGGGGACACAAAACTGTTCAGAATTTTAAAAAAGTCTCCAAGACCAGTTTTATCAGCTCAGAAATTGGAATGAATTGGTGAGTTGAGGTGCAACAACCCTACATCAGCGTCTATTGGTCTAATGATAGACAGAACTATTGATTTGGAGCCGTATTAATTAAGTTCTGCTTGACAGTTTGCTTCCTCCTCTATTTTGATATCATCTGTTGTTGGTGTCGCATAGAGTTGGGTAATCTTGTTGTTTAAAAACACTCAGCTAAAAGCCAGGCAGGAATCTTAGCCACCAGATCTAAGATACTGATCAATTTTTTTGTTTGTTTTTAATAAAATATCTTGACATATACTGGCTGTATCACCGTAAACTATCCACAGTGATTCACTCCCCGATTCCCTTTACTTTGTATGTTGTGCCACCATTGATATTTGTCGATGGTGAAATGCCTTGACGTCTGTTGTTTGGAATTCTGAGAAACTTGGCAGAGACCTTCACGTTCCCTTAAGGATGAGCTACAAGTCAAAAGTACCTCTGACGGGTACTTTATTTGTAAAAACCTGCAAAGCAAAATTAATTCCAGTCAGCTTCGACTGTACCTGGTGTTTACAGCAACTAAGTAGATACAGATGTAAGCTGCTGATATCTGAAGACTTTGTGCCGTTTCCTTACTTGCAATTTAAAATGGAATGGAAAAGCACCTCATGAAATTGTAATGAGTTAGAGGACCAGGGCCACCTGGCCTGGGTGCCAGAGACTGCTCATCAACCATGTCACCATATCACCTGGAGATGTTTTGCTGTTTCATTTCAGGCCAGAAACAAGGTCATCCGGTCCCAGTTTGCCTGCACATACAAAGATCAAGACCCACCACTTAACCGGGTGCTGGACTTCCCAAGCACCAGCCAGGTCCCTACCTGTGTGCACCCAGCCCCCAAGCCAAAAACCACCATGGCTGTGGATGACCGGTTCAGCTATGATATGCAGGATGCAAACACAGGTACAAATTCAAACTTTGCTTGTGAAAATACTACATGAAAAGAACAATGTTGTGCTTGATCTGCTCCGACCTGTTTCCTCTGACGCTACACAGCTGGACTGTGGCCCAGGCACACCTTTTCAACTCTTGCCTTGAACCCTTCCCAGTCCTGCTCTGGGACTGGTGTTTACCGCCAGCCATTAAATCCCCATTCTGTAAAATATGCAAACCCCCACATCTATAGTAAAAACCATAAGGCACACACACTCACAGACGTTTTGCCCATTTCCCTTTCTGTGTTTTTTTTTTTTTTTTTTCCGTGGGAATTCAATTCCGGGGGACTCAACTCCATCAGGTTTACATGACAAATGTTGAACTTTAGCTTTATAGAATAAACACACAGCCTGCTTGGGCTTGCAGCTAACGTCAGCAATTTCGTCACAGTGTTTTCCCTTTTTTTTGCTATGAACTTGTCAAACATGGTTTTGCTTTGTTTCAATCTTTGCAGCCAAGCCTGCCCCTGAAAGCCGGAAAAAAGAGCAAAGTGAGGTACAGAGGGAGGCTGCTCTCGAGCATAGAAGTGGAAATGCCCAAAACGGAGGTTTGGGTCTGGGTAATAGAAAGAAAACTGGCATTCAGATGCAGAGAAAGGGTAACAAGAGGAAGCAGCTGGATTCCGATCAACACAGTGGATCAGAGAATGAGCCTCCTGAGAAGAAACAGCACACTCATGTGTCAGTCAAAGTGCCCGGCAAAAATGTCAGCAAAACCTCGAATAAGAAGAAGCTTATAGCAGGACAGGGGAAGCTAACCAGCTTCTTCAGGGTTTAAGCTTTTTTTTTTTTTTTTTTTTAACACCAATTCACCACGTGTTTGTCAAATGTGGTACATACAAAGTATTTTAATGGTTGAGTTCACCCACTGTTGAGTTCATGTCGTGTTTTGTTTTTTCCCCTTTTAAAATAATTTTACTCTTAGTCGAGTAATGCCCTCTTTTTCGGGACCATTTTTTATGGCTGCCTGATTACCGTTGTGCAAGTGAAGCTGAATGGCGACTTGCATGAATAAGTTTAAAGACATTACACAGCTAATCAAATAGACGGGCTTAGTTTGTGCAAAATAATCACTATAAATGCTAAATGCCTAAAATATTTTGGAAAATACCCTAATTTGGCTTTGAGTTTGACTCTTTATGTATGCAAATGTGTGTAGCGCTAAAGAAAGGTTAGCTTAGATTAGCATGAACACTGGAAGCAGAGGAAAACCGCTAACAGTACTGTTTAGCTAGTTTACTATTTGCTAGACATGGTTTCATATCAAATTTACAGATTAATTTTTGTTACAATTATGGTATGTATTATTAAACTGATCCATGATTCTATATATAAATTGCAAGCTTTTGGGAAAATGCACATATTTGTCTTTTTTATTTAAATATGTGGATAACTGCTTGCAAATGTTTAGCTCAGCGACACTTAGTAGTTCTTGAGCAAGAAGGTGAATGAGTTTCCTAATTTAATTTCTTCTCAAATTCTCACATTATCTTTTAAATTATGTAAATGAAGTGTACCTTTTTGAATTCTTTTAACCAAACTATTTGTTTTCCCAAGTTAGAATGGCATTTTTACGTCTTTAGCAGCAGGGAAAATGTGGATGGCTGCAACCAGAACATATCAACTGTGACTCACTATTTGGTCACTGCACTTTATTCTGAATTATCTTTGAGACATAAACCAGTGATGTGACAAGAGAAGTGTATTTAATTACCAGTTGTAAAGTTAGATGTTTTTTTGTTTGTTTTTTCTTTAACCTGTAAAGTTACATTGCAGGCTTAATTTTTAATAAACTTTTATTTTGTTTTACATGTCTGTCCAAACTTATTTTCTACAATGAAATACATTTCAATGTGACACACAAGGAAGAAACTTTTACAGCATATTCTTGAACCAGCAGCAGCACGGGGATATTTATACTTCCCAACAGGGTCGGTATACTCTTCCTATCATACATCGCAGCACTACAAGACAGAGGGGGGAAAAGCACATTATTAGTTTACATTAAATAATCAGAAATAATAGACCTGGACAGTTAAAAATAAAAATTGTCTTAAACAATTTCTTAGCGATAGGTTTCCAGATACTCACTGTCGAGGTCGGTATCTCTTCTATCTATTTTCAAACTGGACTCTCCAGGAGTATGGCTCAAACTCCGGTCTGTGAGCAGAGGGTGATTCCGAGTGAATGCAGAATTCAGCCCATGAACACTGCGCTCTTTCAGCCTTGTGTCCTAAAACATAATCAGTCATTCAATTGGGACAATTTAAACTCAAGTTTATTCACATTCTGCTAAATGTGGACTTTGGATGGTCATGTTGCAGCACCAGCTTTTATTAAAGATGATATTTTCATTTGTAGCTCAGGTGTTGGACCTGTATTTATGAGCTGATCCAAGCCACTGATTCTCCACATGGAACAAATGTGTTCCTATAATTTTACTATATCACAGTGTTCTGTTTTCTTCCATAGCTCTAGTTCACCCAGATGTCTTTGCTGTCTCCATTATGGCTCCCCATTCAGCATTACCACATAGATAACCACCATATTCATGACACACAGGAGACACACTTGCCAGAGAAACTCCAGATAAACACATCGCAGCCAAATGTTTGATGGAACACCATTATATCATCATTCTTCCCACTGTGATTTCCATAAATCTTTATAGACTTGTGATCATTTGACCTTTTCGGCTAACAGTATTTCCCAGTTTTCCATCGCTGCAGTAAAATCATTTTATAGATGTGTGTGTAAAATATTGACTTAACAGTAGACCAGAGGATGGTGGCCAATTGAGAGGGGTCAAGTATACAGTCACAGAGTGGAGATAATGTGCTCTTTGTTGTTGAACTATGGCTAGCTGCGGATGTTTATTTCAAAATAAATCTCATACAATGACTACCTATGGTGCTCGAAAAACTGCAAAGAATTTTTTAACTGAATTCACCTCAATAATGTTGCCAATAACAATGGATTTCTGTATATTTCTATTTAAATCAACATTGTTAAAGACCCAAATGACAAAAAAAAAATCATGTCATGCCCCCTATGTTTTTTTTTTATATACATATAGTTTCAGTGCTGAGAATGAAAATCTAATCATTTCTACTGAGTTGGTCTGCTGGTATCATTCTCAAAGATGGATATATAAGAGTCAGCAAACATAAGAGCAAACTTTCCGCTCATACTTAAGTTCATGTTGGTGAATGGTATCGTTTTTCCTTATTATTGGCTCATTATATGCTATGATCTATGACTTTCCTCTTGTATAATAAATTATGTGTCTGATTAACAGGAAAAAATACTCAGTTGACAGATTTGGGAACAGCTTCAAAACTGTAACATTTGTTATTGACTGTAGATCAATAAATAAAGGAATTAGCTAAGAAAACTATTTGATGAATAGATAGAGTTTCTTTTTGACTAAAGCGTCAACATATCTTGAACATGACAACCCTTACCGATAATAAGATGAGGATTCTCGGGGTCCCATCATCCCTCACGTTGTTGTCCAGGGTGAGGCTCCTTCTGTACACCTGTGGAACCACAGCAGGCTCACTCATGGGCAGGTCACCCAATATGGAATCAATGCCGTCTTGCTCTGTTGCTCCATCCTCTACTTTAGTTGAAGGCATGGCTACAGTGACCAAGTGGCTGCCAAGCTCAGAGAACAGCACTAAAGTGAACAGGATAGAGTAGACGGAGATCATGGTATACAGTATTCAGCACTCAAGACTTTCACTAATCTGGCCTTATCTAATAACTGTTGTGGCAGGGCTTTTAGCTGCTTTATATATAGAGACAGAATGAAATACCCTTCCAAATTAAACCAATGCATCCATCTTTAAAGATCAAAGGTCACAGCAAGTTAAAGGTGACTTCATATGTGCTACAATCCCATCAATGGGAAAGAAAAGAATGAATAGCTCTGTTTAGTCTGTTTAAAGAGGTTATTAATTCACACGATTTGAGATGGGAAACATGGCTGGATCTTTCTTCAGCCACGTCAGTGTGGGGAAAAAGAAAGGCACACAGGAGGTCAGAGGGCAGGAAGTAATACTAGATGTTTTCTTTTCAAATCCACATGGTGAAATTAACTCAGCAGGGGATAAGACAGAGACTGGCTGCCTAGAAAAGATGCCCATTGAGTAGTTAGAGGGAGTCATTTTGAGTGGCATCAGAGGCTAAACAAATCCTACTGACAGACCTTTGACAGAAAGCTGCAACAGTTATGAAAACCTTATTTGATGTTACTAATAGCAGAACATAATACCATATGTATACTCTTGGTCTGCAAAGTTACGAAGCCTAAAATCCAAACTAAAGTAAGTTATTCTCTCCTTTAGAAGACACTCAGCTTGTTTAAATGCACAATTAAGTCAGATAGCTCAACCAAGCTATCTAATTGGACGACTGTCCTTGTCCCAGTATAGAAGCATGTAAGGGAATTGATTTATTGACTTAAGCACTATATGTTGAACTCCAATTCAACACGTGACGATATGCCCCCTTTCAAATTAATAATATCAAGCTTTTTCCAATTTAACCATAACCTCACAGACCAAAACAATTGACAAATAATGTAGTTAGGAGGAAGTTGGTACCATGTTGAGTGGTGAATTGGGCAGCCTTACAGCTCTGTACATTTACTTTTGTATGATTTAGTCTTTTTTCTTTAAATGAGATGCATGTTATCGCTTGTAGTTTTCTCCGTTCTTGCTTCTTCTTCTATGTGCCGCCATCTTCTGGTACTTGGTCAAAGCCCAGGAGAAGAACCTCGGGGGATATGCTGAGCACCTTGGCCAATTTCAGTCCATCAACCACTTTATCTATGTATTTAAAATTTGATCTAGTATAGTTTCATTCAGACGAATATATCAACACATATTCAAAAAGAATTTTTTTATTAGACTTGGACAATGATCAAATTTTTGTTTTTAACATTGTGAAAGCAAACATACCGAATTCTCCTGAACTTCTTAAAATGCCCTAACTTACAAGCTCACATGGAAACACATAATGCTAACCGTTGCCTTTGGCTTGACTTTGTGTCCAGCAACTTTGTTGGGCATTTTAGGTCCAGACTTAAATATCTCAACAGCAGTTTGATAGACCGCCATGTCTTATTGTTCAGATATTCATGATCCAGGATGAAACCTTTGAAGCTATTGGGTAAGGTGCTGATAAACAGTCTGCTGCTCCGAATAACCCCGGTTTAATCTGGTCCAGGTAAAACCATGGCCAATTTTGACCGTTTTGATACACAGTAGTGGACGAAAAAACACACATGCAACCTTTTCTTCACTTATCTATTTATTCTAACCTGGAAAAAAATCTAATCATTTGGGTAAATTCTCATACGGAGTTATTATGGCAGTCCCGAGTCAAGTTTCAAAAACTGGCCAAACCCCCTCCACCTCCCCTCTGTTTTATGGGGTTGCTGTTGTGGTTTTGGGCGGCAGATGTGATTTGGGGGTGATGACAGAAAGAGGTGCACCTTTTATTAGTTCCACATCATACTTGTGCTGTGGAACATCAGTCAATTATGGTGAATCTGGAGTGAGCTCACATGTGATTTTAGTTCCAGGAAACTGAGATCAATCTGGCACAAATTTGAAACCGCATATTTGTGCACATTACCAACTGTGCTGTGCAGCACCTGGGAATTCATTTTAACCAGTTGCCGGTCCGTCAGAGTATAACACCTGTAATGTTCCCATCCTCCCGGGCCCCCTCCCTTTTTATTCATCCCTGTGCATCCAGTCGCCACAACCACCTCCATACTGGGCTAAATGCTCATGCACGGCCAGCGTTCTGCTTCTCTCTTTTTGCTGTCTTTCATGGTGTCTTCTTAATGAAATGCACGGTCAAGAGCTTTCTGGAAAATTACTTCTCTTTTTTTTTCCAGGCAGCTGTTTTACACATTAGTACTGCTGGTTTCAGTCCCTTCTGAAACTGATGAAGAAGGCATGCACAGGCACTGTCAGATGGCACGAGCTTGAGTTGTTCTGCTCTTTTTGTGCTCTTTTTGAGGCATGTAAGTTCTTTGGTGAAGCAGGCAAGGGTAGCTCAGCAACAGACCCAGTTTCACAGAGGATGTTGGTGATGAATTTTCAGGCTCTCTGCTCACTTTCTCACAGCTGAGGAGCCGAAACGAGATTTGGACTCACAACCTGTTAGGGGACACTGGGATAGGGGTGTCTCGGACAGAGAGTGATGCTGAATCTGGTCAGTGCATTTTGTCTTCTCCAATTTTCCCTCTTGTCTTTTCTTATTTCCTCCTGGCTCTGCTTTGTACAGATTATAGATCCTTTCTTTATATTTACGCTTTGCCTCTGTTTTCTAATCACTGTGTCTTTTCCAATCAGTATTGAATTTGATATCACTTCTTAGGTTTCCCTTTTTGTCTGTACCCTTCTTTTATCCATAGTTTTACTCCAAGGATTTCTGGCAGAGGGAGGCTAAAGCTGCCCCCCTCAGACTCCATCTCATACAACTTTTTTAACAGAGCAAACTGAACCTGGATCATTTTTACAATGCAACAGGACTGCTTAAATGCAACGACTCTGGGTCTGTTGGTTCAACAGACGCTGGCTTACTTTTAAAAGTTACTTTAAAATATTGGTGGTTATTCAAGACCTGCAGAGATGACGAGAGGAGAAGTACCTTTTGCTGCATCTATAGACTTTTCAGTCTTCAGCGTGGATGCAGACACACGTTAGAAAAAAAAACACTTCTTACACCGGAAATGTTGTGGAAAATAAATCATTCTCTAAGGAGGAGACAAATAAAGACACAGGAAATCCAACACTTGTCTTTTGTGAGTTTATTAGAGCCTACACCTCATCCAAGTCCCACCAAAGTGATGAAAACATGATTATTTCCAACATCTCACAAAGAATCAAACATATGGTACACATCAGAATGTTTTTTACTTCCTTCTCTCATCAGTCATCTAACAACCACTCATATTTATCCTTCTGCTGGTAGTCCTACTGAAGACATAAATTGATAAAAGGAATCAAAGATACATATTATTGCCCTATCAAGTTTCAAGTATCACTGTTAAGCTTCACTCTCTTGTCCCAATATAGTCACTTCTTCCAAAAAGAACCAGACGGTGATGGCTGAATGCTTAGCTTAAGTTTTCAAATCCAAGTAGCCATGTCCACTTTGTAAAAACAATCTATTTATCCAAGGAATCACATTCCACCACCTTTTCAGGGCCCCTCGATGTCTAGAATGGGTACCTGTTACTGTCATTTTATCAATAAGAAGGGTTGAGGTTGTGGTGGCGTATTTCCAGTCATCCAATCTTTTGCTAAGCTTGACCAAATGGTTGTGCCTAAACCAAACCAAATAGTGAGTGAAAGTGAAAAAGAAGACAAAAGACACGCATAAAAACTTATCCACAGATCTCAAATCAGGTGTCCAGAAATACAATCATGCCACAGAAGACCCACGATGTGTTCCATCTCGTTCCTTCTTGTGTTTATCACTGTAAGTATGATGTGTGTATACATGTATAAACGTTGATGATTTGAGGTGCTGCCTGTTTTAGCAAGGACACTCTAAAAGTTCTGAAGTTTTCAGAGTCCTGTGTCTCAGGTAAATTAAGGATAAATGAAAACAGCATTGATATCCCAACACCAACGGTGGTCCCAGCGTTGACATGTGTATGACATTTTTCTCAAATATAGTGTTTATTTTGTAGCTTCTGTACAGATTAAGCAAACAAGATTAAAAATGTAAATGTATGGGCTTTACAGTTGCTGCTACGGTTGTTAGAAAGAGCCATCTTAGCTGTTTCCACTCTTTGTGGATTGCCAGCTGCTTTGGATAGAGTAATGTTTACCATTCCAGTACGAGAGAGTGGTATTGATTCTCTCAAATTACTCTTAGTAAGAATGCAAAAAAAAGCTCAATTTGAACTTCTTCTTTCAGGTGAAACTGATATGCCACAGCCCTGTGATCAAGCCTTCAGGTTGTTTGATGGACAGGCACCCACACAAAGGGTGCCGACCTTCAGCTGATGATAAAAAGGCGGAGGCAAGCAAAAATGTTGACATAGCTTCTCGTAGGCTTCTTCCCAGCTCAAAGGGGCTTACCTTATTAACATCACAGGAGCCGTAGCAGAGGGGATGGAGAACCAGGGCATGAATAATAACTATGAAACCCAGCTGAAGTGATTTTACTTGGAGCGGTCAACCTTTATTTTGTAAGTATTATTGTTGGAGGGCGAGGACTTCTACTGAAGGACTGAACTTGTCCACAGGGGCAAGGCTGTTCCAGCAGAAGCACAACTGAACTTGTGAGCTCCTTGTGCTGTTGTTTTAACCTTTAAAACACTTTGTCTCTCTTTGATAATGCTGCCCTCCCTTTAACCAAAATTGTCCTTATAAAGGCTGCATTAATAAACTGATATGAACAATGAATGGACTATCACTCAATCCAAGTCCAACTGAATCAAATCTTTAGCTGGGAAATAAGCGAGAGGATTCAGTGAACTCTGAGGTGTCTTTATCTGGTAACTGATTTTATTCCCCTGCTCTTGATTTCTAGGAAAGCATTATCATAATTCTCAATTCTCAGAAAAAAAAAAGCCAAGAGTCAACAATCTTATAACAACCAGATGGGAATTGGAGGCTCTCCATGAACAATATTTACGAAATCTTTATGTTTACACAACACAGCTCATTCAATCTTCAGTTGATGCCAGCAAAGTTTATACAACTACTGATTGGTCTTGTATAATTGTGTCCAGATATGCCTCTTGTATGTTTTAAATTTTGAACCTTGAGAAGCTGCCGAGTGTTTTATTCATCAGCTCTGTCAGATGCTTGCATCACCAGTCAAATGCTGGTGCCGTATTTCAATCACACCGCCTAGATCATTGTGCATAAGGAGACCTCAGAAGTCTGAGCTCTGTGTCATCAGCAGCATCACTGTTTGCTATGATCCTCCAGGGTCCAAAAGGTTATTTCCTCATTGTGTATCAATAACAAGCCACTTTTCGTCCCAGACACTCATCCTCTGGTGAAAAACAAAATTAGGAAAAAGACTGACACTGTCGCAGCAGAGAGGAAACTTCAGATCCTAAGAACTGTGATGCTCTACACAGGATACTTTATCTATGTGCCTTGAGCTGAGCCAGAGGTCGGCATACTGCATTCAGCAGAGATGCGGATGCAAAGATGGAAAGAAAGGGGAAGGGGGCGCACATTGGGCAGGATTTAAAAAAAAAATAATAATTTATGTCCAGAGAACAAACCATGGTTTCCTGGAACAATGCAGCTGATGAGAGTCTCTCCAAGCAAAATAAGGCTCTGACATCATGGGTTCTTAAAGCGCACAGCTGAGCCAACACTCTCCTGCTATAATCAAGCCTCAGTGAATTTCCACTGTCGACTGAAACTGAGAAAGAGGGAGAATCTCCAAATCCCATGGCTTAGACACTTTTTTTTTTCAAACATGCTTTAATCTTGCTGCTAATATTCTTGTGGTAGCACGGTGCACTCGCTGGACTCCTGTCTGTTTCATGTTTGGCCTTGGTTCAGGACGATAATAAATGTACCACATGGCTTCTTTGAAATTTGTCGCAATCAACACATCATTTTCCAAGACTGGATGGCATCGGTACATGAGGATCTTTCGTGGATTTTTTGGTATTAGAGACAACAAATGCTGAACTGACAGAGTTAACGTGTGTGCTACTGGAAAAGAAATAAACGTCTTAAGACTGATGAGGCCTTACAAGCTCTTTTTTTTCTGTAAAACAACCAGAATAAGTAGTAAAATTGGTGAGTGTAGTAAAACAGACCACAAGGTCATTCAAAAGACAATTGTGTGCTTAAGATGAGGAGTTGAAGAGAGTGGAGAGATTGTGTTTCAGAGCTGAGTCCAAAATCGGTGTCCTCAGATGCACTGGATCCCTGAGTGCACGTAGATCAATGTGAAGGGATTGTGTTCTTTCCAGAACCATCCTGGTGTTTGAGGTTATTCAAACATCTCTGTGTTGCACTCTCTTGGCTTACTATGTAATCCAAAATTAGCACATATATAAGACCAAACAGATTTCTAAAACACCCTTCAGTTTGTTTTCTTAAGAAAAATGACATCTGGATAATACTGCACATCCATATTCACACAGATAATTGGCTTACCCTAATTGTTATGGCTTGGTTTCTCGCCACTGCCCAAGCCTCTCTGCACACAATCTCACCGATTTTTTTTAACTCTAAATCTTGCAAGCTTGCATCCTGCAATTAGATCGTTAGGATGAGATAATTGATTCTGTATTAGTAACAGAGAGGGATGAAATAACATCCAGGATGGCCGCGATGACCCGGACCTCGCCGACCTCCCTGCTGCTCCATATTTCGATCTCTGCCGTCTGCCGAGTTCAAGCCAAAGAGCCGGTTTGTGAGGGTTTTATCATTGCCCCATATATACGTCCGTTTAAAAAGTGCTGACAGTAAGTGAGCTGGAACTCGACAGTGTCACTGTGAACGTTTGCCAAAGAGCTGAAAATGCAACTCTGGCCTCAAGGAGAACCACACCCCTGTCTATTTGCTTTGGCAAACCCCACCACCTCATAGGAAGCATGACTTTGTCATTCAGTACAAGTGCACTCAGCTTCATACTGAGCAGTGCATGAATGCTCAGCTTGACTTACGGCTTTATCTGTAGCCAAAATTTCTTTGTCAAAAGTGTTTGAGAGGGACAAACTTCCTCTTTGTAATTATCTGCTGTTTATATGTCAAAATCCACAGGGCCCCCTGATAAAATCCATATTTTCATGTTGTTTCCCTAAGTATATGTGCATGCTGCATGAAAGAACTCTCCAGACATTTCTGTGATGTTGACAAGTGGTTTATTCAGCAGGAATGGTGAACAGTTTGTCAGTATTTTTTCTACAGAAGGCAATCGAGCACCATAGATAACAGCGCTGTAATCAAACAGTTTCTTGGACAGTGAGCTTCAGGAAATGATCATTTCTCATTAAAACACCTCAGGGGGTCATGAGTGACTCACACACTCCCACGTTATGGGCTTTATTGATTATTTCACACATCTGACAAACTGAAATGTTTCATTGATTCATAGTCAAATAATCTGAAGTTGGTTTCTGTGGCTCTCTGCATCACTTCTTAAAATATACCAAATACACCAAGTGTCTGGTTAATTTTCATTTTCAAGCTGTATTTCAGGTACAACAAACCGTTTGTGAAGTGTGCAGTGCAGTTGAGACAGGTCTGGCATGATCGAATAATCAATGATTTTGTGACTAGCTTAATTTATGACAAGATAACAATGGTGAGTGAGGATTCATTCTCATCAAAAAGTCTTTGGTTTGTACTGTATATCTGAAGAGGACCAGAGTTCTTCCTCAACCAGCTTCCGGTCCATTTCAATTGCCAGGCCCAAACTAAACATGCCAAACTCCCATTATAAAATCTTATCATGACATGAAAAACAAACAAACAAATAAAAATCACTGTAACAATTATTTGTTAAAGTTTAAGAGCAAAGACCACACCATCAATGAGATTCACACAATAGTTTATTGTTATGTGCACGATGTTGACGAGAAGTAAGGTAAATAATTGCTGTGTAGTAAAGGCTTGTTTAGGATCAGCAGCAACTCCTGGGCTTGCAGACTCCCACCTTGAAGAAAAAAAAAATGGGGTGGGGTTGGTGGACAGAAAATGAGCACAACAGGTGTGCAGGGCAGGTGGGCTTGAATAGACGTGACAGTAAGAGAGGGTTCCAGGTGTGGTCCTGCTCCTGAACTTTGGCTAAAAGAAAACGGGACTATCTCCAAAAAAAATGCCATCTCATTTTAATTTGGAGAGCTGGTAGTAAATTGGGCAAAATAAATCAAAATCCTGGCTTACTCTTAAAGCGAGACTTTGTAACTTTCGTAACATCTAAGTAACTAATCAAAAGCTGAATTCGTAAGCAACAAAACACGAGTAAGGTTTTGTACTTTTGTTCTTAAAGTTTGTTTTAGTTGCAAAACAAAAATTCTTGAATTCTACCAAGCAGTAGACATTGATAGAAGGTAAATTTTAAGTTAAACCATGATGTTTTCTTAACTGAGCCTTGCCAAGTGGTTTTTAATGCCTTAACCTAACCAAGTGGTTTTGCCTAAACAGACAACAAGTAAAAGCATAAGTGAAGTGTAAAGGGCAAAATGAAATAAAACAAAAAAGTCATGGTACTGGATGGGAAACAAACTTTGGACTCCTACAAGGTGGACATGTGTAAGACCACCAAAGAGGGACTTTACTCCTATTCAAAATGGAGGCACACACACAACACGTTGTGAACAAGAACAGAGCCAAGAGATTTAGTGTCATGACTACAATAAGAGTGTGCAACCAGTGACTTATATGCTAACGTTATAATCTTATATTAAGACGATATAAACTACTTTCATATTTATGTGCTAACTATTAAGTTACAATGAGTATAAGTAGCTGATTATCTTAGCTTAGTTTAGCTTAGCTTAGAGAAACAAAAAAATGGCTGGCTTGGCTCAGTCCAAAAGATAAGGTGTAAGAATGACAGTGTGTTTTTGCGGGTTCAGTTACGTCTTGCTAAAAAAAAGTGAATAGTTAGTTGTATATGCTAATTAGTACATTTTAATGTATTTTGTGGCATTTTTCTGGACTACTTACACTACATTCAAGCTCAAGTACGTTTCCATACTGTTGTAAGGCGAATATGGAATGAAGTTACATAATGTTTATGAATAAGAGAATGAAGAACATGTGAAATAGGCACATTTCATTAACTAGCTTGGAGCATATTATCTAGGTTTACTGGGTAAAAATGACAAGATTTTTGCTAATGTGTTTCTTTAAAATGCTGGAAACATGGCTTTTGGAAAATGTTAAAGATACACACAATATCAAATTTATAATGGATCTCCTGGTCAGAGTGCAACAAAAGTTGCAAAGTCTCACTTTGAATAATTTTACTCTTCAGTACTTTGGCTTCCAGGGAGGCATTTATACACACACATAAACACACAAACCTCCGGTCAGACAAAAGCACACCATGACTTTTAGCAATCTCAATACTATTGGAAGAATTACAGTTCACAGTACTTTTGTCAAGTTATTTGGCATAAGGGATCTATATTGAGAAAATAATTTAAAAACAGTAGAAAAAATAGCATTTTGCCTTCTTGGGACCACAACATTGTATATACTTTTCTTTTTTATTCTCCATGCATTCACAGATTTCACACAGATACATTTACTCGCTTACACTACAACCTTATTGAAACAGCTTACAAATAAAACACTATTAAAATGGTGGCCACAAGGCTGTGCAAAAGGGAAGACCTCCAATGTAAGCCCTGCCATCTGTCTGTCTTAACCATCTCTTGCAAGTAACAAACTATAAAATAGCACCATTATACAGTGGATAGGATTCTATACAGTTTTGTTATATGAAACCATCATGTACAATGAATGATAGTAATGCATAGGTTAACATAATGGGATTATTGTTTGATTATACACAGGAAGAGGAGGCAGAACCAGAGATGAGTTGTCTTGGACGATTTCATGGAGGCTCAAGCAAAGAGCAGTCACCGTTAGTCCTCATGCAAGGACTTCTCAGAACTGGTTTTTGTGTGTCCCTGACCCTTGCTCATGTTTGCACAGTTCTCATTTACACTGGGGGTGTTTTGTATGTGTATTTGTGTTCTAGTATGTGTCCCGTATCTTACATGTCCAGGTGGACTTGTCATGTCCGTTGTCAATATTTACTAAACTGGTTAATTTTCATGTTTTTCTGGTGGACTTTGCATTGGATGTGGTGTCATTTTTGTTGTACTCTTGCCATCACTTCAGATTGTGCAGTCCAAGTGACAACTCGCATTTCTAAACCAACAAAATATCTCTTCTCAGTTTATTGGGGCACAGTTACAGCCTGTCTGAAGCCAAGTCTCACCAAAAATTGGGTACGTTTGTCCCCATGTATCAGTGGCACAATCTGTGATTAGAAAGTGTGAGATGGTAACAAATCACTAGCCTATTGTTTTGTGTTGGGCAGCCTCCGTGTGACAGATCAAGAATCTTGACCTATTAAAGAGAAAATGTATGACCACCAAGTAAGTATAATCGTGTAACACTAACCATGTATTTTGTAACACATAAACCTATCCAAGTTTATTGATTACAATCTCAACCGTGTATTCTTAACTCCTAACCATTCGCTAGTGAGAGCGAAGTAGAACAATTAGTGGAAAACATTTTGTTGGATAGATCTCAAACAGGGTCTTTCCCCTTGTGAGTGGGCAGACCACCCCATCTTCCTCCTTATAAAACTTTTGTCACTGTTGAAGGTGCAGATAGTCGTATGGAGAGACTCTGACTGCAGAAGTCATTGTGACAAGAAGTCTAACGTCGACATCATCATGTAACAGGATGTTAAACATCCACGTCATCGTGTAGCGAAATGTAAGTTGCGTCTTTTTGGAGAAACAAGTAAGGACAATATAATAGTTGTACAATTTTTTGAGACTTTATTTGAAACTGAAAGGTTATGAGCTGTTGATCAAGATAGCTTTTACATCTTCTGTCATGAGATAGGGTCACACTGTCTTTTACTTCAAATTGGTACTGTCAGATTTGGGAACATTGTGTTCCATGATCCTGGTAACTTGGTAACTTGATCATTGAGACTGAACTTTCATCACTTGAGCTGAACCTTGAGCACAGGCCTTCACTCAGACTTAAATGTTGATTGCAGGTTAACTCGACTGTTGACAATAATCAGATCTGGCAAGGGTTGTGACATGGGAAAAGAACGCAGACGACAAACATTATATCCGATTGTCACTGTTTGACTGCTCCTCTCGTTTATGCCAAATGGACTTTGAGATCAGTGCCTGAACTGACAACCAAACAAGCACCTTGCACTGACAGGCTAAAAAAAAAATGATTTCAGTTTATTGTCTAGTTTGTATATTCATTTGTTCCTGTTTCTGAAAGCAGAGAAAGCCACAATTTTGTTTTAGTAATACCTACTGCACTTCACCCTTCTTCAAAATCCCCTCAAATTATGCTTCATCTGTTGCTGAAACATGATTTGAGGGGATTGTAGACCCAGCCTTTGAGTTCTCAACACTTCCTGCAGCTTAGGAGGGATTTGGATTGGTCTCAAACCCTCCACTGACTCCACTTAGTAGAGATTTGACTCGGGCTCAAAGTGAAATTAACAACAACAATGTTTAAAGTCTGATGAACCACCTGGTCTTTGTCCTCAAAATAAACGTAATTACATATCAAAATATCCACAGTAATGCATGGTGCGTAAAAACAAACTCTGAAGGTAAAATATCAGCGTTGAACAGGGGTAATAACGGCTACATGTGACTGGTGACAAAGTATTCCGTTTTACCAAAAGGAGTGAATGCATTCACTCGCTCAGAGTAAAAGGATGCACCTCCACAAAGTTCAAGGGGACAAGATGGACCACTCATTCCCAACCACAGCCTTCTGCTCTCTGATTGGCTGAAGCCCAGATATGTTCCCACCTTTCCTGGAGCCAGGGGATGCTGCAGCTCACACATGGAGGTATAATAAGCTCTTGTTCGTGTCTCAGCAGCTAAACTAGTCTGTTACATTGCGTTAACATAGAATTCCTCCCGATATGGAATGGTGCAGTGTATAAAATAATCACAAGATCCCTCATCAAACCCTTAAACACCACTTAGCTCTCAGGTTTCAATCACTCAGGCCATTGTTAGCATCCTCTGTTTTCTTTTACAGTGAACCATTCCACAGGGGTACCGGGTAAGGCCACTCCTCTCTCTCTTCCCAAGTCGATGGGCATGTGTCCATTCGCTTCTCTCTTACATTCTGTAATTTTTGCCCCCGGCGCTACCTCGACTTGAGTTTTTCTGATGCACTTCCTGCAATGAGACAGAAACACATTTTTAGACATACAGTAAAGAAGAAAAACACTATACCTGATAAAAAATATGGAACGCTGCCCAGTTGTGGGGTTGCACATCTAGCACAAAAACTCACCATATAACCAATGTCATCATACCCATCCACTGAACATTGAAAAAGGGCAATTGTTTCAGGAATACCAACGCAAATATTACAAGTAATCAGCCTTTTTTTCAGCGTTGGCCCCCTTAGGAATTTAGGGTGAATGGTAGCCTGTTGAAAAGGCCAAGAAGATGCAACATGAGTCGTAAATGACTTTAAGAAAACGCTCACCCACCGGTATAGAAAATGGATGGATGGATGGACAATTCATTCACAAAACTGTGGCGTGGAGACCACTGCGGATACAGGTTCACTAAAGGTGATATTCATGTTTTATCTCCAGACCTTTCATGTGTCAGTCTGTTATGGTGAGATGTCTGAATTTCAAGACATAATGTCCAGAAGCAGAGAGGGGATTCTGCCAGGGGAGCAGGAGTGCCGCTGTGTCTACCACAAAAACCACTTAGTTACTCTGTTGCTAATGGTTTTCTTTTTTAAGAAAAGGCTAAAAAGCCCATTCCTCTCCTGCACATTGGCAAGTGGAGAATGATATAGAACTTGCATTTAGACATTTGTGTTTTTTTTGTTTTTTTTAAATCCAAGATATAAACATTTCTGCACTATTAACCTGTAAACATATCTGATTTCAGCATTAATCTTGTCTTCTTGTGAGTTTGATAATCAATGTGAGATCTAACTGCATGCATACCTTGAAGGATGAATGACTATGCCCAGGTAAAGGTCTCTGTGGAAGAAAAATGAAGCCACTTAAGTTGGATGGATTAATTTCTCTTGTTATGCAGTAAAGTGCGTATTACTTGAACCAACTGACCCCTTGAAGTAACACTTCATTTGCTTAAGGAGATGATACCACACTCATGTTTACTACTATTATTTGTCAGATAGCATAGCTTTGCACAAAGACTGTTATCAGGAGAAACTGCTCTGTTTGAAAGTGTTCTTCAAAAAATAACTTCAGAAAAACAACATACCAAGGCAACAGAATTCATCTACAGTACTAAACAGTCTTTTTAAAAAAAATATTTCTCCACTTTCATTAATCAGAAGATAAAACATAAAAGCATTTCTGTTTGAGTGTTTCTTGGCCAGGCAACTTCAGGGCACAGCTGTTTTCCTTTTCTCAGCTTTCAGGTCAAACTATTTAGCTTTCTTACAATTTTATGTGTGCATAAACTGATCAACTTTTCTAATAAGTAAACCCAATTCAGAGTGTGTCAGGTGTTGCGCTCACCTTCTTTTTTGTCTTGTCTGGCTGCTGTGCTGTCCTTCGCTCTGTGCCCTTGTCCACTTTGTGTCCTGGGGTACTAACCTTAGGCGCTCTCGGCATGTCTGTGTGGCGCTGCGAACGCACAGACCGAGCTGCCTTACCAGACTTGGCAGGTGCACAGTACATTTCCAGGCGCCGCAGTTCACAGCTTTGGAAGCAGCACTCGTCCACAATGCCCCGTGACCGCCTTGCATTGGGGCCGTAGCCTGTTGGTTTACCTGTTTGAGAACAACAGCAGGAGAATTTAAGTGAATGAGCAACTGGTCACTGCCACTTCTTTATATTGTAACTGTTGGCAAGTGCCTTCCCCTAAACTGGGATTTTATGAGGTATATTCAACATCAACCGGGGATCCCAACTCTTTTGTGTTGGAAAACGAATCCCAAATATTTGAGCAATGGGGAATTATTTGGGTTACAGCCACCTTTACAAAAAGTAGGTTTTTAATTTGTACCCAAAGTATTTAGAAAATTCATGTTTTCAAAAAGGCTTACTGATGATTTTGAATAATCATTATTTTTATATTTATATTTTTTTGGTAACATGTCTTCACTTGGCCTTCAAGACGCTGGACGGTTGGACAAATTTCATCGAACCCCAATCAATGCTTTCCCTCCAATCCATTAGCGAAGATAGGGTTTGCTTAATAAAGCAATATACCTACAGCTGATAACATCTTCACTTGGTAATTATCTATCCCAAAGAAAATGAATAAGAAAATTTGTGTTTGGTCTGTTTATGAGATGGGTTATAGATTTATTTGAAATTTGATATGGAATTTAAGTGGTGAATTTACCCCCGTCGTTAGAAACTGCACATGAACTTTGCAGGTATAGCAAATAGTCAATTCAGCTCCTATAAATCAAATTCTTTCTCCTCTCCAGTGCTTTATATTTTTGCAGCAAAATTAATCAAACCCATTGTGGCGAGTGGCCAAACGTCACGCTCGTAGTAAAGCAGCAGTCACGAGTCCGATTTTCCTGATATATGAACAGTCTTAATGACATTGATTTCTTGCATGTGAAATTTACAGTGTATCACGTTGCACACTGCGGACCCATTTTGGCAGCTGCTCAGCTGTAAAAAAAAAATTTGGTCATAGTCACCCAAACGTTCAGAATATCCTGCCCAGCCATTTTGGCTCGGTTATCTTTTACACAGAGGCCCATCCAGTGAGGCCAAGCCACAATCCCTTTGAGCCCGATCCACCTGCAGAAACATCCAGGCAGCCTTTAAGGCTGCAACCCCCATTGGCTGTGGCCCGCTGTTCATTCACATTTTCATTTGGCAGAAACACCCTAAAAGCTTACCGAGAGAACATGCTGAAGATGGAGGTATGAGCAAAGGTGCTGTGGAAACGTTCTGGTCAAAATTACATTTCTAAGGCCATTTCAAGGTGTGCTTTTTGACTCGATGACCACATTAAGTTGCAGTGACGCCAATACACACTTCCTCTTTTAACTCCCTTGTCCCACACCCTCTTTGGTGGCTTAGAAAAGCCCAGGCCCTTCATTTACAATTCCCTGCTCACCTTGAACAATATAGCCCTGATGGGCTTTTCCCTGTTACCAAATGAAATAATAATAATTTAATATGGCATTTACAAGGAGGAAATGCCTTTCCCTCTCACAGTTAATAGCTCTTGGCTCAGAAGGCTGCCAGTGCTGACAAAGTGCATTAACTTCTGCTTTCTGTCTGCCTTGTCCTGACAACGTTGTTTTGGACAGAGCAGCTTTCATTCAGAAACAGAAGCATCTTTCTCCTCCAACCCGCAAACACAAAGCAGAATGGAAGTTAATGGAGGTGTGAATGAGAGGAGGGAGAGGGTGGGGGGGTGTTCGAGGCTTTGCATGGTGCCAAAAATACACTGCGCACTTGCATTATTTAGGAAGCAGAGGAACCGGATTTACCCAGATCTCGTACTCCTAAATGAAACATTTAGACAGCCTAAAACTGTCATCAAAAGATGTTAAAATCTGTGTCTTTATTCTTTTAAAATGATGATTTGTTGCAGGGTTTTATGTCCAGGTTTTCATTGTGTTCTCGACCATCTTACCAAACAGATGGTGTGTATCAGTGGCACCAATCTTGGCTGTTATATCAACCTCTGATGTCAAGACATTTACAAAAAGGGGAATATGACGTTGAGCCCTGGCTGGCGATTATATAATGGCTGCTGAAAGCCAAAAGTGGGGCCATGCCTTGTTGCCTGGCCTGTTTTCCAGTCCCTCCCAATAAAGCTTTACAAATTAACATCCGCTATTATTCTGAAAATAGTTTGCCACCCTGCTGCACAAACAGCTGGAAGGAAGAAAGAAATCAGCTGCCCTGGTTGTAACGTGGAATAATCAGCTCAGGGAAAAACCTGCATACAATAAGCAGGTCTGAAAGCTTTGGTTTTAAAGGCTTCAGTGCCACGGATAATTGCTGTAATCCCTCATAAACAAAGAGTTGTCTTCAGAAACTGTTGTTAAACAAAAGAGAATTACTGCATCAGATTGCTATGCCTCTGTCAACTAGTTCAGTTGAAGCTTATATCCACTTCCCTATTCTGTTGCTGTGTTAGGGCATTTAATAGTCAGAAAAGTACTTTTGCGCAAAATTATGACCTAAACTTTGGCCTTTTGTGTAATTAATACCATCATGACATCATTTTATCATTTAACTTGCAAATTTTTTAGCTCTTAGAGGTTACAATGGCCTTCGATTGTCAAAGTGAATCTTTGTGCTAAATTCAAGGGAACTCAATCAAGAAATTGATGAAACATCACATTTACAACAAATGTACAACCTAAACACAAAGACTTTTTGAACTAGATCAACTTGGCATCACCCATTGGTGTGTGGACACACAATCAGACTGCGAACTGTGAAAACTAGACACTGACGAGCAGCTTGGTAATCACAATGAAACCGACTTCTTCATCAACCGAAGGAGTTGCCCCCCTGATGGCCATTTGTGGAAATGCAGGGTGAAAACACCTCCAGATTGGCATAATTTTTCAGATGGGAAGTAACATCCATCTTTTATGCAGAATTGATACAAAACTCAACATTTGAGGTTGTGTGGATTATCTGCACTACGATCATATCAGCTAACCGTGTG
The DNA here is from genome assembly GCF_027942865.1 of Odontesthes bonariensis. NCBI lineage: Eukaryota > Metazoa > Chordata > Actinopteri > Atheriniformes > Atherinopsidae > Odontesthes > Odontesthes bonariensis. The sequence continues at coordinate 7,698,400 of NC_134513.1, forward strand.
TCAGAATGGGGAATTTCAAGCTGTTAGTGACATTATTTTTCATTTTGACTATGAAGAGCTGTATTTTTTTCCATAGGCACGTGTGGGACAAGTTGGCATTTCCCTCAAAGTTTTATGTTCGAAAAGTAAATCTTTTAGTTGAATGTGAGACTATGATGTGGCTTTTAGGAATGGTCCTTTAGAATTAAGTATTCTTAAAAGGATTTCTTGTGGATTTTAGTTTTCACTCTGTGTTCCTTCTGATGTCAATGTGTGGCTCAGACATATTTGGTTTGTGTTCAACAGGCTCAGTATGCATAGTGTTCATTCCTCTAAGGAGCGGTGCTGGAGAGAGATGGTTGGATTCCCCCATTCCAGAGTGGCACAGAAAGCATCTAAGTTTTACAGCTTGGTCATGGTCAATAAAAACCAGTGGATTCTTGGATCCGATGCACTGCTCTTCCTGCAAAGTGTCAGGCGGTTTACGGCTGGGCAGGGACTATAAAAGCTGCTCAAAGTACTGGAAACTTACTCTTTTATCACTGGTACCACAAAGTTTTTACGGCATATTTGAAGTGTTCCTGTGCTGTGACACTAGAACCTTATCCAGCGTCTAGAATTAAGAGATGTTAACAGCATTGTGAACATGTGTATATAATAAAGGATTTATTGCAGGTATGGAGCTAATACATTAGATTTTACTCGTGAGCAATGGTGTTGTGTTAGAGAAGTTGATATTTAACTGTACAATAGATATGGATACATTCTTTTTACATTTTTATGAAAGATGATTCGTACTCTCAGTTATCGGTAGTGAAGCACTTATATGACATCAAAGAAACCAAACAATTCTTATGACTGCTTGCAAGCTTATTGATTGTCCCCAATGGAATCTTTGATCCCTCCTATTTTACAATAATCACACAGTATTTGAGGTTGGAAGTCTTCATTTCAATGGCAGAGGTCTTTAGTTCCCCTCCACAGATTCAAAGAATACATGTCTGACCAATTCGGCTGTATATTATGGACTATAATACATGTATATATGTATATACACATCATATACATGCATAAATTTTAATGAGTGCAAACCTTTACTATGTACACTATTCTAACCCTAAGCCAGTTTTTTGCAAAACTAAAGTCGTATCCATGTTGCTCCTAACCCATTGGGATGGGTCACGATCCTTTTGTCTTTTGTAGAGTTAACAGCCCTAACGCCATTCTCCACCTCTTCTCATCCTTCTATCCAACCTAATCAACAGTGTGCCACATATAACCTGGATGCCATGTTGCAGGGTAATGGCACTTTACTGCTTTTGGGTTGCATTAAAGCCACTGGGCAACCTTGTCAAAGTGAGTGGTATTGTGGAAAAAGAGGAAAACGATTAAGATCATGAGGGTAAATATCAGGTAGTTTACAGAAAAACTAAAACTAGCTCCTGGGAAGCATTGGGTCTCGCAACAAGACATTAATCTGAAATATGAATTCAAAGAAAATGGTGACAGAGGAGGACCAGGTAGAGTCCAGGAGTATGTCAAGAAAGTTTTTCATATCCACAGACCTGGAGATCAATCAGAAAAAGCGTAATTACAGTAGCCATTGAATAGCTGCGCTGGTAACTAAAGGCTTTACCATAGACAACTCAGACCGATCGTGAACATCTTTAACACAGAGCCTAAAATTTGTTCAACTAGGATCATAAAAAGTGTTTGAATCAAAGGAGTTACCACCCGTCTCAATTTTGATGAAAAACATTTCCATCATAAGACCGACATAAAAATAATTATTTCTTTCATATAATAAATGTTCGTCAGTGTCTTTTGACCAACGGGAATGCAAGTGGATAAAAATGTCCTGCATAACATAAAGTCTTATCATGTTGGCAGCAGTGATGAGCGCGCAAGAATTCTCAGCTACAAACAGATACGAAAAGCAATTTATCACGACAAAAGTAAAAAAAAGCTAGAAAAGGGAACAGATGAACAGTCTCAGGGATCTCTGCACTGATGTTACTAGATGTATCCTTGTTTTTCTTTATAGAGGTCCTGCGTTACGTAACTGGATTAAAGTCAAAGAGTTTCAAAGGTAAAGTATTATTGAGCCCCTGAGTGTCGTCAAATCCCTCCAGTCTCAGCTTCAGGGTCTAAATCTGGAGGAGGCCTGCCTGTCCTTTTCATGAGATGCCTCTTTGTTCTGCTGAGCACTAATTCGCGGAGAGGTCTGGGATTTTTGGTTCAGGTCTTGATGGGAAAAACGACACCTTTTCGTGGTGATGGAGAGGACACAGGAGGTCTTTCTTCAGATCTTTCCGCTGTGTGTCAAGCCCAGTGAACAACCAGGGAGGGAGGGGGTGTCCTGATCATCCTGTAATCCACATAATCCCCTGCTGCTGAGGGACGAGGCCTCAGTATGCATGTGTTTGAGCGAAAGCGTGTGCGCATGCATGCGTGTGATGTGCTGTTTACACATTCTACTTCTCTCTAGCTCAAGTAGCTCTGAGTAAAATTGACAAGGATAGATTCTGAGGAGCGAGTCTCAATTGCTGCTTAAAGTGATTTTCTCCCTGGTTCTTTCTGTCTTCAGATGACGTGCCACTGCCGAAACCCAAAAAATGACCGCTTTTCATATTTTGTTGGTCTTCATGATAAAATGTCAACAATAAGTTCTGGGCCAATTTGTTCATATTGTCTTAATTCATAAAAGCTTGTGCGTCTTTCATTTTGAAGAGATAAAGATATCTCATTTTAAATCTAGAATGGCTGACTATTTCTGTATGTCCTAAACGTGACTGAAGACACGCAGCTACTTAGTGGTTACACTTCAGCCAAAAAGAGTCCCATAACAGATCTGATTCATGGAATGAACATCCCAGTGAAATCACCCCACAGTCCTGCCTGCTAAAGCATTACAAAGACAACTGAGGATTTCTAGGTCAGGCTAATAATTGGAAAAACTGACTGCAGTTGTGGGTTGTTTTTTTTCTGTGTGACAGACCGCAGTTTGTTTAATTATGCTTACAAAAAAAAATTTCCACCAAATGGTGTTTAGCATTTCTGTCAGGGTAGGAAATTTGCAGTCTTGAAATGCAAGTGTGCTACCTTACTGGCTTAAGGTGGATTGGCAAAAGCACAGCGAGCACAGAAAGCTCACTTTTGTTGCAACACGTATCGATCGGAAGGCTGCAGAGTTCAACACGGCCAGACTGGAGGAGAAGAGTTCAGGGAAAGAAGCAGGCTTCCTTTGGCCAAGCCAAGTCCTATGGAGGACAGGATCGAGACAGATTGTCCAGGTATTTTAAGCAGATGAACGAGAGGGGAAAGAAAAAAGGAGCGACGGTGAGAATATGAGAGCGAGGGAGAAACCGAGGAAGACAGTGAACAGTGTATTTTCCAAGGCACAACACCCTGCTGCTCAAACCTCATCATCTTTTCAGAAAAAGGATGGAGTGTTTGTGAAATACACCTCTTTTTCAGCAGGAAAGTGGAGCATTGATAGATGGATGGTGGGTAGTTCACTGACAGCTCAGCGTAAAATGCGGGAAAGACAAATACATTCACCCAACCACGAAAAGGTCTGGTCTTGTTTAAGAACTATATCCTGCATGAGGACTCATGAATTACATTGGCCTATATTCAACACTTTCTCATAAGATGGATATGAGCACTCCTACAAGCCTGTTAGAAACATTCCTAAAGCTGTATTAAAACTCCATTATCAACAGCCAACACATTCCCCCTTCAACCAATCTGTGGACACCCTCATACCTTGTCAAAATCCTAAAAATTAACAGGTTTAAGCTTCGCCAGCAGACACTTGGGACCATTTTCTGAACAAGCAAACAGATATAAAACATTAGCTCAACCAGGGACTGATTAAAAAAAGGATGTCAAAGTCCAAATCAAAGCATCTATTTACTTAGAATCCAACACAGTGGTTGATGGCGAAGGACAAATCAAGTTTAACAGAAATTCTGTGCCTGAAATTACTAAAATATTACGTGTGATCATGTGGTCCACAATTTTTCCACAGTTTCTCAGCTTTAATGGTCATTTATACAAGAGAGGAGCTGCAGGAAAGGGAATCCATAGACCAAAAAGTCTGAACAGGCAGAAAACTGGCAATCGATTAGCCTGTCATGACCACTTCACAGTATGCGTATGCTGCCAGCAGCATCTGGATGAACAAGACTTGCAGCTTTGCAGTAGTTTGGTGGGTCTCCAAGAGCTGTCTGGCAGGCCTGATGCAGAGAGTGTGGATGGGTCATGGAAAAGCTACATGAAGTAGGGTAATGTTGCAGTTGAGCTGAAGTTGCAAGGTGCATGATGATGTGAATACCACAAAGCCGACAACTGATTAATCTGTTTAAAAATGTTATTACATTGGGCTGCTTTATGCCGTTGACTTACTTTGTGCAGTGCCTTTGCATAAGCACCAATAGCATGGCAATGATACATAATTGACACCCTTGGTTAAGAAAGGGTTGGATCAAACATTAATGTTTGACAGGACATGAACTGTGGTAGCATTCCCATTCACTGTCCCTAAATCCGGCACCCTTGTGTTTTCTGTAGATACTTATTGGAGTGGTGCGACAACAAATGTGACGTCTGCTACTATTTCATCCAATATGAATTCAACTCTCCCTAAGTTATACATGAACAAGATAGGATCGCCATCGGGCATTGAATTGTACAAGTACATGGCACACGTAAAGCACATGGAAAGTAGCTTTCTGTCTTCTCAAACCCCAGCTGGTCGAGGCGGATGGCCACCCTTCCTGAGTCTGGTTCTGCCAGAGGTTTCTTCCTGTTAAAAGGGAGTCGTTTCTCTCCACAGTCGCCTCAGGCACGCTCAGGCCGGGAGATTGGACCGAAAAACAAAAAGTTTTCAGTGCAATCTGTTGGTTTTCTTAGCTAGGAAATTGTTTTTGAATTGGCTCTATATGAACGAATTGGATTATTTTATGAATTATGATTATTATTAATTAATTGAATTCCAATTGGCTTGAATTGGACTTACTATCTAAGTGCCTTGAGATGACATTTGTTGTATTTGGCGCTATATAAATAAAAATTAATTGAATTGAATTGAATGATGGATCTCGGTTTTAGATGCTTTTAGATGCCCTCAAATTGCACTTGAACTTATTAGCATACAGGAAAGGCTTTTCTGCTATTCAAAACTCCATTGAAGCTGTCGCGATATCTAACAAGAACATTGTCAAAGCACATGTTACTACACAGTCTTGATGAATTAGTGAAACAGGCTTGAAACAACTGATTTATTGATTTTGGTACATGGACAACATGACGCCAGGATCCTTGGACCTTTAGCATCAGACTTCAGCGTGGCAGATAATCATAACGAAACAGTGTATTTAAGCATCCTTATCTGACGTGTTGGATTAACATTACGAGACAGTGGATTTCTAATGCCATCGTCATCTTTTGACACACCTAACCATGTTTGGCGTCCAAACTCAAAGTCAACAGTAAACAATTAAAACTGCCAGTTGGTTTCGGACTGCCTCGTGCAAGTTGTATGTTTAGAGGTCCTGTGACTTCGCTCCACTTCTCCTCAAGACACCTCATCCAACTTGTTGCTTGTTTATCGGGTAACAATCCAGAATTATGTTTGCAGCATTTGTCTTTGAGGTTTAATAATGCTGCTGGCTGCAGTGAAAAGACCCCACATGCATATCTTTAAGAAAACGCTGCAGTGATTGATGTTTGGGAATGTTGTTTTTGAGTGTGGGCTCTTTATTGCTGTTGCTGTGGTACGAACAAAAGCTTGCAAAAGTAGCCATTGGTATGTTTATTCGTTGCTGCCTGTAAATATCAAAAACAAGTTATTTGTTAGTTTTAGCTTCATTAGCTAACGTTGGTCCACCATTCTTGTCCAACATGAAAAAAATCCATTCGATGGACTGTCACAAAATGTTTGTACTGATATTTTTTTTGCTCTTAAGAGGACGAATTTTCCTTTCAGGCTCAGTTGTGCTTTGTGTTTAGTGCTATTTAGTGCTTGCTAAACACTGAGCTGCTACCATGGCTTTAGACCTTTTTGTTATCATCATACCAGTACAATGCACTTATCTACAGTGTTTGGGGATTTTGGTGTTTTTTTTTATTTCCATCACAATAAATTGGCTACCACTGCTGTAATTATTCTGCTGTGCTGAGGCCAGGAATCCAAGACCAGCCCTCTTCTGGCTCTCAATCTTCTATCAGTCACCAGGTTCTTGAAATGGTGTATGTTCAAACCCATCCAGGTTCAGGTTAAGGTGAAAGTAATCAATTACTGGAAAAAAGAGCAACTCCAAATGCGTTATAGATGCTGATCTCCCACAGAAATTTTATATCTTCTTCTTCTCTTTTCGAACTGGCAGCTGACAAAGTCTACCACATGTGGAAAATCTTTCAAACCTTTGGGATAGAACCAAACCATTCATAATGGATTGTTAGGTCAAAACTGCACTTGAGTCATAGGGACAATCAATTATTGTAGAAAAGAGGGGTTTTGATAGAGACGTGAATCTCACTGAGGACATTTAATACAAATTGGCAGAATTTATGGATGTCACCCAAAGAAATTTGAATCATGAGCTTGTAAACTGCAGCTCGGCAGCTTCTACCAGCTGCTAATGTTCAGTAAACTGCTGGTGTCTGACAGAAAGATCAGGATACATGTCCTGAGCAACACTGGCTGCTGGTGGAACATTGCATCTAACCTTGGTAACTTCATATGTTCTGTGCTGTTCTGGGCCGTGTTGTACCCTTAATGGAAAAATTGGAGATTTAAATCCTGGATTCTTGGTCTAGGGTTTTCTTTGGGTAGTTTTTCCTTCTCTGGTGGAAAAAAGAAAAAACTTCACTGCAACATTTAGTTTCTACCCCTCCTTTTTCATAAAGATAGTTAGCCAAATTCCACTTAAAGCCCTTTCCCTGAGGGCAAAACTTCGATTTGCCACCAACAATAGTTACTTAAAATGATTCCATATTTAATCTCAGTTTGCATGTTCAGCCAAACAGTGAAAGCGGAGCATTAAAACAAAAGTGCAAGAATATAGTTAAAGATAAAAGACAGCGGAAGGGGAATGAATGAAAGAAGAAACATTAATGCAGGGAAAGTCAAGACAAGATGCCAAACTGGCTGCTGTTTTATTTATGAGCCCGCTGGAGGTGGAGAGCTCTGGGACATATACAGCCAACCTTTATGAATAAATAAAAACGTGCACTTACTGAAATAAAAGCCTCTCTCTCCACAGACAAACTGCAGCGTGTCGACCAGCTCCGCCCCGCACAGGGTCTCAGGGCCCGCCCCTGTTGCCGTCGGAGTCAGGGTGAGGACGCACAGCAGTAGTGAGAGGGTGTGGCTACAGGAGATACAGCACATCGCACCCTGCGCACAGGGAGAGACGGAGAGCTTTAACATGTTCACTGCTGGACACAGAGCATCATCTGGACAAGAGTTGCATTTAAACACCAACGAAACTCCCTTTTTGCTCGGTGGTAATGTCAAACATGGAATTCAAACCGATGAGCTTTAAGTTAGTTAGTTTTTTTAAATTGAACATTTAGAGTGTTTCTGTTGCGAAAATAATAAGAATAATAAACACATTTTACTAGGTTTTGGAGAAGTGGGGGAAAACACATTAAATCCAAACTTCCATTTGGTGTCAAAGTCATTCAAACGGGAGGCTGACCAGCCCCGATGTTCCGGAGCGCCAGTGCGCAACCAAGCAGAGCCCGTCCAAATTGAAAACACACGTTTGTCCTTATCTTCCTACTGAGCAGCAAGTTAACAACGATCCATATTAGTCAACATCATTCATCCATTACATTTATCATTAGCAACGAGTTCCACATTTCCATTGTGCCAAAAAAAAAACCAGCAGTTAGCGCATTATTACGCACAGAAGTGTATAAAAAATTGAAATAAAACATGCAAAAAAGGGCACCAAGGGACCTTCCCTATCAAAAACGTGAGATGGGAAAGGACTCTCCCGCCAAAGCCTGTGGAGGAAGCTGGCTGGGCCAAAAGTACACAATAAAGAGAATAAACACGGGACATTATCCATCCGCATCTCAAGCGCAAAGCCCCGACGCCCTGAAAGCATTTCACGTTACGCTCTCCTCTCTCTTAAACCCGCAGCATCGGGTTAGATATTTAGCACTTAATAATGCAGACTCAGCAGTAATTACTGTGAAAGATACAGAGCTTTCTGGTGAAAAGGAGCGCAGGGCGCACAGAAGCGCTTAGCACGAAAACCCCATTCATCCGTCCGTGCACCATTCATGCAAAGACTCCAAAAGGAAAAAAAAAAGAAACAAGAAAAAGTCAATTGAAGCAAAAGGTGAACAATCTGTGATTAAATACTGAAAGTTAAAGAACAAAAATCACCAACACACACAGGAATGTTGCTCCACAACTGAATGAAAACGAGAAAAATAAATGTATGATACATAATCAACATAAATCATCCATTTAGAAACTGTAAAACACAACTGAGCAGTATAAATTTCCTTTGCTTTAAACTCAGTGAGGATGCTCAGTGCAAATAGTGTGCAAGTGAAGAACCAAGGTGAAAATCTATAGTGTCAAAGGAAATCAGGTAAGTTACCTTGAGGACATCATATAAATGCCACTGAGAGGAATGAGCGCTAGACATCCCCACGGGTCTCCGCAAGACAAAGCCCGGCGAAAATGAACTTGTTTGAAGTCATTAAAAACGGGGAGAAAGAGGATGAGATGCGGGCAATGTCACATCTCAATATTCCGACTTTGTTCCATTGCGCAGGCTCGTTTTGCAGAAGTGAGATTTAGCGAACAGGAGACGGATTTAGAGAGAAAATCCCTCACATTTATCTACATTACACAGACATTTTCAACAGGAAACAGCTGGGGCAGCATTTGCCTCCTACTCGTCCTAAGTTATTCATTAAGGATTTTGGGCACATATTCAAATAACGTCATTTCTCTTTTTTTCTCTGAACGGGATTGAATTTTGATCTCTCAGACTTGGTTAGTAGTTCACATCAAGATAGAAAAAAAGCGGTGCTGCCCCATCAGCTGCAGATCACACAGCACAACACAGTTTTATGCCCTGAAAACTCGTGTGAGCAGTTAAAGACAAGCTGGGGGTTATAAATATGACTATTGGTTGTGCGTAATTTGGCGTCGCTCATTTCAACAGCAAGAATATCCAAAGTATGATCTGATTAACGCTAAAATAAATCATTAAAAGCACTTTTCCACTTAGTCACCGCAGTGCCTCTGACTTGAGTACCCAATAAAAAGCAAAATGGGAAAGGCTAAATACATGTGAGATGGAGAAATAATGGAAAAAAAAGTGACATTTTTATTGCAATAAAGAGCAAAGAGCACAAGTGAAGTCCTGGTCCTTCTAAACTTTGTGCCACTGTCACTGTGATTTATTGTAAAAAAAAAAAAAAAATGCCTCATAGCTCTGCTTTGCCCTCACTTCTTTCAGATTTTTTCAGTCAAGACAGTTGTCTCCAAATATCCAGTGCTTCTAAGAATGGATGAAACACAAAAAAACAGAAACATGCGGTAATTTGTGGTCTACAGGGAGATCTTGCTCTCATTTGAGCCATATTATTTCTGCAACTTTCTGCCCCAAGCTGTGGCGATAAACATTGATGCTGCAAATAGTTAAGGGACACCTGCTGTCATCATGTTAAAGTAAGGGCCCCCACTGTGTCACAGAAAGAAAGAAAAAGCTCCAGCGACACACTGAGGCTTCACACGAGGGCGAAGGGCTTAAATGGAGCCGTTTTCACCAGGGACGGGATATCAACACTGATCCAATCACTAAACATGAGATCAGTGCTGTGACCCAATCATAAAACAGGACAACAGCGTACATGCCAGCATACACGGCCTGCGTGTGTGAGTGCATCACAAGCGTGTTGGGATCCAAAGGAGACTGAGACCAAAGACACGCAACAGTTAGGGGTTATTGGTGCAAAGTGGGTCACAACACATCAGCACCATCAAACGTCCCCTTAGGCAGTCCAAATGGCAAGTCCCTTGTTGGGGTCACACATACATTTGGAGTGCAAGCTGATTAAGCGGAAGGATACAGAAAATATAGGTATTTCTTTTTTTCTGTTTAACACAGAAATGAACTTTTTTTGAAGGTGAACCTCTTGTCGTGATGTGCACTGTTTAAACAGACCCATCTTAAAGAGCAATGGGTCAGAAAACAGTGATGGGACACTGATTACAAAAAGTATGTACAAATGTTGATAAACGAAGGATAAGAAGCAAATATGTATCTGTATTAGGGAAAATTGCTGCATTAACTGATGTCGAGGCTAATGAACACATACAGGGAACATTCTACACTACAGTGCTTGCTATGAACCATGAATGTGAGGCAACCGCTAGGCATGAGATTCATGTTTAAGGCCAACATTTCATGCGTCAAGACTACTTTGTTACGCATTCAAAGTAATTGCTTAATGTTGGGAAAGCATCATAGGTAAGTGTGTTGAAAGCTGTTGATTGAGCCTCAGAGCGGGTTGTCAGTCCCTGCCACTTCTTTATGGTTACCACGATTACGGCTTGTGCATTTATGACAGCCTTCTATGCTGGGAGAGGCTTTTTTTACAGCCAGAGCTGAGGCACAGCAGAGAGGGATGGGGAGGAGCCTGTGAGTCAGATTCATTCAAATTTTTAAGCCAAGTCCATCTTCTTCTCAAGTGTATCAAGTTCCGGTTTAATGTGTGTAAGGGTTTCTTTTTATTGATAAAAAAAATAAATTCTCTGGAATGTAACCAAACAGCAAAACTAATGAAACATGTTGAAAGTAGGAAGCGTGACATACCCAAGTAAGGGCTTTGCTGCTGCTGTACACAACTCTTATTTGGAACCCTTTCAATTCATTGTTTTAGGAGTTATTCTGAGTCCTTGATCAATAACAGAAATTAATTTTCTACATATCAAAAATATTATACATTTTCAGACCACCATCGCAAAACACACAACTCAAACAGCTGCCGCTTTAAATAACATCTGCATTTTAAATTTCCGCTTCTTGTCAAACTTTAATTTAAATCTAAAGACCTTTTATTACCAATTTTGAAGTCCCGACTGAAGCTTTCTGCGACTGATCTTTTTAGGGCTGCAGCATCTCTGTTTGCCTCGCCTGGTGGATTGCGTCTCTGTCGGTACCTGCTGATACAATGTGGAATATGATAATGACTCTCCTCCAATCAGAAGGACAAAGCTGCTTTCAGATGACCTTGGCAGCGTCAGATGAGGGATATGGCCGGTCACTCGTGCCCATAAGCCTCTCTGTCAGTAGCTGATCTAAAATGATTGCATCTTTCTTGGCCTACTGATATAAAAACCCGAGACAATCTGGCGTGTAAATGCTCCATCACAGATCTGCCTGTTATCACTGTGGCTGCGGTCTGACAGTATGGGTGATGGACTTGTGCAGTACATCTGCTGATGCAGTAGTGGGAAGAAGAAGAGGAAGGGGGGGTGGAAGGGGGCTGACCTTCTCTTGCTCTGCGTCTATAATGCCCAGTTCTCTGAAAAGCCTTGGTGCCAAGTTTCTTTCTCTCTTTCACTCACTCCTTCTCTTTTCTCTTTGATTGCAAGACTTTTGAACCTCCTCACCGCCACCCCCCCTCTCCCAACCCCCCCACAGCCTTGCCTACGGAGACATCCACCTCACTGAACTCATTGACCAGGGAAAGGCTTGTTTTCACTCCCTTCTGGTGTGGAAAGGAGACACTGTTCACTGCAAAAAGTGTCCATCTTTGCAAGTGATTTTGTTCAGCTGTGTACCTGAAAAAGACATTCTAGAGGAAATCATTAAAAACCATGCCAGAAGGATTGTTTTTCATACAAACAATGCATTCTCATTTCATTTTCTGAGATTTTCCCATGATTGATGATAGATCTGCCACGTCCTGATGTTTTTAAAGAGTTGAAACTTAGAAGAAGATTCTTGGTTCAAGACTGAGTTTTATCACCTCATTTGGAAGAGTGTTCAAGTGTTAACAGAAAGCAGCACACCAAAAGGCTTGTAATTTTTTTTGCAGCGTTAACAGCATCCCCGTGGGTCTCTCCTGTCAAACAAACATCCGAGTCAGAGGCGTACTCACAGGATACTGACAGCAGTGCAGAATGCAAATGAAGGGAAGACAGCGAACCAACTGAGGATGAAAAACGAGATGAAGCTTTTGATTTTGCGAAACCTGCATGAACTCTGCAGCAAAGAGGCAGAACGGAGGGGGGCGTGGGGGAAGTACAGGGCTGGTACCCAAGATGGGAGGGAAAGTGTGAGGCTGGGGATATGTCTGGGCACACACAAACAGGTTCACTTAAGGACACACACACATGCAAGCACATGCGCATACGCACACTTGATTAGGAGAGCAATTATTTTCTATTCTGTTGATTAGTCTGAGGGTTTCTCCAGCTCAGTGGTTTCTTTGTGTTACATTTCCTCCTTTCTGCATTGACTAAAACAAAAACAACTCTACAACAACAATGAAAGTCGGGCATCTGCTGCGAGTGATTGTAGGGGTAATTTCAGATTTCTCAGTGTGTGCATTACTTTCCCAAGCTCAGTGGTTAAGCAGGGTGTGGTGTGTGAGTTTGTGTGTGGCACTGCTGTCCATGCCGTCAGAGCAGATATTGTTATCAAAGCCCTCTGCTGTGCCATACGCTGTTCATATGGAAGGAATAAAGGTGCGTCATGGAGCGAACGCAAGAAATGGGGCGCTTGTTTTGATACGCTATGTTTCCGTAGTAACATGCAGGGGTCACAGGATTTTGGCAAAAAGGCCAGGAAATTCTGTGGTGCCTGTTGATGATCAAAACCTACTTTTTCAAAAATCCCTCTGGGACAGTTTAACTGTTTGTGGCAGGATTTTCAACAAGCTCAACTTTGAGGCTGTACCACCCCATTTACTGGTGATGAAAGCAAAATCAGTGTGGACTGAAGCTAATGAGATTGTGGCCTGTTCTGTGTAGCCGAACATAAAACACAGATGTCGACAAAGGAAGGACTTTTAGTCTAATTTCCTATTTATAATTCATGATAATTAAATAAGAAATCAAACAATGCTGATTTATTGTACTGAGAAACGCTGCATAACAGCAGACGAGCTGAGTTCGCATCCAACTGTGTTAATTTGCGGTGGGGTTAGGGTTAGGGTGAGCCGTTTATGAACCATTTATAGAAAGCGAGTATTGTTTCAGTTGAAAAAAAGGGATTATTCTTCCATTTCAGTGAGGACTGCTCACATTAAAGAGAACATATTGAGCTTTTTTTGAGTTTTCCTTTAGCAGGTTATAGCGTTCTGTTGATGTAAAAGAAGCTGTGCAGGCAGAAATAAGTTATTCTTTCTCTTAAAAAGACTTGTTTGCAATCCTGGCTGTCTTTTCTTTATTTCACGACCTCTCTATGAATCATATTTGCATATTCTTCAATAAGTGGCTTGTTTGGCGCGATCGAGAAACAGAATGTGCCTTTTGAGCAGAGACAATTCCTCAATAGAACGCCTCAGACAGAAGTTGACAAGAGCTTCTGGAGCAATTCACTTCACGAAAAAAAGTTTTTTCAACATTAAGGGGTGTGAACCTATTGTAATATACATGATGAATTAAAAAATCTAATCATTAAGTATGACATGGGCTCTCTAAAAGCCCCCGAAAACAGGCTCCTGTGCATCAAACACACAATAAGAACCAGTGGGATGTAAGGGTAATCTATTCTTGCATCTTGTGGGAAATAAAAAATAAAAGAAATAGCTCTTGAACACACCTCAAAGATCACGTTTAACTGCCAGCTTGGAGGCACCATGTCCACTCATACCAAATGACATAACCATTTAAAGCAGAAGAGGCAGTAGTCTATCTACAGTATTTAACAAGCCAAACGCAAGACCGCGTTGATAGAAAAAACAAGAAAAAAAGTTTGCTTCTTATTCCACTTTTGCTGTTCACTCACCATTAAAGTTTGTATGCAGTTAAAGGATATGTTCAGTGAGAACTTTGTTGTAGTGATGGCATTGGCATGTTGGTTATTAAAGAAGATAGGAAGAAAAATAAGGGGAAACCACAAATACTGGTCTGTAGTCACTGGCCGATGGATGAGATTTTTTAGGTATTGGAATAAGGTAGGATGTCCTCCACAGCACAGGACCTTTCTCCTGACTCAAGGCTTAGGTTGAAAAGGTGCTGTATCCACATAGCTGCTCCACGCAGGCCTTCAGGACCCTTGGGCTGACACCACCTAGACTTGCAACCTTGCTCTGGTTGGGTCTCGACAGCTGCCTCTTCACATGCTGAGCTGACTGAGCTGAACATATTGAACAACACGTTCAGCTTGTTGGCTCTGTCCAGTCTACTATTATTTTGATCCTCTTTCACCTTCTAGCCTATGATCCATTCTGCTGGATCTTGCTTTCTGTACCCCTCCTTGCCCTCTGTCATCTTCTTTTTCAGCTGTTTTTGAACAGTCCTCAACAACTCCTTGTCTTTACATTCAGTTGAACATAAACTGGCTCAGAACTCTGCACATGCTCCACAGTTTCCATCCCTTTTACCATCCTTTAACTCGGAGGTAACAGAAGCCGGCAAGCAAGAATAACCACAAGGAGTAGCGCCTATCCAATTATTAAAAATTAGGCAAAGAGCACATACTAAACACACAGAGCTCTAAAACGGTACAATTTATTGCCAAATAAATTGTCAAACAAAACCAAAAAAAATAGAAAAAACTATATGAACAATCTAAAAGGGGCAATTTTCCTCCCTTCATAAGCCTCTTTCATTCATGCACTGGAGTCCTGAAATGTTCTACAGATGTTCCAGAATGATGAAATTTGAGAATGCTAATGTCTGCAACATTCACTACGGACTTTTTGCAGGTTTTCCAGCCAGCCCCATGGTAAAACCTCAGCGGGTGAGAGATAATGTACATCGCTGCGCGAGTGTGTGTACTGGTGAGTGTCTGTTCTTTCTGCATGAAGTACACACATCAACACTATGAACAGCCTCATCTGCTATTCAGAAGGTGTTGTACAGAAAACAGCGACTTCCACAACATCATTTCTGCATTGTGTGCTGCATCCTGCAGATTCCACACAGCCGTTCCCCTGCATCTGCTCCAGCTGCAACTGTAGCTCTACTGTGTTCATTATTATCTCACACAAGCAGTCAAGCACAATATTCGTTGTAAAATCTTGGTTTTGAAGTTGTGAGGAAGCAGTTGACTGGTTTTGTTGGAACGAAACAATATAACAGATAAATCTGTGTCCCTTTCAGGTGCTAGATGGGTCTTTTAAACAGTTTCCAGTCTTCCTGTGAAGCTAAGCTGGTTGTAGCGTCATACTTTGCATACAAACTGCTGTCAAATTGCTGTTGAAATTAATTTAAAAAACTCAAATAGCTAAAAGCATCTGGCAACTCCAGAGAAACGTCCAAGATTGTGACCTAAAAGCATCAGAAGCGACGCCATCTGAGCTGCAGGTGCAATAAGACACACACTTGGGTCCTCCTTGGTGGAGTGTTGACATCAATTTTTGTCATGACCTGTTGTAGCGTGCAACCATTCCCTTCTATTACAACATCTAGGAATGTTCCACTGAGTCAGAGACAAAAACACTAACAAATAGAACAATAGCACGTACAGTAATTACAGCCTTAACATGGCTTCGTCAATTTATCCAATACAAAACGTTGCTCGGATTTTGTTTTTTATGATAATGCAGCGATTTACTAGAAATGTGCTGCCTCATGCTGCATTTGGAGCTGGACAAGAGCCTGGGAGGGACACCTCAAAGCACACAGGGAAGAGTACTGTCTGTGCTGTTTACTTATCCCATGTAGAGCAGTGGTCGTGAGGGTAAGGGCTGCTGGTTCCTGGCTCTCTCCTGCTGAATGGAGAGTGGGTGCGGTGCTCCTCTCCACTCACCACCTGGCACAGGGGAGGCTATGTCTAGGAAAGAGACCTCTGCCAGGCCTCAATTACGGGGGGGAATAATCCAGGACACACTGAAGCAATTACAGCCTCATATAAATCAATATGCTTTGGGTTAAAAAGTGATCTGCTCCCAACACTCTGGAGAGAATGTGACGCAGTGGGCCTTTGATTTTTTCTCAGAGATGGGAGCAGTTTCTCTTGAATTTGGGGCTGATGTAGCCCCTGCGGTTTCAACTGTCACTCAGGCTGCAACAGTGAAAAACAGGTGAAAACGACTGAGGAAAATCAGAGGATAAATATTGACTTGCAATGACTGGGGCCTGTGTAAACAAGTTGTGAAATTAATGTAGCATAAAGGGAAAAGCTGCACAAACACACAGGCCTTTTATGCGCATTTCCTTCTGCGTTTGCTAAGAATTGACATAAAAAGGTGCAAATGAAGAGGAGGCACTGAATAATGTATGTAACAGGATGCTTGCAGAGAGAGAGAGAAAAAGAAAATTCTCCAACACAAGCTGTGGCAGCAGGAATGGAGTGCAGGAGGGGCACTGCCAGCTCAAAACCCTCAGCCTCATTAGCACAACTATGCTGCCATCTACTGGCCAAAGAGGCTACTTACACATAGTATGATCACTGCTCAGAATTTCAACTGTGGGTGAATTTGTGAAAACAATAAAACAAAAGGTTTTCTAACTAGCACAATTCAGTTTTTTCACAACGAGCAAGATTGGTGACAGAAGTGAGCTGCGAGCGGGCCTGTTCGGCATCCACACTATGGTTTCCGTACATTTCTTATTCAGGGTCCACAGTAAATGAGCTTGGGACTGGAGAAGCTTGAAGTGTTTCTGTATCTTGCATATTTTTTTGCTAAGATGCTTGGTTGTTTTATTATATCTATATCTGTGAGCACAATGCTGAACCGTTTCCATGAGCTCTTGCAAGGAATTTCAATGCAAATTTATGCTGTTGATGCATTTAAAGACCACAACATTTAGTACCAATTTTAAGCCTTGTTCTTTGCGTTCAGGGGATTCTCTGAATCCTTCAATTTAAACACAAATGCAGACGACGAACTCCAGCTGATTTTGCGAAACCAGCGAGCTGGAATCCCTTTCTAGGCAAGGCAATTTTATTTATAGAGCACAATTCGTACACAAGGTAATTCAAAGTGCTATTTTTATACTGTCTCGTTAACCCACCTGTCGACGATTAAGCCGATTAGTCCAGCAAGGTTCACCCAGGTGTCTGGATTGATGTTTTCTGGCTTTCGTCTGCTCTTCAAAATCCATAAAAAAAATAAAAAAAAACAACATATCTCTCTTCTAATTGACCAGTTTCTCAGTTTTTTTGAGTGGTGTCTTTAGAAAACACCTTTTGCAGCAGCTGGAAAGGTCTATTATGTTCCCCATTTTAATTCCAGCTGAGAGGCTGGAAAGCCAGAAAATATTTCTGTCAGAATTTAATCAATTCAGCTAATTGTAGAACTCCAAGAAATTGCTGTCATTACCCCCATAACACCCAGTTGGTGCACCTGCTGAGTGACTCACCACGCCTTCTTCCACGTTCGCCCAACATCTACTTGTTCACATTCATGTAAATCTGATACTGTCTGGGCATGTCCAAGCACTTTGCTCCTTAAATTGATGGACGTCTATGAATTTTCTACCTTTTACATGAAAAAAAACCCCCAAAGAAACAGAAGCAAATATTTTTAAAAGTGATTTATTTAATAAAAAAAAAAATCCAGCAACTAGCTTCACATGTTCACATGCCTTATAGATCATTTCATTTGTAAATAAACGCAGGAGGAAAAATAAAGACAGCAGTTTGTAAACAAAGTCAAATTAAGAGTTTGAGGATGTATGAACGGACAGGTGTGAAGAAAAGTGAAATAGATGGCAAAAAAGCACCAGCGCTGCTGAAAGTAAGACAAGAAAGGACCACAATCAGGAAATAGTTTGTTGTGCAAAGAAGTAAATTAATATGTCTGCAGCTCTTTTAACTTTTAACTTAATTCATCGATACAATCCTACAACAATGTGGAAATCGCCACAATGCAAGAGCAAAAAAAAGTGAAATCGATTTGAATGTTCAGCTACATTAAGCTGCCGACTCTAGCTGCAAAGCCTCTTTGGTGTCGGACATTTAAGGGTTCCTTTAGTCTGATTTTGCTGTCGGAGATGGATGACAGGATGGTGCGTCAGAACATAAACTGATCTGGAGCAGGTTGTGTGTGCGGCCTAAGTTGCCACGGCGATGTGGCAGGTTAAGAGGTCGCCTTGGTTATATGGGAAACCCTGACCTTGAGCCCGACATACCAGGCTGAGCCTTCCATCTCACCAGAGCGCGAATGAGAACAAAGCTTCCTACTGAAATTCTATCCCGACAGCATCCGGGAAAGTGGACTCCATTTTCACGTCGTGAGTTAGCGAGTGTTCCCACAGCGCTTTCTTCTGGAGGAACACCAACCCGCACTCCTCACACGCGTAGCTCTTTGGCTTGCCGGCGTGAGTCCGCCTGTGTTTCTTCATGTGATACGACAACCTGAAGCCTTTATCGCATATGTCACATTTAAACGGCTTCTCTCCTGTGTGGATGCGCATGTGCGACTTCAAGTAGCCGGACTGGATGAAGGCTTTGCTGCACACTTCGCATTTGTACGGCCGCTCTCCGGTGTGGTACCGGTTGTGGAGCCGGAGTTCGTTGGCAGTCAGGAACGTCTTGCCGCACACCGTACACTGGTGAGGCCGCTCGCCTGTGTGGATCAGCTCGTGCCTTTTCAGCGAAGTCTCCTTCATGAACTGCTTCCCGCAGGTGCTGCAGGGGTACCTAACCCCGATGTGGATTTGCTCCACGTGGTTGGTGAGCTGCAGCTTGGTCCGGTAGGCCTGGTCGCAGTGTGTGCAGGTCCAGGGTCTCTCCTCTGAGTGGGTCCCCATGTGGACCGTGAGCTCTGAGGCCGAGCGGTAGCACTTTCCACACTGCCAGCACAGGAAGGGCTTCTCCCCGGTGTGCTTCCGCTGATGAACCGTCAGGCAGTTGGAGGACCGGAACTTCTCCGGGCACATGTTGCACATGTAGGGGAACTCTCCTTTGTGTATCCTCTGGTGGATGGCGAGGTAGGACAGCTGGACGAAGGTTTTGTCACACTGAGAGCAGGGAAACGGGCCGGTGAAGTTGTGCTGCTTCTCGTAATGTTCCCTCAGGCGCCTCAACAAGGTGAACGTCTTGTCGCACATTGTGCACTGCATGGGCCGGTGCATCAGTTTGTGCCTCTCAAAGGCCGGCTCGTTGGCAAGTATCTTCCCGCACTCTTTGCAGTACAGCGGGTCGTGGATCCTCTGGTGCACTTTGAGCATCGTCATGCTCTTGAACTCCTTCCCGCAGTCGTCACATTTCATCACGTCCCTCAGGTCCACTTTGCAGACGTTCTCCTGGTGCTCCTTCAGGGCGGACGGGTACTCGAAGTGTTTGCCGCAGTTTGAGCACCACACGGGGATCTTCGCCGACGGCCCCTGTTGGTGGTCGGTGCCGCTCGCGTCACTGTGACTGGGCCCTGCTCTCGACTCTTTTCTCCAAAAGAAACGGGTGCTCTTTTTGTGGCAAATGGCGTAAATCTGGTGTCTTTTCAGCCCGTGCATGTGTTTAAAATGCTTGTTGCAGTGGATGCAGTGATAGGGCCGATCGTCCGTGTGGCACTGTATGTGTCTGTTCAGTGTTTTCACACAATCGAATGCCTTCGAGCACACGGGGCACACTTTGAGGGCTTTCTTTGCGACGTTTTTAACCGGCGCAGGTGGGCTCTCCTCAGACGTCCCAGGGGGTGCTTCTAAATGTCCTTCCTTTGTGTCGAGTCCGGCGCCGTCACAATTCTGAGCGTCAGCTTCTGCCAGAATCTGCTCCAGCGTCTTGCTCTGCTCCTCTCTGATGCCCTCATGACCGTGGATGATCTGGTGCTTCTTTAACGTGTCTTTGTACTTGAAGCCTTTCTCACACGTGATGCAGATGAAGGGACGCTCTTCGGAGTGAGATCGCAAATGCTTTGCGATGTCTGCAGTACAGGGGAGGACCCTGCTGCAGATGGGACAGATTTTGCCCTCCACCGACACATCTGAAGGTGGCTGCGGATTCGAGCGTGGTACTTCTTTCCTTTTGGGATTTTTCTGCTCCCTGCTCTTACAAATCTCCTTCTCGTGCCTCCTTAAGACGTAAGGATTCTTGAACTTCTTCTCACAGAACGAGCACTTATAAGGGCGGTCCTCTGAATGGGACTTCATGTGTCGCTCCATGTCGACTTGCCGAGCAAAAAATTTCCCACACAGGTAACAGTTTTTATTTTCCAACACCTCACACATGTTGGGATCTCCCGGGTCCTCGTCTTTAACGGCGCTGCCCAGCTCTCCCTTTTCGTGCACGCGCATGGTGTGCCGGTTCATGTCGTAATGGTCTCTGAATCGTTTGTCGCAGCTGCCGCACTTGTACTTGAGGTCTCGGTTAGCATCGTGGATCTCCTGGTGCCGCCTCATGGCTGCGGCTCGCAGGAACGTCTTATTGCACACGGCACACGTTTTATTGTTGGGATATTTTTTCCGCTGCCTCTTTGCTGTCGCAGAGTCGTTTGTGTCTTTTAAAGCTTTTCTCTTCAGCTGGAGCCGCTTGCTTTGCTTTAGTGGCTGAAAAGCCGCGGGCTTTAAGGCGTCGTCCAAACCCTCCCGTTCTGCGTCTCCGTCTGTTTGCTCCTCATCCACGTTGCTTTCTTCATGTTCGTCAGGCTCAATCAGACCGGACGGCTGCTCTATCTGTATGTAGTCCAGCAGTGTCACAGTTTCACCTTCCACCTGCACGGTCATGCAGCCTTGCATCTGCTCAGATGTGGACTGTAACTGGATTTGGTCTGGGTGGATCATGACCTTCTCCAGCTGCGGAAGGGACAACGAAGAGAGGATGCAGTTCCCGAAGGAGGATGGAATGGTCTGAGTTTCATCTGTGGGAAAATGAAGAATACGTTTACCTTCTTGGTAGGTTTAAAAAATATTGATGATCACTGATGTCAGATTTTCTTCACCGCTGAACTGAGAAAAATCAGTAAAACCATCGGGTGACTTCATAGCTTCAACAATTATTCAACGTGTTTTTTTAAAAACATACTTAGCTGATGACTTGTGATAAAAACAGACGACAGGACACGCAGAGGAGACTCACCAGAAAAATCAAAATGTCCGAGTGTTGTGTGGTACTGGAGCACAGTTTTCAGGTGCTGCGGGTCGGGAACCGAGTGCGCACACTCCTCCAGGGCTGATGGGACGGCGCTCAGCAAGGACGCAGTCTGAGAGCAGACATGAGAGTTCAAATTAAAAGTCTTCTCACGACATATAATTGCAGATTTATTTATGAATTGAGACGGGACTTATACACGTTGTTTCAATCAGGATCTATAAACCCCATCTGATTTTTAGAAAAAAAAACACCTGACAATGTTTACAAAAATTTCTGGAGAAACTGTACTGCACACTGTGTAGCGATCACAAACACGTCTGGTGACGACAATGAAAACGCATGTAGAAAAACAGAGGAAACAGATGTCTTTCAGTTGATGATTGACAACTGAAATACTGAAAATAAAAGGTTGATTCATGAACAGAAAGAAACAATATTCAACCAACGTCCGGTTAAGTTGGTAATCGTGAAAATCATCAATTTGGTTCTTTTTTTCTCCTTCTGCCAATTCTTTCAAACGATTTGTGTGCTGCTTATGTGAGATAACTGTTAAAGCAATAAGAGTTATGCCATTTCTACATCTGACACATAGCTATGAGACATGAGGGAGGTTGCTCATCTGATTCCATGTGGCCCTTTGCTTACGTATGTGCTGAGCGTAGTCCCCATTAATCAGAAGCACGACTACAGCAATGCTACCATTAGCCACTAGAACAGCTAAAGCTGGCTGTGTAGCTTTTCTTATTCTCCCCAGTCTTTCCCCAAATAGCTGTTCATAAGTGTTCACTGCCCCTAGAGCTAAATGTCCATGACAAATTTGCTGCGATAGCTTCCTTTTCAGAATCGTCTCTCAGTGTAATCTCCCGAGTGGCCACACAAACATGCTTGCAGCTAAGGCGCGAACGTAGCCAATCAATCTGTTTACAGCCAGAGGATGTGACTGATGCTGAGAAACGTTCGTATGCCACACTTGTCCTCGTACCTGCTGAATGTCCGGTACTGGGAGAAGCTTCTCCAGTCTGGACAGGAAATCCAGCATCAGCACTTGCAGAGCATTGTCATATTCAGGCCCAAAATCCGTGGGGAAAACATCCTGGAGGAAAATAATCACAGCTAAAATTTCAATGTGGGAGTACCACGCAACAGCAGCATACTACTCATTCTGTTGCTGTATGGATAAAGAGATTTTATTTTAACAAATAAAATCAAAGACCTGGAAGAACTTCTCCTTCTCTTCAGGATCCTTTAACAACAATTCTACCTGATCCACAAAGTTCGACTCTGGAAACTCCACATCTGCAAAACATGGCTGAAACCAAGAGAAATGCACAGCTGTAGCTTAAGCAGAAAAAAACAAAACAATAATTTGATGGGAAACAAACAGCACAGCAGATCCACGTGACATATTTAAAAAAAAAAACTAACTTGGGCTGCCCATGTGGATACGAGGGCTTTGATCCGGTCCAGGTGCATCTCGACAGACTCCCTGTCTGTGATCTGTTCAGACCGACACAATTCAAGAACAACCTGCAAGAAATGGTTTACCCCGTGAAAATATAGCGGACAGAACAGCACCAACAGGATACGCAAGTCAGAGGGGATCTTCTTGATACAATCATGAATTCATTCGATTACCCGCGCTCTGAGTCCCAGGAGGAGCTGAGCTTTTTGATCTGCGTTCAACAGGTCAGACACGATTTCTGTCACCGTGCTGATGAATTCCTCCACCATTCCATAGTCCTGCACAATGCCCCTCTGCACGATGTGCCACATGGCTGCAGACACCAGGCGCAGGGGAGGTACGAAGAGGCGAAGAGACGGCAGCAGGAGAGGTGGACCTGGAGGACATTTACAATGAGGTAACTTTAGTCTGAATATAAAATGTAAGTATGTGTAAATATATATATGTATATGTGCATATTTAAACCTTTCATCTCATTGCTTGAAATGCAATGGTTCCATCCTCATATTAAAAATAGAAGTTTAATTTTTTCTTGACAAGGGGTCCTGAGTAACTTTCACCTGGCTATGTAGAGCAAACTCAGTATGTTGGGGGAATTTATTTTATATTCTCCCATCATTTTCTGATATTCTATTAACCGTTAATAGACTAACTGATGAACACAATAGTCACTCAGGTGCAACAGATAACAGAAAAACAACTACTGCTCTATTGTTGGAAGATGCACAATGGAGATTTGTGGTTAAAAGGATTGAAGGAATCAGACAATTAATCAATAATTAGTCTGGAAACTGGATTTTGACAATGCTGCTGGACAATATTTCAGTTGGTGGAGCTTACCAACATATTTTCAAACAACATTTGTTCTCAATTACGAACTAGTCTAACAGTAAAGACCAAGCATTAGGCACAGAAACTCCTGTTAGACTAGTTAAAGTGCAACTTTAAGACCCCTCGATGCGTTCAGGGATCCACAACTCGTGTCGTAATAACAAACTTCAGACCAAACCTGACCCCCCAAACAGAGATAAATACGGCTCCGGTGGTTGTTACTTGCTGAGCAAATACAGCAACTGACAAAAATGAAATAGTTGCAGTCCTTTGAGATGGTATCAGTCTCCTTTTTATAGCAAGTCTCGTAACAAAACTGGACATATATGTCTGTTTAAATGTTTGTTCGGCTTTCGGACGTTTGTTATTTTTAGCCACTATTGCTAACTCCGGGTTTAGTAGAACCCCTCAAAGGCAACATCTGTTAGCCGTTACAGTTAGTGTTTATAACTGCAAACTTATTCATTTTAATCTAAACTAATTACATTAAGGTACTTGTGACAATTTAAAATAATAGAATTGGCCTCAGTGTGCTATGTAGACCAATTTCAAACCCCTTCCTTTAAACTAACGCACACATGAACCCTCCGGCGGTGCAACGTAGCACAAAGCCACCGCCATCTCAGATCGGGGTACGCCATGTTCAAAATCGGGCGCACACGCTCCGAAAGAAAACCTGATAACTGTTGACGAGAGGCAGGTGGTCAAATTATCTTTAGCTTACCATGTTCGGTATTATGTGGACTCTCCATACTGTGTCGGAGAGTAATCAATTAGAGAAGGAAATCAACTCAGGGCTGTTATGAGTCGACGTCTGCTCGACCCTGCGGTGCAAGTTGGCGGGGAGGAAGGGCGGCTCAATTGTCTGTTCAGAGTGCGCAGGCGTAGTAGATAAAACACGTTTGTGGTTTAATTCGGTAGTTACTTTCCGTTACATGCCCATGACTGTTCATATGACATCTTAACACATCTGATATATTAATATCAATAATGAAAACTACACCGCGAAATAATTTAACAAACTTTGCCGACAAATATCCGTCTTATTCGCAATACCAATACCAATCTTACACGAGGCTGAATTGCTTATCATCGCCATCTACAGGTCATTTAAGAAAACAACACCAAACCCAAATTCTAAAATGAACAGATCGTGTGGATTAATTTAACTGTCATTTACAACATAAAAAGAGTACAGAGGAAAAAACAACATTCGATAGCAGAAACACAATGGAGTAGAAATGACAAGATATAAATAAGACAATTGAATAAAATATTCTGGGGGGAAATTTCCATACATACAATTTTGCAGATTAGAGTTAATGTATTTCACGCTAATAACTGCACCTGGTGACATAGCAGCAGTCTATGGGTTTCTGACTGTATTATATGCTCAGCAGGGGATAAGTAAAGGGTTTTTATTTAAGTTGAGGACGAGTCTGGAGTGAAAGAGCTTCTGGAGAATCTGACTACTGGCCATCACTGTGATGGCTAGAATCACTGACAATCCTGCTTGTCTTGATTCAGCAGCATACATCATAGAGCAACTTTTTCCAGTTTGTTAAGTTAGACATGTTAAAATTGGCTTTGTTCTTAGACATTATGAATGAAATAGGGCTCAGTACTTTTCCATATGACCTAAAGTGATACAGGAGTAGAAAGACAAAACAATTAGGAAAGCCTGGGAAAGCAAGGGCAGATTCACACACACACATTGTTTTGGGCTGATCCAGAGAATATGACGAAGCATGTTGAACCTACTCATGTCCAATCATACTCGGTCGAATGTGAGTCCAACCTATGAGACTATAAATAAACATGATAACCGGAAATCATGGCCAGTCTGACAGACTTCCTGCGGGAGCTCTGTTCCACTGAGCCCAGCGCTGATATGCTTTGATGTGTGACTACCAATAAACACTTCATTTTCACTTGAATTACTTCGGTCCGTTCTTGAGCTTCCTACTAAAAGAACCGAATCCAACAAAATGGTGCCGTGACACGAGGTTCGAAGGCTAAAGGACCACCGTGTCGTGAGACCGACCCCGTCCGAGGGAGGATGCCTCGAGGTGATAGGAGACAGCTTTTTTCAGACAATCAGGCGCCAAGAAAAAGGTGAGCAGAACACCACTTAATGACTAAAAGTGACCCAAAGTTTTGGAATAAACAAATGCTTTGATAAGTGGGGTAACCCCGAGAGGTGGAGCGCACAGAACACAGCGTTCTGCGTAGAAGTTTCTTCACTACTTTCAGCATTTGGGCAATTACGTCTTCCATATAGGCTACTTTGAATAACACGTGTATAACTTTCGAAAATATGTCACAAAAAAAAATGAATGAAAGATGGAAGAAAATGGTCCCGAGGAGAGAAGAAAAACGAGGGACAGATAAATTGGACTGGAGAAATGCAGAAAAAGAGTGTGCGAGTTTGCTCCAATGAGGCTGAGTGTGTGTGTTCAAAATATTTTCAAAACAAACGAGAGTGTAAGAATCAAGCACATGCAGGGTACAGAAGGAAAAACTTGATATATGATATATTTGATCCCAAAGTTTGACAAGTTAATAATTTTTTTTCAGCATCAACGCACTAATAAGAGACCTATAAGGAAAAAATTAACAGATTTGGAGGCTTGACCTGAGGCCTGAAGTTACTAACTAAAGATCAGCTGTGCAGCAGCATTACAGGAAATAATGAATAATGAATAATGAAAAGCCTCAAACACTTTTTGAGCCATAATATTCCCAATTTAATTTTATAGTTGTTCTCTTTGTCATAAATGCGCACACCCTAAGATTGTCTTTTCTCAACCCT
The DNA here is from genome assembly GCF_027942865.1 of Odontesthes bonariensis. NCBI lineage: Eukaryota > Metazoa > Chordata > Actinopteri > Atheriniformes > Atherinopsidae > Odontesthes > Odontesthes bonariensis. The sequence goes on from NC_134513.1 coordinate 7,724,678, forward strand.
GTTTTTTCTCTCATTCAAACCTGAGTGACAACAATCCAAACAGACTCTGGGTGATCATTGGACTGAGTTTATAATGATATACTGCTTATAATAGGGGTTTAATTTTGTACTAGAGCAAATCGTATTGATTGATCCATCTATTTTAACATGCATATGATTAGGAAAGACACCAAAGTATGTAGATAAACTGAAAACAGCTTTACAATGAAAAAAATCACAGAGATGAGATAAGAAACAATAAATCCAGGAAGAATAGTGTTTGAAACATTCATACAAATTGTTGCTGAAAAAGGATTTAACAGCTCTCTTAAAAAGCAAAAGTCATAAACACAAGCAGAGTGTTTAGGAGATTTGCTCCTTTAATTAAAATACAATCTGAAAACATTTTCTCCACCTGAAACAGGACAGAGAGCAGGCAGTCAGACCAAATGACATAAGTTAAAAGGAAAAAACAGGATTTAGGATTTAATATCGCAGCCAGACGGTCAGATATCAAACAATTTGATAACATATTAAAGTTATTGAGGCTTAGCCTTTATTCTTATTAGGAGATATTAACTTGACTTTAAAATTTTAGCTGCTCGGAATTTCCTGCCTCTTGTCACCAATTCGGAGTCAATAGTTATCACCAATATTTAGATTCAAACTAAACCATTTGACTATTTAACTAAATCATTTAACTACTTAACTGCAACAGATTTATGAAACAATTAATATGCTAACTTAATAAAGCAGCAAAGTGCTTCATAGAAGTTTGGATAGATTAGGGAGAATAGCAACAGGACAGCTGCAGCAAAGACTGAGCCATAACAAGACAAGTCAAGGTTTGTTTTTATGGCGCATTTAAAAACAGTGAGCAGAGTGCAACTTGGTTAGCCAAAATAATGATCTATGCAGACACAGACTTAATTTGGCTGAAGCTATCCCTATTATGCATTATATTATGCATTAATTAACCTACTATTTTATATGATATAATATATGACCTATATATGAATGTTTTCAGGTTGTCCCACATGAGGCCTGGACGAGGAGAAAATACCCTGTCCATAGCTTTTTTGGGACACTATGAGGATTTGTGTTAATGTGGGAAAAAGGTTCGGTTGCCAAGCGATGGCCATGGTGAGTGGGGGCTGAGGAGTTCCCAAAGGGGGAGTTCCCAAAGGGGCACTAACGGCTTGGGGGACAAGGGCTACCTGAGGGAGAAGGAGAAGGACGCCAATAGGTGGCGTGATGGTTGAAAGAAAAAGGATATGAATGGGATGAATGAAATGTTCTGTAATTAGGTGTTTTGGATCATCGGAAGACGTTCCATTAGAGATGACCAGAAAGTTTTTAATCTACTACACTAAATCGATCAATCAGACGTTATTTATATAGCAGTTTATATAGCACTTCTCAACCCAAGAAAATATAGAACAAAGACCTTTCAGATCAAACGAAGCAGTGAAACCCAAGGCCACATACAGACACATGCACACTCACATATAAAGCCACGCACACACACACGCCACACATACTGGAAGCAGGGATCACAATGTGATCCTCAAAGAAAAATAAAGGATGAATTAGGCTAAATAAAGAAATAAAATTAAACTAGGCTTTTAATATCTGTATGGAAACCTGTTATGGTATCATGTGATGTTAGGAACAGCTCTGATGTCACACCGTTGGTAGCCTGGGCGAAAGCCGACTGTTGACTCTGTCAAACAGTCTGGGAAAACCCAAGAGGAATCCGTTTCCATGGAGGGCGGGACCTTACCCAGCAACTTAAATTCATTGGAGTAACGGAGTTCCCTTAACCAATCATAATGTTTAGAAATGACGTTGGTTATGCGCCGAGGTTCATGCTTCCTCTCGCGAGGCTCTAGCTCGCGAATCACGCTTCCCACATCCGCTTTCATTATACCGGTACCATTTGATAAATCAAACTTTTCCCAAAGCCAGTTGGAAGGAGAGCTTCGACATCCTTGCCACTAACAATATTGAAGAGGCATTCCTCTTGCTCTCGTTTTAATTGTGTAATGCTCTCCAGAGTTGAGACAACTTCATGGATAGCTTCTAGCGTTCTTCCGTCGCCATGTTTATTTCCGCTGCGGTTGAACTACAATTATATGGACTACAATGGACTCCGTGCGTGAGTTCTGCGTCACCACTCGCAACTGTTTGCTGATTGGCAAAACACTGAGCGAACCGAGGTAGGGGGATTTGGCCAGACTATGTGCGGAGCCAAAATCTTTGGGCGGAAGTACGTAGGATGGCGTCGCCAGGCTACACCGTTGGTGCCACATGAGGTGTTTCTGATTCAATTAGAACCGGAAAAAAAACTTAATGCTGATCCTGAACTATCTGTGTACGGCTCAGCATCAAAAAACACAGCCACTTGAAAAAAGTAAACAACATTATTACTAACTAACAAGTAAGAATAAAGCAGGTTATGCTGAAATTTTATTTTTTAACGCTCTGACCTGAATTCAGAGAGGACAGACAATATTTATCCTAATCAAGTTAATCAGTTCGTCATTGGAAAAATGTCTGCTTTCTTGATGCTGTGCTGCTCCCAAAATGAGATTTAACCACAAATATTTCTGTCCTGCAGCAAACAACAACACAGGAGGAGAAACTGCAGTGGAGCAGTTCGGCAATTAATTAACAATTAATTATTCAAACTTCTCAAGTTTTCCCAAAAATTCTGTGTGTGTTTGTGTCTTCTTTTGCATTAAGACTTCCTGGACCTGGAAGAGGAAGACATGGATCAAACTCATAATATGAGGACCACAGTTTGTTTACTTAGGCCTAAATGAAGACATGAGGGTTGCTTGGGCAAACCCAGAAATGCGATATATGTTTGTCATCTGTTGTCATCTGTTGTCCTAACCTGTGGTGTCTGGTGTTGAGTGTTGTTTGTGTGTTGTCATGATCCCAAAACTGTCTAAATGATTTTCCACAGCAGAATAAATGGATAATACAGAAGTTCTCATGAATGCTGGACAGCAACTTGGTGAGAATTCTGGTGTTGTCCTATAAAGAAGGATTATACCAACTGTGTTGATGTTGATCGTGAGGATGTGTTCCCTAGATGATTTGAATTTTTTAAACAGCAAAATAAGGAGATGGTACTGGATTTCTCATTAAGGCTACTAAAAGAACCGAATCTAACAGACAATAGTCTAAACATTGTGGCAAAGAAGGTGATTGGGGAGTGAAAATTGACCTGATGCTTAGGGAAACCTTAAATGTTCCCAGTTGTGGTACACGAAAAATAGTAGTTGTAGATATTTACTGTTAGAGGTTCAACTAACATTTGCTTATTTATTATGACCTCACCAACCTTCCAAAACCCCAAGACATTGAGATTATCATCACAAACCCTCCATGTTTTTGTCTGAAATAAAATCGTTTTGTCACCTCGTTTACCAGCATGATTGACTGAATAACACATGCATTTACCCAGAGCATGGCATATTCCAATAAATCAGCATTGTTGTTCTGCTTCGTGAAACATTGTGATGTTATCTGCGAACTTATTTCGCTCAGAAGAATCTTCTGAATGCTGGTGTTGCTGATGAAGCTTCCCAAAACTATCCAAAGAAACGCGTCCAGTTTTTGAAGCACATTTGAAAGTCAAACGGTTTTCTCATTGCCTAAAAACACTTGATCTTCATTACTTACTTTAATAGTAATTTTGACAGGCACTTAAAAGCAACAAGCAAAATGAGTCACACCAAAATATCATCTACTCCACTTCAGTGGGATGACATTGTAGATGAAGATATTCGGGAAAATGAGTCTGAGGGTTCCTACATGTATACTTTTGAAAGTAGCAACAACTAAAGTCATGAGGAACCCATCAACAGGCCAGAAAATGTAATATCAAGCTCAGAAAATGTCCTGTTGGGAGAAGACCTGTCCCAGGTCTCTGTAGATTACCAATCTCCTCAAACGGTAAATAACGAAGTGGAAAAGGCCACTGCTGTCGCCGTGACTCCTCGCTCTGAGGATGTCCCGCCTGTGCAGGATCGTCCCCAGGCCTCTGCAGCTCGTCACGTCAAGTGGAAGTTTCCAATTTCAACAACCGAGTGGATTCCCTCAAACGACTCTTCTGACGACGCAGATTATGGCTCAGAGAACTCGCAGGAGAATTTCAGTTTCCAAGACTCTGAAAGTCGGCCAAGTCATCGGCCTCAATCCAAAAATGAAGAGATCAACGATCTAACATAAACCATCGGGTTTATGTTATCAGGACTAAGCTGCAGAAAAATAACTTCTTTCTCAAGCGACAAAAAGACAGAAGAATTGCGGCAGAGAACGGCTGCTGCATGAATGAAGATAAACTGAAGAAAGTGGAAAACACTTTGACGTGTGATCGTTATCTCAGCCAAAAGTTTGAGCAGGAACTCAGGCATTAGAATGAAACCATTTTAGTATTGTGAGTTGTTCAATATAAACACAAGAAACTTGTGCTAAAGAAAATAAAAAAATAAAATAAAATAAAATAAAATAAAGGACCAGACTCAGTGAATAATTCCCTACACTCCGTATTATATAGATCAATGAGCAGTGCTGACCAACATATCATTGGGGTCATCAGGTGGGAACCTCCTTTCATCAGTGTTTCGTCTAGTTGGGCCCACGACACCTCCAGGAGGCTAGACAATGACCACTGGCGTCCCGGAGTCACCCCCCTAATGCCAGCCAACACTGCCCCTCACACCACAACGACCATAATCTACCTCAGCCTGGTGGGGATGCAAACCCTGGTTCGGGTAGGGGGAGAAATAAAAGAGGTAAGAAAAGCAGGAATGGGATTCAAACCCTGGTTCGGGTAGGGGTAATGAAAATATAGAGAGTGCCAGAGGTGGAGGAAGGACAAGACACACTAGCAGATTCAGCAGACAAACTCACCTAAACAGTCCTATAATCACTAAAATACCAGCAAAAACAAATCCATACAACTCACTCTCACCAACTGCACACCAGTCACAGCGGGGTGGGGATGCAAACCCTGGTTCGGGTAGGGGGAAGAAATAAAAGAGGTAAGAAAAGCAGGAATGGGATTCAAACCCTGGTTCGGGTAGGGGTAGTGAAAATATAGAGGGTGCCAGAGGTGGAGGAAGGACAAGACACACTAGCAGATTCAGCAGATAAACTCACCTAAATAGTCCTATAATCACTAAAATACCAGCAAAAACAAATCCATACAACTCACTCCAAGCCAACTCACCCAAAATGGCCGCCTGGTTTCAAAAGGATCACATGTGCCAAACCCTCCACTTAAATAGCTTGAACTTCTTCTTTGCTTTTTCAAAAGTCTGTTTACCCTAAGTGCTCCCCCTGCTGGGCCCCCAGCTGCTATTGCTTCTTCTTATCCAAATCCACTGACTGGATTGTAATGCTTTATCTGAAACCTCCTGCACTATTTTTCTCACACTCTGTCCAGTTACACCCAGCTCCCTCAACAATGAGACAACAGACTTTGCAACAAATCCTCTACATCCTACTTCCACTGGACAAATTCTAACCTTCCATCCTCGCTGCTCTGCTTCTGCCCCCAACTCCACATATCTAAGCTTTTTCCTTTCATATGCTTCCTCTACCAATTCCTCCCAAGGAACAGTCAGCTCTATGAAATAGACTCTCATTCTACTCCTAGACCACAAGACTATATCAGGCCTTAAGTTTGTAGAGGCTATTTCCTGGGGAACAACAAGCTTATTTCCTAAATCTACCTGCATCTCAATCACAAGCATCCTCCAAGCTGCCGTGCCTCCTTATCGTCTTTTTAACTTTCTCCCCCTCTTGAACAAACTGAATTGCAACTCTCTGTACCTTGGACCCTCCTAAGTTTACCTGCCTTCGTTTATCTTCAATACCTGCAGCTAAACTTCTTAATACTTGGTCATGTCGCCATGTATACCGGCCTTGTGACAGACTAACCTTACAACCTGACAAAATATGCTTTAGAGTTGCAGTACCTGAACATAACGAACATAACGGGTCTCCATTTACCCAGAGTTTTAGGTTCTGGGGAGTAGGCAATACATCATATGTTGCCCCTATCAAAAATCTAATACTCCTTTCCTCCATACTCCACAGTTCTTTCCAACTAAGCTTTTTCTTTTCTACACCTTCCCAATTCACCCACCGTCCCTGCTTAGCCTGAGCCACTGCCTTTGCACCCCTTAACATTTCCTCCTGTCTACGAATCTGCTCAACAACTAGCTTTCTCTTCTCCTTGGGACCTGCTCTACTCCACACTAGTTTGCCTGGGCCAAGCCCCAAGCCTCCCCGGCCTATTTGCACATTGCCCACAATCTCTGTATGTCTAAGAGTTGCTTCTGCCTCCTGAGCTGCCAATCTTGGTTTCCACTTCCTCCCCTTGGTTGGGTTTGGAACCACCTTACTAACTACCACATCTTTACTCCCAGCTAACAGGAGCTCTGTCCTAACTTTAGTACATTTAAACTCCTCTACTAGACTAGACACGGGGAGCTGGAGTATGCCTTTCCCATACAGTGCCACAGTACTTAAACATCTAGGAACACCTAGCCACTTCCTAATATAAAAGCTAACTAATCTTTCCATTTTTTCTACAACAGATAATGTAATCTCACACACAGACAGTGGCCACATCAACCTAGGAAACAATCCAAACTGCAGACACCACAGCTTCAACTTTCCTGGAAGCTCTGATTTATCTATTCTATCCAGTCCCTCAACAACATCTTCACGAAACTGCACTGACTGCTTTCCATCATTCATGTCTGCCTGGTACCACCTGCCTAAACTCTTCACTGCCTTTTCCCTTATTATTGGAATGCTTTCTTCATCTATTACAAACTTTCTATCACTTAATTTCCCTCTCCTTATTGAGATACTTCTAGACTTAGTAGGTTTGATTTTCATCCCAGCCCACTTTAGATTTCAAACACCTGTAGCAGAAACTGAACACGAGTCAGTTCTCAAAGAGTTGGAGAGCTTAAAGCAGCAACTTAAAGAAAAGACTGCCTCCAATATTGAACTTGCCTCCAAACAGCACAGGAGGCAACAAAGAAACTGGAATAGAAGGTGGCAGATCTAATGAAGACCTCATATCCATCAGCCATTGTAAAGCCAGAAGAAAAAACAGACATCATCCCAGAACTCCAAGAAGCTCAGAAAAGTCTTCCATCAGAGAACGTATTTGCAGAAGATATGGCTTCACAAGTTGAAGTATCAAATCCAGAAATGGTGTCTGAAGTGGAGAGAGTCAACGAAATGGAACCACAAGGGATCCCTGACCCACCGAAGGAGAACATTACATCGAAGAAGCGTCTTTGAAGAAATTAAAAGACAGTAGAACCCACTCCAAAAAAACGACGCCTGAAGTCATCCAGGAGCCTCAAGATGCTGACGAAGTTTCTCCACCGATTGTTGTCCAGGAACCAGAGAAGATTTCAAGAAGAAATTGTCATTATCATCGAAATGGAACCAGTCTCTAAACACACAGAGGACTCTCAACCATCAGACATGCCACAGAAGACGTGTCTCAAGAACAAGAGCAAGAAGCAGAACAAGTAGATGTAACATAATCGCTGCAGAATCACAGGAATTTCTTCCATCAGACTTGTCTCAACAGACTGGAGTGCCACAACCAGACATGATCCCAGAACTGCTGTTATGTTGAAATGGAATTAGACGAAGAATCAAGAGATGTCTCTGAGCCATGGAAAATACTTCCAAAGAAAATTCAAGACGAAATTATAATTGTCATCGAAATGGAACCAGTTGTGAAACATGCAGAGGGCTCTCAAACATCAGACTACTTACATGCCACAGAAGACGTGTCTCAAGAACAAGAACCAGAACAAGTAGATGTCTACATAATCGCTGCGGAAGCGCAGGAATTTCTTCCAATGGAAACCTTTTTTTCCAGCAAAGGCCAGAGGTGCCTTCAATGTAGAGGAGCTTCAAAAAAATGTATCACGCCAAAACATCTGCGACAGTACAAAGGCAAAAACATCAGGAGAGAAAATAGCAGCAGAGTTTAGCATTCTCACACAAGACCATTCTCAACCATCAGACCATTTACATGCCACAGAAGACGTGTCTCAAGAACAAGAACAAGAACAAGTAGATGTCTACATAATCGCTGCGGAATCACAGGAATTTCTTACATCAGACTTGGCTCAACAGACTGGAGTGCCACAACCAGACATGGTCCCAGAACTGCTGAGTTACATCGAAATGGAATTAGTCCAAGAACCAAGAGATGTCTCTGAGCCATCAAAAAAAAACGTTTCTTCCAAAAAGCGTCAGCGCAACTACAAAAAGACGGTAGAACCCACTGCTGAAGTCATCCAGGAACCTTGAAACGCTGAGGAAGTTTCTCCACCGATTGATGTCCAGGAACCGGAGAAGATTTCTGAACCCGAAGAGGACAAAGAAATGGAATACTTCCAAAGAAAATTCAAGAAGAAATTCTAATTGTCATCGAAATGGAACCAGTTGCGAAACATGCAGAGAAGACGTGTCTCAAAAACTTGGAGGACCAGAACAAGTAGATGTCTACATAATCACTGCAGAAGCGCAGGAATTTCTTCCAATGGAAACCTTTTTTTCAAGCAAAGGCCAGAGGTGCCTTCAATGTGGAGGAGCTTCAAAAAAATGTATCACGCCAAAACATCTGCGACTATACAAAGGCAAAAACATCAGGAGAGAAAATAGCAGCAGAGTTTAGCATTCTCACACAAGACGAGTCTGTGTTTGCTCGGGATACTCCCAGTTTTTTTTCTTATTTTATTAATGTCTTTTTAAATTTCTATATACATTTTTTTTACTTTTTAAACTAATCTCTCAATAACAAAACCAATCAAAAATTCTTCAACTTCAAATAAATCTTAAATTATTATATTTTTTTAAATTCTACATACAATATACTATATATACATCAATAAAAAACTAAATATTAAAATTCGTATACATTTTGTATAGCTGTATCTTTTCACAATGAACAACATTAAGAATGTTAATATGTTCCTTCACAAATTATTATTATACTGAATTATGTGTGAATTTGCCCAAAGATTTAAATAAATAATAAATGATAAAAATATAATGTATGGATACTTTAAAAAAAAAAAAAATCAAAATAAGAAACTGTGTTACTTGTCAATTAAAAGGGGATTTTCTTTAAACAAATAGAAATAGTCTTGATATCTGGAATGTGAATTTTGGATATCTGCAGGAGAATTCTTACTTGGAGAAGCTGTTAATTTATGATTTGTTATTATTGCACTTTTATATATATCTACAGCTAGTATTTACTTGTCAGTTTTTTTTTTCATTTTTATGTGTCAAATACAGTATGTCAGATTGTATTATATCATTGTTGTCTGGATTACATGCATATATCACAAATCTACGAGGGAGCATGTTCCAGGAATCCAGATTATTCAATAAGAATAAGAATGTATTTGTGGATATTTAAAATTCGTAACCCCACGCAAGACGGCAAAAGTAAAATTATTCTTCCACAGCTCCAAAGTAGTCCCCAGGTCTGCTTTTGATGACTAGAATATTTAATCAAGTTGAACAGAAAACTAAAAAAAATGTCTCCGTACACCATTTTGATGTTTGAGGCACCTGTCTAAAGCCTTAATGAAACCCAAATCTCTCAGACTCTCCCTCTAGCCAGAGCCTGGGTGCATGTTGTAAAAGAGCAGTGTGTGTCGTCAGGTGCTGCGAAAACTCACAAAATAATCGTGATATGATGTGGTGTACATTGTGTGACTACAATCGAAGTACAATGTGACTACGATGCCTTAACACGATTACTGCTTGTACAACTTTACTTGTGTTCATTACTGTCTAAAGAGCACTGTTTTACCTGCTAAAAGAGGGGCTAAAATATAAATAAATATGAGTCTGTGACACATTTTGATAACATTTATTTGAACTTATCTTTCATGACAGACAGTATCAACCCAAGACATTTCATGTTTTGTCTCATTGACTTCACTTGATTTGTTAGGATACATCCCTTCCGGCATTTCAGTCATGCGACACATTAAAAAATGTTGGTAAAAAAGCAATTCAAGACCAGTAATGGTGTTAAATTGTGTTATCTCTCACTGGAGCGGTTTGCAGCCGAGTGTGAAGCGGCTGGGATGAGAATCAGCACCTCCAAATCCGAGACCATGGTCCTCAGCCGGAAAAGGGTGGAATGCCCTCTCCGGGTCGGGAATGAGATCCTTCCCCAAGTGGAGGAGTTCAAGTATCTCGGGGTCTTGTTCACGAGTGAGGGACGAATGGAACAAGAGATTGACAGACGGATCGGCGCGGCGTCAGCAGTGATGCGGGTTCTGCACCGGCCCGTCGTGGTGAAGAAGGAGCTGAGCCAGAAGGCGAAGCTCTCGATTTACCGGTCAATCTATGTTCCTACCCTCACCTATGGTCACGAGCTGTGGGTAGTGACCGAAAGAATGAGATTGCGAATACAAGCAGCCGAAATGAGTTTCCTCCGCAGGGTGTCTGGGCTCTCCCTTAGAGATAGGGTGAGAAGCTCGGTCATCCGGGAGGGGCTCAGAGTAGAACCGCTGCTCCTCCGCATCGAGAGGAGTCAGATGAGGTGGCTCGGGCATCTGGTGAGAATGCCTCCTGGACGCCTCCCTGGTGAGGTGTTCCGGGCCCGTCCCACTGGGAGGAGGCCCCAGGGAAGACCCAGGACACGTTGGAGAGACTATGTCTCTCGGCTGGCCTGGGAACGCCTCGGGGTCCCCCCAGAAGAGCTGGAGGAAGTGGCCGGGGACAGGGACGTCTAGGTCTCTTTGCTTAAGCTGCTGCCCCCGCAACCCGATCCCCGGAGCAGCGGAAGATAATGGATGGATGGATGGATGGATCTAAAAACCCAAAGACCATAGTTTCAGGGAGTTGACACAGAGGAAAACAACTGAGGCAATTTCACAGCATTGCTTTCTGTGCAGAAAACAGCTGAAGCACACTCCCCGCTACTAGTTCCCAAACCGACATGAGCAAACCAAGCCTTGCGTGTTGTTTACACAGTCATTTGCACTCGATGTGAAAGTACACCACTCACATAGTAATTAGAAGGTAAAGCAAGTAAATTAATTCATGTTGGGCGAAATATTTCGATTGGCGACGCTGGCGACGCTAGCATGTATGTATTACGCACAACCAAGCAGTGGTCAGTGCTGTGAGATTCGGACAATGCCTGGGTCGCCAGGAAAACGCTCCCACACACTTATTTATGTCTCGGGAATGCGGGGATACTCTTAATTTGGCCTGGGGGTGGCATATCCCTTTAAAACAGATTCTTCTGTGTATGGTTCTAATGTGCAATACCTCAAATTACACAGACCAGATGAGAAATGAATGTGGCTTTTGTCGACCCCCCCAAGCTATGTGCCACCTGCTTTGTATTCTAGTCTGAATTCATGCTTGCATGACTTCCTTGACTACAGTAGTATCTCTCTCTTTTTAGTGCTGTATTTCCTTAAGGAGCCACATATAAAATAACTCACAGCCAGCCTCCTTTGGAGAATTTTAATAGCTTTGTCTTTCTTCAGATAGTGTAATGACTTTTGGAGGTAGACGTCATGGCTTTTAGTACCTTGAGTCTATTGCTTGGTCGAAGTGAGGCGATCAATAGAGCACCCCTGTGCTGGGTTGTGGCCAAATTGGTCACCCTTTTATTCAGAGGACTCTGCAGTGTCCTTGGAAAATCAAGAAAAAGCCCATTCTAAACACAAAGACTATTCCGTTTACTTTTGTCATCTGCACTGCTCTATATTGTTAGTAGACTATTCTATTTTCAGTAGAGGTCAGAAAATTTGATCGAAATGTTTCATCTCAGTTGTTGGGAAGCTTGTAATGCTGGGCCTTATAAATACCATGATAGCTATAAAGAGCACTTATCTGTATTTTGTAAAACCATTGTTGACATAACCAGTTTTCAGTCATTTTTCATCTATCATTTGCAGTAGACCTGTGTTAACTATGTCGCTCTTACTTCTCCCTCCTCCTCATCGATTAAAATATGTTTTTGCTACAGTCGGTTCAGTCTTGTAATGTTTATGTAAAATTAGCAGAATATTGGAAATAAGAAATCTCAACACCTCCATCATGTAGTATAGATGTATACATAGCATTTACATCAAGGGACACTAAACATAGCTCCTCCTCATGTGAGAGAGGGTCAACAGATTCTATAATCTTTAGGTGTCTTTTATAAATGAAAGGAGATTTTCTGCCATTGGTCATATAATCTGCCAAAGTAGATAGACAAGAGGTGCTGCAATACCAGCAACAATAGGTCAACCTGTGGGAGGACTTTTCTGTATTTTTGTTTTTGATGATGGTTAAAATGTTACAATTACATGATGTTCATACTCTCTGAGAAGTGTCACCATTTTGTAAAAGATCATCAAGGACTTTATGGACAATAGACTTTTGGATTGAGTTGAATCCCCTGGAAGTTGTTTTCATCTGAAAGTTGTCTCAAAGCAACTCAAGAGAAGTTGGTGAACCTTAAAACGATGTGCTTCTGACTTGCTCTGAAGAACACTAATCTTTGTTCTGCACATATTTTTTTCTGGGCCTAACACTGCTCTTGAGGGCCTGAGATACCACAGTTCACGACTTTGGTTTCCAGCCCTACACCACACCATTTTGCTTTATGGTCGCTTGGCATTTTTGTAGGCTTTTGGTGTCTTTGTGGAGTCTACATGACATGTTCATGTGTATGGCTGCGCATGTGCAGGGCTCACACAAAGATTTGTTTTTATGACAGTGGTATTACATCCTACAAGTCAGCAGACATTGTCCTCTGGACACTGAGGTATTCTGTGGAAAAAACAAACACACAAACAACCCAAAAAAAAGACTTTAAATTTCCAAAATTAGCAGAAATAAATCCAAGAAATAACCTTCACATGGTTTAAACTGTGGTCTTTTATTGGCTGTCCACAAAAGCATGTCATGGAAAGACAGAAACTGTAGCACGAGTGTAACATTCCTTTTGTTGTTATACTCTACCACATCCCTGCTTCTCACACCATGTATAATTTATATTTCATATAATTATATATATATATATATATATATATATATATATATATATATATATATATATATATATATATTGTTTTTTTTCTTTACAATATACATGTTTTCATCGAAGAGAAAAAAAAAAAAACATAAAAAAGCTAAAATTCATCCCCCTGTGGATTCGAACTATCCCATGCATGTTTCCACTGCTTCTAGAAGAATATGTCGTTGATTACCAGGAACAAATATACAGGCAAAAGAATGCTCAGACAAATAAAAGGAAAGTCTCATCAGACAAAGCTGGTGTACGGAGCAGATTTTTAACAACATCAGACAAGAAGAGCCATGCGAACCGACACTTACTCTACCACTTTAACCCAGTTTTGAATCAATGGCGCCAATAGCGGGACAAGCTAAAGTTAGTCTTTTTTGCTACTGGCTTAACATCAAGACTAATGAAAACAGATGAGCATCAAGTCTTTGAGTTTATTCTTATATTTTATTGTATTTAGTTGCTGTTGTATCACAGTAAGCTCTCAACTTAAACTTACTGGTGAAATACTTTGTGTGTGAGGCTACAGTAACACTGACACAAAAAGTGCTTGACATCATAAACCTTTTCACCTCCGTGGTGACAAAAATGATTTGCATCTACATTTTTACGTTCATTTAATTTCCATCCAAATATAGGAACGCACGTCGATTTGATTTTGCTTTTTAACATACAAATAAAACTTAAAACATTCAGGGCAAATTCAACAGAAATGCACCATCTGGTGTCACAGAAATCCAAAGAAAATTAATATATTCAGGTTTATTTCATCCACGCATTTGTCTAAAGTTATGTCTTTCAGTTCACATTTATACTGTAGCTCTTGTGACACATTAATCATTGAACTACTCAAAGTAAGACAATCGAATGGAAATATTGCTCAGTTTAAAAAAATCTCAAGCATCTTTTTATGTAATCTTTTTCACTTTTCTAAAACAAAATAACTGTGGAATGTAAAATAAAATATATAGAGCTATGCATGTAGATAAGAAAATAAAGCTGTAGGATAAGAACTATTATTCACTTTCTGTAGCTATTTACAGCTATATTTAATATCTTCTTTTAGCTTTCTCTAAAACTGAGTGAGTGGGCACAAAACTAATATTTGAATAATTTTGGAGTGTGCTACAATGTTCAAAGACAAAAGACAAGTCTTATATATGAAGCCATAGACTCTGATTAATGGAGAACAACCACTGTAAAATATGATGACACGACTGAGACATTTGTGATGGAATTATTGGAAACAGGGAATCTCCTTTTTTTTTTTTTTGGTTTGTTGCTGGGTTGGAGACGTTGCACAATTTGAAAATATTCAAATCTTACTGCATTGTTACATTCATGAAATATACTGCCATTTCCTCCCGGGGAGAGAAGGCTCATCGTGGGGTCAGCTGTTTTTTTTTCTTAAAATACTGTTGGACTGTGTGAACTTGTCAAACTTTCAGAGCAAGCGTGCATCATTTGAATAACAATGGGCAATAGGGTGTTTTCTCAAATTCAGTTAACTGATACTTCCCTGGTAGGATGAGTACTTCCAACGCACATCCTACTTAAGGAAGTAAAGACTTTGAGAAAACCAAGGATATACTGAGTCCTTCAACGCATCCTTGACATCCGAATAGTCCTAAAATGAGATTTTATGACCCGGCATTCTAGAAACATAGCCAATAAGGACCCTGCTTTATCTTTGAGAAACACCAGTCCTGGACCTCTGCTGAATATTAAGTGTGTGGTTAAGATTTGGTGCTTTTTTAGACTGAATAGATGTTATTTGACACACACCAAGGGAAACGGGTGGAAAAAAAAACTGTAATTAGGGACAAAATAACTGCACACTTTCAGCACTGAAAGACGTTTTTTGTTTTTTTTCAGGCATCGAAATCACAAAGAAAAGCGACAACCATTTCTAAAGAAGCACAGACTGTAACAACTACTCTACATGTGATATCTAAAGCTTCTGATTCCAAACACCTGAGACATGTACCACATTAAAGACGCCAACTCTTGGAACAGCACACACAAAAAAAGGGGGATTGAATCAACGAGACCTTTCAATGGAAACTGTTGGTTTCCTTAGCTAGGCAACTTTTTTGAGTTGGCTTCGCATGAACTGAGCTAATTTGGAAATGAATGACTTTGATTTGTGATTGTGTATTGTGTGAATAAAACTGAATTGAAATGAATTGAACTGACTGCTGAGTGCCTATGTCGTAGATCGGTGTAAGGAGCTGCTGGTTAGGTTGTCACTCAGACTTCAGCTGCCATTACTTAATAGAAAAGGATTCTATTCTATAGAAATTGTGCAAAATACTCTACAGGAATTGTATGAGATCACCGGCAACCACAAGGCAAAAAACACTGTGTGGTGCTTTATTCTAGCTGGTTACTCAAACAGAAGGGTTCTACCTACTTCACCACCTGAGACACCCTGGACACTGACAGCAGCAATGAAGACCTTTAACGAAATCATTTTGACTGTGTTTCCTTGCCTTTCCTACCCAGTTACTCTTGGTTGATTAAAAAAAATGTCCTCATTATTTTATTGATGATCTATTCGTGAGCCACTAACTCTGGCACTTTATATCTGCCACCGTGCGTGACCACGGCAATGGGAGAATTGTTTGCATGTGGGAGCAATGTCTGGAGATCCCAAATGCAGATGAGTTGCAGAGGAGATGTCTACAAAAAAAAAATTAGAAAAAGAAGGACAATTTCTTTGTTTGATCATCATGGGAAGTGTGAGATCACAGGCAGATAAAATGGACAACCTTGGAGCCCTGAAACTAACAGCTCTCTACTCAGCTTTAGGACAGAAAGACAGAGACTGCAGACAGAGTCATCAGTAAAGGAGGAGCGATAACAGTGCTTGCTAACAACATATGGTGTAATCCTGGACATGTCACTGAGAAGACGAGTCTCTGCCCCTCAAATATTGACTGTAAGTTTCTATCTATGTTGTCTACCGAGAGCTCACCTGTGTTACCTGCCGACACTGCATGCACTCATCAGCTAGGTTGTTGCCCAGCTCCAAAAAAAAAGACCCCAATCCATTCATGGTAACCTATCACACCTCTCTCTGCTACACTTCACTGTGCCTGCAGGCTTCTTCACACAATTATCTCAGTCACACTTCTTCTCCATTTTGCTTGTTTCTTGCACTGTGGATTTGACTAGCATTTGTTTATAGCTGGAAGCCAACTTTGTAATTTATATATTCATCTTTTGTTTAAGAGGAAATATTCGAAATACTGTTTTCGGACATGAACAGCATCCCTCAAGTCCCTCGTGTAAATATCTTCAAATATAAAGCCGGATGGTTTGCCACCTCCTCGTCTAAAGCTTCAGGTTGCAGCAGTAATGCTTCCCTTCTCCTAGGATGTGCTGTGCGTGTTGACCGTTAGCAGTCAGTCTAATTTTCGTACTGAAATTGGATCAAATTGCAGATGCAATTTAGATAATAGGCACACTTTTCAATACAGGATGCAAATGTAAAGACTGATAACTAAGATAATGTATTCAGATGACGTGTCCAGATACAGATAGCAGTGGAAAAATGAGTTATTGTGTCTCTAAAAATCTCAGTGCTAACACTGTGCAGAAAGAGCCAACATGCATATTTTGATCTACCCTGATCTGTGGGAATGTATCAGAAAGAGCAAAATCATTTAAAAAGGAAAAAACGCTTTGAGTGGACTTCAGCTGGAACAATCGACCCCCCACACTCAGCCTTACGATCTACACAAAAAGCACGCCTAAAGCAAAACACAGGGGTCATACAAATGGATCAAACATGCACCTTTGCATAAACAAGACACAGAGCAGGGAGCACATTCAGTGAGACCGGCGTTATCAGCCAAGCAAGTGCGGGAGAATATTGTACATCAGTTTACAAAAAAAAAAAAAAAAAAAAAAAAGGACCAGCACAATGACTTTCAGAACATATTTACACTTTGCTTGAATATCTTGTAAGATAAAGTCCCTGCCAATTGAACCCCATGTCCAGATCCTGGTGTGTTTTGCAGTAGATAGAAAGTTAATAAGCAGCACTTTCTCTTACTTCCTCTCGCAAAATTGGTCCATGAAGTAAGCTCTGCATAAAAAGCAATATCGGGGCAGCTCAGTCGAGAAGTTGTCATGCAAAAAAAAAAGAAGAAGTTATCACAAGTTAATTTCCCAGTTGGACATCCGTGTTTCAAGCGTAAGTCAGCATAGATTTCACTGAGTGGACTGTGTATAGATGAATCAGCCCTGCAGCTTCGGCCACCGTGGAAGTTGCTGTGATCAGTTTGGCCTCTGCCCACAGTAGATATAACACAGTGAAATGCGTCCAACACCAAAGTGACACAATGAAATGTAAATAAGTCCACCTAAAAAGTCTGCCTGCTGGCATTGCTACTAATCACTTTTATTGGTTGTATAGCAGGATTATATTTAGGCCTATAGTTTGGCATGTGTCAAACTTGCTGCTGTAATGGAACTCACTTCCAGAAAGTGTTATCTGTAAACCAAAGTCTCATTTCAGAGATGATGACAAAGCTGCATTTATTGAGTTCAAATTCAATTATTAGTGACAAAAGTGAGCATTTCATGCATGCCTTCTCTACACCAGAAAGTTTGTATCATCATTGTCAGGTCTGAGGGGTGTTTGATCAAGGCAGGTGTTCTTTTTTTTTCTTCTTAATCTGTGGGATATGAAGTGAACAGCGGGAGCCATTAGGACAGGGGTTGAAGGCTAAAAAAGTTTGTGAAGAATGCCAACATTAACCCTCAGGGAACTGCGACGGGCTGAAGTAAAGGGAATTTCTGGCTTAAAACCATCCAGCAGCTCTGCTTCAGCAGTGGGGCCAGGACGGGTGGAAAGGGCTTTGTAGCAAGACACTGTATGCTAGTCGTGATGTTACATAGATGCTGTGGCCGGATCGTAGTGCTCTGGCGGGGACAGCGTCACACCACTGAGCCTTTGGAGGTGGAGAGGTGGATGGAGTGGATGCGGGTGGCCAGAGTTTTCTCCAGGTCATGAAGGATGTCGGAGCAGATGCCGGGGCTGGATGCGGGGCTCTCAGCGGGAGGAGGTTCGTACAGAAGCTGCTTGAAGCTGTCAAGTTCAATCAGCAGCACCATGTTCTTCAGGAAGTAGCCCTCGATAAAAGCTGTAAGCTCCGAGGCACCAAGGAACTACATGGAAAAATCAAAATCAACAGACAGTCAGAGATTTTCTTTAATAACACTATCCAGGTTTTTGTTGTTGTTTATGATTCGAATTTTGAATGAATGTGAATGAGAAAAGGTGAATGGAAAGTGTAAATATCAAATAACTTCTGCTAATGTGCAAAAAGTTAACTTTTTTTGCTTGAGGTTGTTTTTTTGCCGGATGATGCGTCTTAAAGGGGAACTCCGGGGCATTTGAAGCGCAATCCCATTGCTAGAGGTTGTCAAATACTGACAGTAGGACACAGACTGGTGCAAATCGGCACTCCCTGTGCAGCGATTGCGCTGTTTGCGTAGCCTGTCATGCTAGCCAAATACATGGTGGCCAATGGGCAAATTCTAAACCTTCCACGTAAAACAACAACTTGCACACTGCAGAAACGTCACACCACTTTGTAAACCATTCGACAATAAAGTCACAAGCCTTACCATCAAAACCATATGCATGGTTCTTACATTACTGGCATGGGGACGTTACAAAACAACTTTATAAACAGCATGTCACTTACCGGTTGTCGGTATGCTTGCGCATGTGAAAGCCCAAAACAGTCAATGGACGATACTCCCATATACAAAGCAATTATCTTCTCTAGAAAAACTGCGTTCAAGTATTTAAAACATTACAACAATACATGCCCAGTAATATTGTTGTAAAGTGGTGTGACGTTTCTGCAGTGTGCAAGTTGTTGTTTTACGTGGAAGGTTTAGCACTTGCCCATTGGCCACCACGTATTTGGCTAGCATGACAGGCTGCGCAAACAGCGCAATCGCCGCACAGGGAGCGCCGATTTGCACCAGTCTGTGTCCTACTGTCAGTATTTGACAACCTCTAGCAATGGGATTGCGCTTCAAATGCCCCGGAGTTCCCCTTTAAGTGAGATGGAAAAACTTTTGCGACTGACATTTGACCTGGCAAAACGACTTGGTTAAAAACAATGTGACTCACCAGCTGTTTCTGCTCTGTGTCAGCACGCACTCATGTGACTGACGGGCATTTTCCCAGATAGGACTTGATATTCCAGTTATTAACAGGAGATGAAAGTAATTCCTATAAAGGGCTCATGTTGATGCCCACTACAGTTGTTTTTTTCCATCTCAAGGTTTGTTTTTGGTTAAGACAACTACTTCTTCAACTGAATTACAACCACAAGCACCAAGTCCACACTGCCACTGGCTGGTAACACTTTCCAGCTTCATTTTTACACTTCCAATTAGTCAATAGGAGTGTGTTTGATTCACATTTCTTTCATTTTCGCAGCTTTTCAAAAGAACACCTCAGATTTGCTTCGCAAGTGAATGGAAACCCAACATTTCAAGGCAATTCAAGAAAGGTTGAGACGCTGTATTAAATGTAAATAAAATCAGAATGCAATGACTTGCAAATCTCATCACCAATATTTAAATCACAATAGAACATAAACAGATTGTCAAATGTTGAATGTGAGACATTTGACTATTTCATGGGAAAATATCGCTGAATTGGATGGCAACAAAAGGCTGAATATATGCTGAATACTGAATATATTCTATAGTTTTATATAGAAAGTGGTATTAAAAAAACAGCCAGAGAAACGTTGCAACTAATAACGTTGATTTGTAATGGGTCTGTAACATGATTTTGTATAAAAAAGCACTTTAGAGTCTCTCAGAGGTAAAGTTGGGCAGAGGTCGGGCAGTCCTTTTCCAGGTCTTGAAGGTAATCTGTAATCCAGCCTCTTATCAGCACTCAATGCAATGGTCTGCATCTCTGATGGTGCATTAGTGCCTGTAGAACTGGAAACTTGCACCATCAGTGCTGAAAGGTATATACAAGTTTCAGAGCAACCTATGCTCCCATCCAGACAACTTTTTCAAGGAGGGCCTTTGCTATTTCAGCAAGACAATGCTAAATACCGCATCTATTACGACAGCACAGCTTCGTAATAGAAGATTTTTGGGTGTTGGACTGATCATGAAAAGCAAATTATGACAAAGAAAACTCATGGATGTTGAGCAGCTGGAATCCTACACCAGACAAGAATGGGACAACATTCCTCTCCCGAAGATCCAGCAGCTGATCTCAGTTCCCAGAAGTTTACAGACTGTTGATAAAAGAAGGGGATGCTACACAGTGGTAAACATCGCCCTGTCCCAACTTTTGAGTCATGTTGTTGCCATCATATTCAAGATGAACGTTTTCCACGAATAGTAAAACGTCTCACTTTCAACATTTGAAAACATTGGTTTATGAGATTTTAATTGAAATTTTACATAATGTCCCAACTTTTTTAGGAATCAGTGTTGTACATAAACAATTTCGTTACAATTTCGCCTCTGACCAACTTTTTACAAATAACAGACTGAAAGGAGGTATGCGTCGGCACCTTGGCGTGTTTGTAAAGGTCCACGCAGGTTTCGGTGGTGATGTTCTTGGAGCAGATGATCTCACAGTGTCTCTGAAGGGCCTCTAGTTGGAAGAACTTGGCTGCGGACAGGAGCTGCAGGGAACAGTACAGCCACACAGAATGAGGCACAGTGCATGGGATTACAAATGCTAATACTCACGCTGTCGCACAGCAGGCTTTGGCAGCGCTACATATCTCTTACCTCCATTACTTCAGTGTTGCGTATGTGCAGGGACTCGGTGCCTCCACAGTACAGATACTGCATGACCAGCTGTAACACAGAACAGTACAGGCTTCAGTCGAGCGTGGAAGGAGAGAAGGAGAAGGGTTGAATTGGGGTTTCTTCCTTTTTCAAACCCTCCTTGAAACATTTTTCCTTTGTGACCAATTTTAAATTAGCACCACAGTGTACACCTGGCATTAACGTGCATCTCCACCCACATATAAAGTGACCACTTGTGGTAAGATGTCACCAAGTCTATATGCAAATAATCACAAAGCATACATCAATCGCAGTCAGCCGTAGACAATAAACAAGACACCAGTAGACTACTAATGTTTTGTAAAACATGAACGATACTACATTCTCACATTCACATGTTTCAGATCTGCTGGACTCGCACTAAGAGTTGTATTCTATATATGAGAAAGAAGCGAAGGTAGTATTAAGGGACAAATTTGTGGTGTTGCAAATCTCAGTGTCAGCATAACTCTGCAGACTAAAGACACAAAAATTGAAGGTCTGTTGTTTTCATTCTTATATGGTTAAATATGGCTGAAGAACTTCCAGTTTTAAAAAAAAAACAAAAAACCTTTATTGCCTGTAACAGATCCACGATCTGCGTGCACCTTGTAATACTCAACATATACACCCAATTGCTCTGTTGTTCCAAGTTCTGCCTCAGCATGTTACATTAAACTCCATTTTGAGGAGCAGAAACACGCACAGTTTGGCTTTAAACTTTCAGAACAAGAATTCAAAGGCCGCCCAGCAAGACATTTAAAGTCATGTGTTTTGTGTCTCCAAATCATTTGTGTTTTTTTAAGGGGGCAGGAGTCGTAATCCTGTAACACCGGAAAAGGACATTTTAATGTAGTGTGTTATTACGGTGTCTGTTTTAATACAATTCATGGTTGGTTACCTTCTCTCAATCACAAAGATTTCAGCTAAAACTAAGAGATGCTGCAAAGTAAAGTTACTTTAAAACATCCCTGATTGACAGCTCCTACCTTCAAATAATTGAAGGTAAATTTTAAACTGTTAAGTGAGACCACAGAGACTTTTGCTGACAATTTGCTCTGTGGCACAGAGGTATTACATTTGTTATTTGTTGTTCTGAGTTTCTACATTAGAAATAAGAAAAATAAATAAGAAATACTTCAACAATCAAAGATAATGAGAGCAGTTCTTGTTTTTGCCGAGAATTGAACCTTGTGATAAAGAGAAACACGACACTGTAAACGTCTTACGTGGAAAATGTTGTACTTGACATGGCTGATCTCAATACAGGTGTTTTCTGCTGCTGGTCTGTTCTGGAGCAGGGACTTGAACCTGGACGATGCACAACAGATCAAATAAGGGTATGAATTATTTTCGTAGCTGTTCTGCATGCTGCTCTGTGGATGAATAAAACAAACACACGTCTTCATAAAAAAACATAGTTTTCCAATACCTGGCTGAAGCTGTAAATAGCAAAACCTTGTGTGCATAAAATGGTTTCCCCTCCACCAGGAAGGTGACGTCAGACATCTCCTTGTTGTTCAGGAAGTGGGGGTCTGAGAAAAACAGACAATGAAAATGACATGTCCTACCCGAGTAAAGTCAACTTGCGAAACAGAAAACAGCAGAAGCTGGGCTAATGTGGTCATTTATTACACCGAGGTTGGTTCAAGGCTCAGCTGTCTGTGCCAAATCATCAGAACACAACAATTTCTAAACAACAGTTTCAAGTTGATTTTCAGTCCTTTAAGCTGCCCCTTAAAGTGCATCCCCAACAGCCCTGATAATGTAACTAGTTTTTAAATGCATAAAAAAATCAAAAGGCACCATTTGTGACGTTGTTCTCAGCCTCTTATGAAAGAAACAGCAGGTGGTGCTGCAGCCCACTGACTACATGTTTCTCTGTTATCCCATGTAACAGCAGCTGCTTAGATAAATCACATCATTAAAGGCTTGTGGAGACAAATATCTTTAAGAGAGTATGTATGAAGACCTTGGAGAGACTCCTTGTTCGTCACATGAGATTGCAGGTTGCTGAGGATCTTGACCCCCTCCAGTTTGCCTACCAGAAACACATAGGAGTGGAGGACGCGATTCTGTACACTTTGCATCGGGCATATGCTTATCTGGATGTGCCTGGTTCATATGTGAGAATCCTGTTCTTTGACTTCTCCAGTGCCTTCAACACCATACGGCCTCCCATACTGAAAGACAAGCTGCTTGGTATGGGTGTGGCCCCCTCCCTGACATCATGGATTATTGACTATTTGTCTGCCAGACCCCAGTATGTCAGGATGGGGAAATGTGTTTCTGGAACACTGGAATGCAGTACGGGGGCTCCGCAGGGTACTGTTTTGGCTCCTTTTCTTTTCATCAGACTTCAGGTACGGCTGTTGTGGCATGTGTGCGCGGTGGACAGGAGAAGGAGTACAGGGACCTTGTTTGCTCCTGAACACCACCAAGACCGAAGAGCTGGTGGTGGACTTCGGGAGATCTAAAACTCCATACCAGTCAGTCTGCATTGATGGAGGGGAGTTAGAGACTGTCCAGACCTGCAAATATCTGGGGGTGGTGCTGGATAATAAACTGGAGTGGTCTGCCAACATAGAAGCAGTGCACAGGAGGGGCCAGAGCCGTCTCTTTTTCCTGAGACGGCTCAGGTCCTTCAATGTCTGCAGTGATATGATGTGCATGTTTTATCACACTATCATTGAGAGTGCACTGTTCTATGCTGCTGTCTGCTGGGGGAGTTGCACTACAGACAGAAACTGTAGGCGCCTGGACAAACTGGTGAAAAAGGCTGGTTCTGTTGTAGGCAGAAGGCTGGACCCTCTCAGTACTTTGGTGGAGAAATGGATGAGGAGGAAATTGTATTCTGTTTTGGAGAATAATCTTCTCCACAACATCCTGACAGGACAGAGGAGCAGCTGCAGTGAGAGGCTCATCTCTCTGCTCTGCAGCACTGAGAGGTTCTGGAGGTCCTTAGTTCCCACAGCCATAAGGCTTTTTAACAGTGACTGCTGAGTTCTTCTCAAATGTATTTATTTAGTCATTTATTATTATTAGTAGTAGTATTTTTATTAGTATTATTATTGTTGTTGTTGTTTTTAATATACAATCAATGTAAATATTTATGATTTTTTTGAGCTACTTGACTAATTTGAATTTCCCCCATTGGGGGATGAATAAAGTATTTTTCTATAAGTTTCATAAAAGTTAACTCTGTGACAGAGTTCCATATTCTAAGATTTGTAAAGCCTAACATGTGTGTTTGTTGAAACTAACTTCACATCTTCACTGTTTGGGGTAGTGTACAGACTATAAAAATAATGTCAACCTTTTTATATTATTCAAAATCAAACACGTACTGGCACAATCTGGGCTTGCACATTTGTTGATGAGCAAAACCCGGTTTTATGTGTAAAGTGGGCTATGCAAAATGTCCAACAACAGGAGTAACCCCAGAGACAAATCTGACAAAAACATGGAAAATAAAGTGCAGAAAACTCCTTGTTCGTTTGTGAAAAAGGGAAAGAGAACATTAAGTTTTAAAAAAGGTAAAAAAAAATCATTATTGATAGCATGTGAAACAAAACAAAAAAACATCCAACAATGCTTCAATATCTCAAAATACAATAAAAGAGAAAATTCAATGCAAATGGGACTATAATTCAATCATCAGATATTTAATCAGAATTAATCTGAAATAGAAGGCTGAAACATCCTCCAAATGAGAAGTCAGACCATTCTCCCTTTGGCAAAACTGTTATGATAAATGGTGGTGGACTCAATCCAGACATGCCCATGAGAGACAGATGGATAGTGAAATAAATACAAAGTTCTTTATTAAATCAAACCAAACTAAGAGTGCTGCCAAGCAGATAATGCAGAAACAAAGAACCGCTACACAACCTAACAAACATAAGACTGAACACAAGGAAGAAACAAATGGACAATGACATGAGCTATAAATACTGGGAGGGTTGATGAATAGAGTGACAACAGGTGAGCAATTAACGGGAAACAGGTGTGAATGGAGGCCTATGGACAAGACCAAGACAACTGAGGACAGAGAAAATGGATGGAAGTTAACTAGCTTAAACTAAACCAAAGACTAAAAGTAATGAGTGACAAGTCTCTTTAAGCCCCCCTTCCAAAAGGTTCAGCCTGGTTTTGAGGGGCGCACAAGAATTCCAAAGCTTTGGTGCTGCGCTCACAGCTGCTCCGTTCACTGTTGCTGCAGAGATGAAATGTTTTTACTGGCTAATGTGGAGTGGGGTCAGTAAGTGGTCCTCCACTGTGGCCCAGGACACGTTTGCGCTCAGACTGTTAAACAGATGAAGTTAAATGTGTAATGAGCGATCGGAACTGAATGAGTGTGAGTGCATTCACGCGATGGGATTGGATCACCCAGGTGCACGTGTCAGAACCCCGTCGGAACAGCATCTAAAACTTCTACATGATACACACTTTCATACCAACTGAAAGTGTAAAAAAAAAAGCAAGCGAATCTATGATGGATGAGCAGCAGGGACGGTATGAAGCAGAAGTTTTTTGTTTTTTTTTCTGATTTAATGCAAAATGTGTGTTAAATGATTTGATGAATAAACTAATTCAAAGTACCTAATTTTAGTTAATTTGAGTTTGATCTTGTTACAGCATGACGTGTTTGCAACAAGTCTGCAACAATACAAACTCTCGCAGCAGGCAAGAGAAAAGGCTCAAGACTTTTGCAAGTCAAATAAAGATTTTATTGCACCTTGTAAGGTATAATTTATAGGAAAATGAATCTAATGCAGTCACTTTTTGAGACCTGAATGCAGTATTCCTTAGAAGAAGCATTCACCATCCTTTACTCTTTCATAAGTTTCATTCATTTTCTTACTAGCTTGAGTAATGAGACTCATAAAAGGCGATGTTTTGTAATTGGAGAAAAGCTCT
Source organism: Odontesthes bonariensis (assembly GCF_027942865.1). Lineage (NCBI taxonomy): Eukaryota > Metazoa > Chordata > Actinopteri > Atheriniformes > Atherinopsidae > Odontesthes > Odontesthes bonariensis. Next base: position 7,750,533 of record NC_134513.1, read on the forward strand.
GACAACAGATCTGATGATAGCATTTTGAAGCACATACAAGGATTTCACAGGTTGTGCAGTCATACACACTGAAGGGTGTAAACTTGAAGGGTAATGTAACAAAGCCCGACTCAAAAGTGACATCTGACCTAAGAACAACCCTTCCCTTAATAATACAAGAGTCTATGCTTCATTAAGAAAGGAAATGTATAGCAGCCGCTGTCTTACCCAAGCGCGAGGACTGTTTCTTCTTGATCTCTGTCAGTTTAGGGATGGGGAAGGGCCCATAGCACTGTGTGAAAATGACTGACAGCTGCTGGCTTATCACCTCATTCTGCAAACAAACAGAGACCCCAGTCAGGACCGAAACTTTACACTTCTTAAATTTTTGTGGCCTTTGCTTCTACAGATTTTTTTTTGGAACAAATTATTATGCTAATGTATGATAATGTGGTTTGGGTCGTTGCTAAACATATGCAAATACGAGTGTTAATGTCACCCTAGAAGATGAGCAGAGGGCAGTTGAATTCCCAAATAACCAGCCTTACTTTGTCTGGTGTCTGAAAGAAAGAAAGTCATGAAAGAAAGCTCCAGTGACCTTGCTGGACCGAAGTATCTGGAACATGAGAGGCAGGCCGTGGGTGATCAGCTCCTCCGTGTACTCCTCCTCTTGAATGCAGCTGAAATCTTTGAGCAGGCCCTGGATCAGAGGCCTGCGGTTCTGGATGAAGCAGGTGCGCAGGGACTCGAGCCAGGTGTGCAGCGTCCAGGGAACGCCTGGGAACAACACCACACAGACAGTGAATACACACTTGCGGGGTGGAATCAAGGGCAACAGAACCGACCATGTTTCCATCACTTTGTGGAGTTAGTGTGAGCTGAAGGGCGATTGCGTGAGTGTTGGATAAGTGGAAAGTCAGCGGAACCAGTGGGAAAGAAAAAGTCAGCTTGTGAATGTAATTAAGGATGTCTTTCAAAAATGGTTGTAATGTTTTGCAAGTGATTGATGAAATAAGCATAAATCACAGCATGTCAGAGTACGTTTTGTGAATCAGGGGCTCTGCTGAAATCATTTCCATAATTCAAATATTGACTTGAGTGAGCTTTGAAAACTATAGGATTTGCTGCTTGTTTTTGAGACAAATAATTAATTAAAAACCGGATGGGAGTTTTCACAATTTTTTTGACATTTTGCAGAAAAAAATACATCAGATGACATCAAATCTGGATTCTTGGGGTTGAACAGTCTGACAAAATAATCTTGTCACAAGATTGATTTGCTACAATGTATGGATGCAGCGGTCAAATCACCAAATCTTTCTTGTGCTGAGTTGTTGTTTTGTCAGTTTCCAAGTTTTACTGTGGTGCTTGACGAGTTGTGAAATAAACGTTGATATTCTCTTTATTTCTGCATAAATCCGATGAGAGAAAATTCTTACACTCATTTATTAATGGAGAAAAATATTTCAATATCATGAAGCTGGGAGTGACAAGTTTAGCTGCAATGTTCACAGACTTTTGCTACCAGTGGACATGTAATATTGCATCATTTCCCTCAATAAATAAATGACTAAGTACAAGATCTAAGGATCCAAGGATCACAAACCGCCAAACACCACTGTAGATCCTCAACTTTTAGACCAACACAGACAAGAAGAGGGGAGACGGGGGGAAAACAGTTGTGCCAAGCAGCCCCTGACAATCTGACAAAGTATAATGTTACATCTCATGTGTAAATGAAGAAAAAAAAAGCTTAACACTTTGGTTTGGATTCTGATTAAACAAATTAGGTTTAATGTGATAATTAGAGAGCTTCAGACTGATGTCGGGCAGATTATTTCTTACTTATAGCGGAAGCGCCTCGAGCATTTTGCAGTCATTGTGCAAACCAAGCCAGCTTTATGGCAGCAGTTTCAGAACCAATAAAACCTACTTCCAAAGCTATTAGATTGTGAGATGTGAGAAAAAGCTTTGGAACATTGTCAATGGACTTGCTTATGATGTTGCTTTGCTGTCCAAAATCAGTGAATCTTGTGCTGAATGAGCTCTGCTGTGTTGTGTATGACTGCCACATTTACAACATGAACACAGCTTGAAGACAGTGTCATCATCATGTTCACACCTTTGACCCAAGCTATTATCGCCTGAGATATAAAAGTCCTACTTCTCCTACTGCTTTATGGGTAGATGAGTAGCTGTGAGAGCAGGGCATGCGTTTGGGACTGGACAGGACAGGACAGGACAGGCACAGCATGAGCACATCTGCAGGACAGCTGGAGGCACCACAGAGCGAAGCATGTGTGCCACTCAAGCATGTATTAGTAAATCTGACCTAAGCTGCGGATGTCTATGGTGATGTCCACATGGCCATGCTCTGCGCTATGGTACATGGCCTCTCTCAGGGCCCTCAGCCTGGCCTTTCCTGTTCGCAGGGTCCCTCCACAGTTGGCCTGAGGAGCCAACCTCTTCTCCCCTGGATCCGAACCCTCGGCCAGGATCTCCTCCAGGGACAGCACATCCCCCTTTTCCTTCTCTGAGTGGGACAGGAGCTTTCGAAATACATTCCTGGATGGAAACAGTTGGAAGAGATTGAGAGAAAGCAGAGTGATAAGAGAGTGACGGAGCAGACAGTAAAATCCCAGTCTCAATCAGTTCTCAATCAGAACAACATAACTGGGTTGAATTCAAAGACAATTACAAAATGAAAACAAACATTTTAGAAAAAGAAAATGTCAGAAAACAAAAAGAGAAAAAAAAGAAGAAAACACAAGATTATAAAGAATGCTAAAACAAGACAGAAAATGCAATATTTCAAGAAACAAATAACAAATCTAAAACAACATCATTGAGAGCTAGTTCCAAGTTCAGCTCACACAGAATAAAACTGAACACATTCAAGTTCACTTTTTGAAATTCTGAACTAAGTTTGCAGTCCAAAAAGTTTGCTGTATTGCTGTACAGTATATACCTAGGATATTTCATGTTTTGTCTCATCAACTTAATTTCATCTGCTTATATTCATTCATTTGTGCATTTCAGACCTGCATCACATTCAATTCAGCTTTATTTATATAGCACTTCAAACACTAGTGTAACCCAAAGCGCTTTAAACAGGAAAACACAACCCCAGAATTCAAGCGCTGAAAAAAAGTTGGGACCAAGAGAGTTTAGGGCTAGAAAAGATAATAGAATAAAAATAATGATTCTATTTCACCCAGGTGATGTCAACAGGTGATTGTAATCCTTATTTGTACAAAAGTAGTATCAACAAAAAGATGAGTCTTTGAGAAGCAGCAGATGATATTCCGGTTATGAACAAATGTGTGACAAAATCAATACAAATCTTGAAGATGGTCTTCCTCAAAGAAAGATTGTATGGAATTTGTACATTCGTCCCTTTACAGTGCAAAATATCATATATAACCTTTTGAGTTATCTGAAGGAATTTCAATGGACAAGGACAAGCCAGCAAGACTTCCCATTTCAAAACTAAACTCAGGACTTTCAGATACTTCGACGAGTGGTTGGCTCGCCGTTAAAAAAACATTTGGGAAAGTGAGACTGAAGATGCTGAAGGATTTGTTTTCAATGCAGATTAGTAACTGCAAATAGCTTATCTTTGTTAATTACCCGAAGTTCGCCTCCTATATAAACTTTGTCGTATGTGAGAACTTCAACAGACCAGCGCCTCACATCCAGCCATCATGCAGATTGAGCCAGCTCACCACACACTGCAGCATGATCAATACTCTGATACAACTGATTGTCTTGATAATGCTGCTGTGTTGTTGCTGCTCTTCATTACACTCCATTTCCCACTGCCCTGAATGTTAATGGACTTTAACTAACTCAGCTGCAGTGAAGCCATAAGTGCAGCCAAACAGACCACAACGCTCTTCGTGGCCTGCTGTCTGACAGGGAAAATGAGACATCTCATGTGCTGCAGGATTTTGTGAGAGGCAGATGGAGCAGAGCAGGTTGTGTAAATGGATCAATACTGTGGTAATGGATCTATCAATCGGTGGCTGGCACTTGTGCGTCTGTGTGAGAGTGCTTGTATCACCTGTGGCCGTGCGCTGCTGCCAGGCTGTATGAGTTCATGTCTCCGAGCGGGGCGGAGGAGATGCCATTTCGACACATGGTCCCAATCATTGGGTCAGCCCCTCTTTCCAAAAGCAAGCCTACCAGCTCAAAGTTACCTAACAAAGATGATAAAGAATGAATCATGGATACACTAAAATTTTGTATTTGTGGTGCTTTGATGCTGCTCGCTACTTATTTTCCATTTATTTTTACAAGGATATTGTACTCATCTGCATTTATTACAGTAAGAACTTCCAAAGTGGTGATTATAAACGACATAATAAGAACAAGATTTTAAATTCATCAGTATTTTCACAACTTTCTTAAAAAAGTTGGGATAATGTGTGATATCTAAGTCCCACGGCGTCCCACTGAATTGATTTGCAAATCATTAGCATATAAAATAGTCAACAGAGAGCACAATAAAGTCAAATTATATGTCAAAAATGAAAAATAGAGTGTCTAATCTAAAATACATGCTAATTTTGAACTTTATATCAGCAACACATTTTTAAAAAGTTACGACAGAGGCCATAAAAGACTTTGTCCTGAGGAAAGATGGGGATGGGAGGATTTACCATTCTGAGAGTCTGTGGGGACAAATTGTTCAGATGATTAAGGATCTCCATTTAGAATTACTTCATTTGCATGATACATTCAGAGAAACCAGACAGATATTTGTAACTAAGGAATAAAGGTGTTCCCACAAGCTTATAGTGTTACAGAAAGAAAGGCAACACAGTAGGAAAACATGCACGTTATTACATCGTGTTTTTCACACAGTCTCTCTTCTGTGAAACTGTGTTGCAGAAGTCAGGACCTCTTCTCGATCCAAAGTGTTGGTACATGGAGGTAAAACTACTTTTTTGATTTAGAAGACCACAGTGCTTCTTTATTCTAACCAAAAAACTGTTATTCCACACTGAATGTAAACTTTTTAACAAGAGCTAAGACAAAATAGCACATTACTCCTGTTTCAGCCTCATTGCACTGACTCTCAGTATGTTTTAGATATAATTTTAAGATCTTATTATTGACCTTTAAAACCCTGGCCTTTCACCTTATCATTTATTGGACCTTTTAGTACATATGAGCCGGTATAGACTGAGATCCTCTGGCAGAGGACTTTTACTTGTCCCAGAGACATAGTTTAAGTACCTCCAGAGTTAATAGAACATTTGAGGTCAAAGCCCCTATATCCTGGAACAATCTAACAGAAGAAATCAGGTCAGAAGAGTCAGTGTCTTCCTTTCAGCCTCTTCTTAAAAAATACTTTCATTGGAGAGTTGTTCCCGAATTTAATTGATTTCTCTTTTTCTCTTTTCATTGACTGTTTTATCTCCTGATTGAGTTTCCTCAAGGTAAATACTTCCTTGCCTTCTTTCAAATGGCTGTTTCATAAAGATCTATCTTCACACTTAAGCCTCTGAGACAAAGAGGGGTGCAAATCAAGTGACCATGGCAGTGAAATCTGCTCTGCCAAGGATGAAACGGGAGTGTGTGGAATAGATATTTGAACACCAACAGTACACCAAACACAAGATCTTCTTGAAATAGTGAAGATGCTGCTCCATTTTTGATAAATTGGATAATAACCTACCACATAAAAATTTGTGGTACTTTTTTTAGCTTTTATACCCCAGTAGGCTATGATTATTGTGACAGCATAATAAAACAGAATTGTCGAACAGAAGCTTGAAGCTGCATAAATGTAGGCCTATTCTTGTGCATTGGAAGTGAAGTAATTAGCTGTGGGACTGTGGTCTTTATTTCATCTGCATTATTTATTATGTAATGAGTCAGATGTTACTTGTGTTAATTTTCTGTGGCTATCAGGTTTAATCAGTTGTTACCATGGCAACGTGACTGCCTACACCTTTTTCAAGGTCACTGTCAATTTCCCTCCTGTGTTTTAGCTTGTTTTCAGGATTAATTAAATGTTAACTTCATGAGGATTTTATGCAAATAAAAAGTCAATCAAAAAAAGTTATGTTTGACATTTTGAGGAATGCATTTTTTTTTTTTTTTTTGATTGTGATAGGTGTTAATAGATTGATATCTGTAAGTTTCATATACAGCTGGAGCTAACAGTTAGCTTAGCATAAAGACTGGACATGGACGGAAACTGTTAGCATGGTTATCTCAAGCTAGCCGCGCCTCCCTAAGTTAATTTTGGTAGAAATTAAGAGATGATCTGTAAGGCATTTTTTTTTCACAGAGCCAACTTTGCTGTTTCCAGTGTTTACCCTAAGCTAAGCTAAGCTAAGCTAAGCTAAGCTAAGGTAAGCTAACTGGCTGCTGGAATTACCTTCAAATTGAGCAATAAGTTGGTGTCAGTTCAGTGTTCCTGTTTCCTGTCCTTTCCTCAATTATTGTACTTAAGTACAAATTTGTGTAGGCTACTGTATTACAAAATAATAAAAAGAAATTTGCATTGTGTTGAGTATGAAGGAGGGAGGAAAACTGTTTATTTGCTGGTGTAAAAAAGTGTTAAAAGTGTAAAAAGTGCGTACAATCTTCCTGTTCACTTCCATAACAATCTGCTGAGCTGATGCTTTGAGAGAAATTCAGCACTTTTTTAAAGGGAACTTTAACATCATGCTCAGTCCACCTTAGAAAATTTCTATTTTAAAAGTTAAATGTGTTGAAAAGGATTCAATTTAATATACAAGTTTATCGTGAGGTTTAAAGAAAGGTATGATGATATTTTTGTGACATGGTATAAAGGTAAACAATGATTTAATTGGGGTTATCGAGAATACATTTATGCAAATTCGCTTTACCCAGCAGTCTTCAATTCTCGCTCTTACGGATATTTATTGACACCCTTTTTACTCACGTCACAGTTTAAGATTTCTTTTTATGGTCCAATTGCACAGGCAGTGCGTGGGACGCACCTGGGAGCTCGAGCTGCACATTACCCACCCAAGCTTTTTAAAAGCACAAGTTATCTCGCCACAATGACAAAGTGATCTTTGAGTACTCTTTAGAGCATGCTATTTTGTTTTTGCTTCATGTCGTCAAGAAAATGTTTTTTTGTTTGTGAGGGCAAGTTGAGGCTTTTCAGTATCTCCAAAGACCAATCAATCTTGGATCAATGTATACAGTTTATCTTTCTTCACCAGAATTACAGAATTGTAGTACAGGATGTAAATACTTTCTCCACCATAATTTAATCCATATTTCTAGTCAATTTTGTGCCAGCTTCTTTGATATAGTATTGAACTAATAAGAAAGAGCATTTTAAAATTCACTGTATCCTTGAAGGTGATGAATCAATTCATCAGTCCCTGGTTTACTCAGTCAAGCATGCCCTCATTCTCAAGTCCTCATGCCCACAGCCATCAGCATCTACAATAACTCCTTGATTTAATTGAGTTACATCAACATTTAATTTCCCTCTGGGATAAATAAAGTATTTTTGAATTTGAATTGAATTGAATTGAATCAGTAATAAGAATACTGGTGTTAAAAATGCACATGTATGATCCAAGTCTTTGCAGTTTGCATGAGTTTACCTGCAGCAGCGGCGAGTTGAAGCGGCGTCTCTGTGTAGTTCTCTGTCCCATCCTGCAGGGCGCCCTCCACATTCGCTCTATTATCCAGCAACAACTGTGGCAGGGACGGAAGGGGAAGGAGGGGGAGAAGGAGCAGGGAAACAAACAAAACGGGAGAGTACGGAGGAGAAAAACAGGCGAGGGGGAGATGGGATGTTACATTCAGGCTTGGCAAGAGGAGAAGCCTCAACTGCTGGAAACCTAAATCACCTCAGTTAGAGAACTCTGAATACTAAACACACTCATAGCTTCATTTCCTCATTAGATTCTGTCGAGCTGAGGGGGAAGAGTTTCTTTTCTTATTACCAAAACTCTGACTGGGATGATGCAGATTAAAAATTGAAAAAAATCCCGAAGGCAACAGTGCACATCAGGCTTCCAGTCAGCTCATACTGTTAACTATTGCAACAAAACACATTATATATTAAAAATGAAGAGACATTAGGCATCCCCGAGGCTGTGTATCAGGCTGGCTGCTCCGTTTAGCTCGGCTCAGGAAGTTTCTCACTACTTCTGCTGCGGTTAGAGTGAAAACCAGAGGGGGGAGTCACATCTTCACATCTTAAGAGCATACATAGATAAAAACAGTTCACCAAGTCCTCTCCTCTTAGTAATCACTGCACAGATAGGACCAAGAAGGAGAAATAAAAAAGACATTTGGCATCATTATCATGATGCACATAGCAATCATCATCATTCTTATCCTCAGTTTGATACAAAGGTGAGGGCAAGGGCCAGAGGTTAATGGTTACAGGTCATAAACGTCACTACCTGCACGACAGGGACGTGTCCGTGTAACACGGCGAAAGTGAGTGGCGTCCCCTGGCGCGTTTCAGGATAAACTGAGGGGTGCTTGTTTACTGTGCTTGGCACCTGGGAAGTCATAGGTGAAGTTCAGGGAGAGAGATACACAGCCATTAACATTCAGAGCTCAGGGCGGGAGGGAGGAAAGCAGTATGCAGAAAGAGAGGTGTAAGCAAAGGAGGGCAAGATGGCAGAGGGAGATTTTCCTCTTGAGTTTTACAGAAAAATCTTGAGCAGTGCGAGTCTCATCTCCTCACTCTAAATGAGAAACCAGTTACTCTATCTGCCTGGACAGGGCTTTCTGGTGGTACGCTGTCGTTACTGTCTGGCTCCACCTTTTCATGGGGTCTCATTTCAAAAGCGAATGAAACCAGAGAGAAAACGCAACACTGACTACAGTCACCGACAACACTGGTAGCGCTGACTCATAAACAAAGCAGCAACAGAGGGAAATAAAACAGTCTGATGTTGTTCTCTGGTTCTTAAATCTGCTTTATGACTGAGTGACTTCAAGAAAAAAAATTCTGAACGATCCCCGGAGGACACAGACATTTAATCTAACGTCCCATTTCATTTGCGCTCCGAGGCTAAATAGCAGTGGGACTGTTGGTGATTTTGTGTTCACAAGGATGAATAATTAAATACTTATTATAATCACAGGCGGCTTCAGCAGAAACTGAGGTATTCACTGACAAAGACTGCACAGAGAGAGTTGAACAAAACTGGTTCAATCAGCGACATGCAACATAAGCGCAAATTTTTTTATCTGAAGGCTTAGTTCACCAAATTCACAAAAGACTGTTTTTCTTTACCGACTGCTCTCAGGCGTATTGATCAGTGCAGATGGATTTGATCTTGAGGTTTTGAGTTACAACATCAGTACATCAGCACAGAGCAGGTGAATCATTTAATGTTTTTCAGCTTGTTCCCTCAGGGAAGAAAGTTATAAGTTTGGTTTCTTGCTTGTTAGGAGGATTTTGCTTGAAACTTTTACAGAGGCGGCGCGTGGCCCAACATAGAGGTGATTACGTTTTGATGATGTTTTGGATCTAAATCCAGGCTTGGTTCTAGATGGTTCACAATCCACCCTTGGTGCTATTGTGAGTTTATATTGTAGTTGCAGAGGTTTACTTGAGTATACTGTACATCACCAGCTATGGAGGTAACACTTGGTTTCTTCATCTTATGCACTCAGGAGGCTTACACAGTCCATCTTATAGAGGCTCCAAAGTTGCAAAACACAACAATATTGGATAAGACACAACAAAACCAAAATCACACGCACACAAGAATTTTGAGGAATCACGAAAAAAATCCAAAATCCAGAAATTACAACAAAAGAGAAAGTGGTAAACAAAATACTTGGCCTGGGCGAGTTAACCCGTTATTATCGCGTTAACTAATTGATTATTTAACGCTGACAAATATTTTATTGCAATTAGCGATATTTATATAGATTATTTATATTATTATTGTAAAGAGCTGTTGCTCACAGGCTTTTATTTTGTAAAAGTCTGTTGCTGTCTGCTGCGGAACCAGAAAAGACAGTAATTGGTGGATCCACCAAACATGGAGAAGGGTACGGAACTTTTACTCGGTCATTTTCATTTTAAACTTCTTCCAGACAGCAGAGTCGACAGAACCAAAGTCATCTGTAAACACAGCCAAGTTGAATTGTCTTCTCACCGTAGTAGTTCCAGTCTAAAATATCACTTAAAGGCAAAAAACACAACTAATACCAGCAAGTCATTCAAGGAAACAGACAGTGGAGCGAGGCTTCTACATAAAAACTACATAAAGATGTTAAAAGTGTGTTTGCACAGCAAATGTTATGGCACTTTCATATGGCAGCACATTTAAAATAAAACTAAATGCTAAAAGCTATACACTACTTTTGAATTCATTTTTGGATTTTGCGTGCAAATGCGATTAATCGTGATTAATCAGGGAAATCATGTGATTAATTAGATTGAAAATTTTAATCGTTGCACAGCCCTACAAAAAACACCAACATAGAAAACGCTACAACCTCTCACAAAACACAACCTTAAGCACACACAAAAAAGTACGATGTAAAACAAAACACACAAATTGAACCCAAATCACATTCCCACAGCTCTCACTCTCTTCATTAATACGGAGTCTCAGCTTATGTGCCATCGTACAAGTCAAACGTCTGCTCACATTGTCGGCGTACGATGACATCGTTCGGCTGTGACATCTGCTACATGACAACACGCTGCTGCAGCAAATTAGTTCTTTTATAGGGAGGAGCAGGAGTGGAGGATGGTGTTAATGCCGCTCACTGTCACACAGGAGATAACAGGGTCGAGCCGCAGCCAACATGATGTGTTCAACAGTCCTTTCAATTTTCTACTTCACTTTCACACACCGATGTTAGACAAAGAGAGGCGGCTGATGCTCGTGTTTTGATAGGGTTAGGATTACCTCAGCATGTGTGGAGTTTTGGTGTTTTTGAGGGGATCAAAAAAAAGTGGCTTCCACCCCCTTCCAGCCCCTCATGCTGTGCACAGCCGATCTAGCTAAACCAAGATATTTTCTTTTAAAGGAGTTGTTGCTTTGAGGAGAAAAACAAACATTCCCATTATATTGGTGCAACAGCTGAAACCACGAACAGAAAACTGTCTGCATGCATGTTTTCTTTCTTTTTTTTTCAGAAATTTGGTAAAATAAGCCTTCAAACATTTATTTTTCAATAAACTCCAAAATGGTTTTGACAGATCCTCCTTTGTTTTTGAGTCAATACTGCGCTAATCGCAGCCACTAAACCAATAGAGCAATCACAACATTTAACAATGAGGTAGAGGAGAAATGATGAGCACTTAGGCAAAAGCAGGAAATCAAAATAGAAGAGCCTCAATTTGACTTTATTATTTTCACATAAACACGTGCTGGAAAGTTCATGCACAGTCTGTGGTAGCAAGTTACGCAAAGTGCACCAGCTTGTACAGCAGAAATGCATTAGTGATGTGCTATAAAGCAAACCAGTGTTGGATATCTGCAGAGCAAAACGCAATGAAGTGGCTGCCGAAGCTGAGAGACTATAAATGGATTTTTATTCTGTATCAGTGTAAAGACAAACCATCATTTATTGCTTATCAGTGCACTTCATGTAATGAGCTGCCGGGAGAAGAGGGAGCATGCCGAGAGCAGGTGAGATAGTGTCAATGGAGAAGGTGGGAAAGAGCAACACAAAGTGGGTTCATAGTTTTCACTGGCACAAAGAAAAAAAAAGTGAGTGAACACATTAAAGTGGAACAAAAGTGTGAGATCATTGTGGCACTGCCGTGTTTGACGCTCAACACTGACCTCGCTGTTGATGTCGGCACCTGCGTCAAGCAGCATCTGGACCATGGCCTCATCACCGCGGACACAGGCGTACATGAGAGGGGTCATGCCCTGCAAAAGGGGGAGGAAAGAGGGGGAGGACGCATGAAAAGCCAGTTTGCTGCCCGAAGCTTATTTATAAAATTTCTACTAAAATTGAAGGTGTCTTAGGGGTCTAGTGCGTAATAGCGGTTTGCTACAAAGGCTGAGCAAGCAAGTGCAAACTGCTATCTGCTAGTCACCCCGGGATAACACACAAACTTCAATTCTAAGGAACACAAACAAGTTTTTAGGCAATCAATTATAGCTGGTGTGGGATTTCAGTCTGCTTTGTTGTCTACATGACAGCTTTTATAGGGCACCTCCCAGTAACTCCTCCAGTTAGATGAAACTTATAACCCAGAGTGAGAGCTCAACTTATACTGTATCTCTGCGTACCACCATCTGCTGATTGTTATTTTAAAAAAAACAGAAAAGAAAAGAAAACAATAGCACTTCACTGCAAACGAGGCAGCAAGTTCCTTCCATTTATCAGACCTGCTGGGGTGTTTTGAACAAGGGTCTATAAAACAGACCTCAATCATAAGTCTGATCTGGACCATTACGTTCAACAGAGGCCTTTTTACGACTCACTCGTGACACACCGCCGCATATTGTGCCAAAGATTGAAATCCCTCTTCGGTGATTCATTCTCAAATATTTCCAAGACACCAATTTACTTAATCAGCAGATGACTAGGGAGTGATAGACCCGGATCATCAGCACCGTAAGCTCAGATGGTTTTATGGCTCCTATAATGCTTTCTGGTCTCTTGCTCGGTTTTTGCCAGTTTTACAAGAATATATAAGTCTGGATGGCCTTTTATTCAATGCAACTGCAATATCAAATCGGGTGATCATTCAGGCTGAGTTTCAAGGGACGAGAAAATGCATTCAGAATAAATCTATAAAAAGATGTTTTGTAAACATAACACAAAGCTTTACATGTGAAGGCTTTAGAGAATCTGAGAGGAAAGCTGCTCAGGGTTATCTTAATTGAACTTAACCAGCTACCGTATATATATATATATCAATATATATATATATATATATATATATATATATATATATGGACAAAGCAAATCAGACTGCCCTATTAGCTTCAAATTAGCAGCACAAGGTATATTTCCAGAGTCGGGGGAAGGTGGAAATTCCCAAATGACTTTCCCACTTGGATGCAGGAAGACTGAGATATCGACCCTACCTGCCAGTAAATGTGTTGCAGTATCGGCTTACAACACCTCTTCTTCTCCACTCTCTGGATAAACAGCAAGAACTAAGCTTCAACCTGCAGCTGTTTATATATATAAAAAAAAACATGCTTTACACTTTCTATTCATATCCCTCTTTTAAATCTCTTTTTTTTCTTGCAGGTCTGCGGTTGATGTTTATATGTGAGTTGTTTTCCTCTTCTTGATGTCTATTTTGTTTTTACCTTCGTGTTTTGCCGATATCTTTTTGATTTTATGTACAAATATTGTGTCGAACTGTTGTTTCACATGATATGAATAAAAGTGGAATTGTTGAATTTGTGCCCTTTGAAGGTTTTTCTGTCAGATCCTTTTGCACAGGATTAATAAGTGCAATGCTGCTTAATAACATTTTCTTTGGCATAGTATTTGGAGCTTTTATTGTTCTCTGTGACAAATTGTCAATGTTGCTCCCACAAAAAAAAATTAGGTTAATCAGAAAACTTTAGGTCTAATAAAAACGAGCAACAAGCTTAACACCTCTAACCGTTCAGTTCTGAATGGGCCCAAACACTGAAGTTAAGAGGCTGGTTTTTAAGGCCACTGAACTACTACAAACACATCCAAACAGGAATAATAATAATAAAAAAAAGAAATTCTAAGAGTAGAGGAGCTAAAAGGTCAAACAGGAACAAAAGGGATGGACAGACTTGAACTGACAACAAACAAGAGGAGGCACTGACGACAGGGACAAAGAGACGAAGTGAACACAGCTGAAACTAAAACAGGGAAAACATCAAATGGGAAGATGCAAAGCCAACCGACACAACCCCTGGCAGCGAACTATGGATTCCTTCAAACAAAACCGCAAAAAAGTCACAAATACCCGCTTAATTCTGAACAGAAAAATGAGTCTGCAATTAAAATGGAAAAAATAAATGAAAAAAAGAGCACTAACACAGTTCAGGTCCTGCAGTAAACGGAACGGAAACTGTTTGAACTGAAAATGCAACAAGTGATCCACTCTGAAAGTTCAGAGCAAACGATTGGAGAGGTAAAAAAAGAACATGCTTATTAATATTAACAATATTTCTTTTCTTTTTAAAGTCTCATTAGAAAATGTCTTCCACTGTCATAATTCAGTTATTCATACCACCCATGTTTACTTTTAAGAGTATATTGTGAAAATCCATGATGAGAAACAAAATTTGAAAAAAATTCCTACAGTACCAAGAAGCTCCAGAAAATGATCAGTTTGGTTTTATGGTAACTTGTGTTACTTCTTTTTCGTTTCCTCCTCATAGCAGGGTTATATTGCAATAAAAATATGTGCAGACATTGTCTGAGGAACATGTGAGGTGCGCATATTCTCACCACACATCCTTCATTTATAAATAGCATTTTGTGTGGACAAAATGGCGTACGCATGTTTTTTGTGTGTATGCATTGCTTATGTATCTGGCCCCTGAAGTCATACAGAGGGCTGGAGACCCTTCTGTGAACTGTGGGTTCAGCAGACAACACTGAGAAGAACCGGTGGCGTGTTTTTTAAGAGTGATGCACACTGCGACAAAAATTCAGATGATGCCTGTTTCCGTGCAGCGCAGACACAAACAAATCCAAACTATCACTGTTGAAAGTAATATCAGTTCATTACATTCTGAACCGAAATTGACACAGAAAGACTGTTATAAGGCAGAATTGAGCACAGTGTGTTACTGACTGGGAGAAGTCTGAGCCCAGTTTGTGTGTTTGTAAACCGAACCAGGTAATGTCTCAAATTCACTGTTTTACTCTCCACTACGGCTCTGTAGGGATTTTAAGGGTGTTTGTTAGTTTGTCTGACCTGTTCGCTCATGCTGTTTATGCCATCAGGCCCCAGCAGGTTGACGGCCTGCTTGACCAGGTCCGTTCGTCCGCAGTTGAGCATCCTGAAGCCGAGATCCTGCAGGAACTTGGCCTCCGTGGAGGCTGCATCAAGCTTCCTGGTGGCGCAGAAACAGTCCTCGGCTCTGCAGACAGAAACAGCAGATCCATTACTGTGATTAAGTGGAACTGAATCAAAGTGGATTTTGAGATCAGTGGATATCCATCTTCTCTGCATGCTGAGGGAAAATGATTGTTGCTCTACTTTTCACTACTTCAACTAAAATGAAGTGCAACTTTATAAGTATTGAGCTGCTGGATTCAAAGTCGATTCACTAATGTTTGAGTTGTCAACACTAACTTTTGTCATCTCTATTTTCTGCAGTAGCGCTTCTCCAGATGTGGCTTCTACTATGACTCATTTTTTCTCACTCTTGTTTCTAGTAACGCTTCTTAATTTATGCTGTCAGCGTCTATCGTTCCCACAGGGTCACAGAGAAATCTATTCGTGATATTTGCCTAAATCTACCTGACAATTATATCTGGCATTTGTAAAGAGATGCTAATTGGCAACACACATCTCCCCTGTTCGATTTATTACTTCTGAGCAAATATATGAAATGTGAAAACTCTCAAACTCTCACTGACCCTCTAACAAAAATGACGAGATTAGTGGGTGAGATGCTGTGAGAGACCTGTGGTTAAGGACTCTGTAATAGTTTGTGAATTAGAGAAAAGAGATGACGAAACAGGAGATGCTAAAAGTGACTAACACAGGCAAGATTTATTGGTTACTGCTGTCCATTCGATGAGGACAAATATGCTCACAGGAATACTGAGTGCCCCTTTATAATAAACAACCTTTGAAATATCAGCTTACACAGACTTAGAGTCTGCAGTCATTAAAGTATCTCTCTGTGGCTGAAATGAGCTAAATGCTAATGTGCTAACACACTCACGGTAACACTTCAGTTTGTTGAGTGTTTGTACACAAACATTTGCGAATTAGCACTGAACACAGTGCACATCTGTGGCTGATTGGAATGCTATTATCAAAGTATTTGACAAATCAATTTATTATTTATTTTTATTTGGACAAGATGGAAAATAATCACATTCATGTATGTAGCTCATTTGATGGCAATTAATCCAATTATATTAAATTAATAGGTTTCTTGGATTATCTGTGTTCAACATAAGGATGGTACTTGGAAATAATTCAGGCCGGCAACACATTCCAAACAAGTTGGGACAGTAAAGCTTTGACCACTTTATAATGTTGCCTTTCCTTTTCAGAACATTTTAAAGATGTTCAGGCATCGAGCATATCAAGTGATTGGATAGTGTCAGCTGGCCCTTTATGGAATAAAATTCCCCCATTCCACTAATTTAATGATATCATGCACTACAGAGAGAGAAATATGGACATCCCTTCCAATATCTGCCAATCAAGAAAGGCGCCGCCTTAAAGGCAGGCAGATCTGGACGCACTGTCCACACTTTGCATCTTCGTGAGATTTTCCACTCAGCTCGTTCCTATGAAAAAACAGATTTCTGAAACATTTCTCTGTGCTGGTTTGGATCGTAAGCCAATGAGATAATTTCTGCCTTCAGAACAGCATGTTTGTTGCAGTGTGACTTGTAGCATATTCTTACTTTATTTGTCTTGGTTCACAGTCCACGCCGGGTAGCAGCAGCCTGGCAGCCTGCCTCACATCGTCGCTGTCCACGGAGAAGCTTCGTCGATGTTCAGTGTGGGCAACCGCCACCCGGATCCACTCCATCAACGGAGGCAACACCAGGAACGGCCTGCAGGAGAGAACAGATTTGAGTACAAATGTGTAATGCTATAATGTCGTCAAATTATATGAAAACCTTGAGCATTGACTAAAGATTACATTCAGTTGTCACATTTTGCAGCCTAAAGTAATGTCAGGCTGTTTTAACAACGCTATTAGTAGTTTTGAGTTATTTCCAGTTAAGAAACAGGAGTTTTGAATGAGTTTTTCAGTTCAGTTGATTCTGAATCTTAAAAACCTTGATTTCAAAGCCTCTATCAGTTGTTGAACGGTTTCGACACCTCTCATTTAGTCACATCATACATTCCTTAGAGTTCTTTAAGATCCACAAGGTGGGAAGTTGCCAGTCACTAAATCTACTGATTATGTTGCTTTTCAGTCCATGCATTAACCAAAAGGTAATTGCAAATATGTATTTTTCCTTTGTGGCACATTCATTTCTAAACAATTAATAACCGAATAAACCTTGAGCTCTCCCACAGACCCATGCCATTTTAGGGTGACACCTGCTACTGCTGGCAAATATTTCCTCGACCATTAAAGAGATTTGCTCCTCCCTTGTGATCACTTCTATCCAGCTCATTCACCAGGAACAGGAAAAGGAGCAAATCCACAGAGAAATAATCAGGCACGAGCCAGACACAGGTAAACAATGAGGTTGAGGCAGGCAATTATGGAGGAGAAGCAAAGCTACAAAAGACACAAAGAAAGAGATCAAAATAAGACAGTCAGGAAATGACAAAATCCAAATGTAAAAGGAGGCAGACGAGCACAAGGGAGCACAGAAGACAGAGGCAAAGAGAAACACGAGAAATGTGATCAAACACAATAAAAGAACTGAAACTAAGATTAAGCCATAACTATGATGAGTCAACAAGTGAGATACTGCATTTCTATAGTTTGGATTGACTGTTTTAGGTCCAATGCAAATTGTTCCACCTGGCCTTAGCCATTCATTCTGACACCTGGCCATTCATTCTGACACCTGGCCATTCATTCTGACAAGGCAATGTGCTCCTTTCTTTGAGGGATCAAGTAATTGTGGTCATGTAGTCCTTCAACCGGGGCATTGGAGGTCATTCAGCTAGGTAGGCGATCACTATTCCTTGGTCTTCAAAAGAAAAAGGCCTCTCACCACCGCAAAACAGAAGGGTAGGGCTGAGTGTTTGGGCCAAGGGGAGCAAGTTGGGCTTGAGAACACATAAGGTACCTTTAAGTGATGACTTCATGCAAGTATCAGAAAGAATCTGTGTCTAGAAGATCTATACAATGCAGCAACCAAAAAAAGAAATTTATCGTTTAAGCAGTGCATCTTGAAAAACACTGCAAACAAAATTAAAGATGCTAAAACCATGCTCAGATTTACCAACACTATTTACCACTTTAATTCTATCTTATGTATTCTACACACATAAGGTGCCAAAATGCCAAAAAGGTTACAATTATAAACAGTCCTTGATAGTTCAGGCCATATTAGTCTTCCCTATGCTTTAAGATACTTCTTTTAAAAACTGATAATATAACTGATAATATCCCTTAATACAGATTCTGGTCTTACACCCGAGTGATAACAGCAAACTTTGTAATTAAAGATCTCCTAAATGATATCTGAAAAGGAAGCTACACCAAATCTATACTGATAATTTATTGCCTGGACAGTTGAGAGCACAAAGAGTTCTAGATGCTACAACCTCTCTAAATGCTGTAATAAAGCCTTTAATCAAAATCACATAGCCTGGCTGACATGTTCATATTTCATCACCCATTCCACAAGTGTGTTTGTTTTCTCTCACATAAGTATATCAATGTGTTGCTTCATGTCCTTTTCATCTTTTTCCCCCTGCAGTGCAACAGCATCTAAATTCCCATCAGTCCACATAACATCCTCTTCACATTCAAAGTAAGCTGCTGTACTTTATAAGTCCAGCCAAATATACTAATTGAGCATTAACAATGACAATGATGGCAGAACACTGACTGAAATTCACTTTTAAAAGAATAGGTTGTTGATATCTTATAAGGAAAGTCTTATGTCCAACAGAAAATATAAAATAAGACTGTCAAGTTATTCATACAAAACCTTGGTTAAGGGTTTTGTCTGCAAATGGGTTATTTTTACTTCAAATATTACAAGAGAAATGGCTTTTAATTGGCTTTTAATTGGAGGAAGGCTGTTTACAGTAAGTGCTACACAATCTTATTTGGGACCAAGGCAATGACAAGAGAACATACTTTTGGCTATTTTTGTGGAAAAAAGCTTGTCATTATGTTAAATATTATGAGATATTACAACTAACTTACACAGAGTCTGAGTAACTAAAACACTTAGCCTGAATTAACTGCAGTAGGTGTAAGCGATTCACACCCCAACTCGCCTTAAAACCATTGTGATTCAGAGCTTCTGCTGCTGTGGCTTATTCCATTGTCAGGGGGTAGAAGCTTCACATCTCCTAGCAATAAGCAGAGTGCTCCACCCCAGCTGACTGCCAGCTGTAACTGCAACAAACTCTGGGAAAAATTAAGTAATTTATGATAAGGAAATCCCTCATAATGTAAGGAATCCCCCAAAGTGCGGTGCTGAGGAAGCGCTTTTGAGCCTGGAGAAGAAACCCAAGAAGGAAAAGCCAGAGAGAAAAACTGGTGCTTAAATCTTGACAGCTGTTCTGAAGAAAGATAATAAACTTTGAAGAAATCTGAGATCATGTCTTTATTTCCAAGAGGACTTCCCAGATAGCAGACCCATTTGGGTCCAATCTGGCTTACGTTTGGAATCAATGGCTCAGTTGTGGGACTGGCACATGTTTTGTGGGCCAGACATGACTCAAAAGACAAACGTGGGTTACGACATGTTATGGGCCAAAATGTCATAAACTGGCTTTGACATTGGTTTATGTCCAGTGTTTTGTGGGGCAGGTGTGGCTCAAAAAAAAAAATCAAAGAAGATGCAGATTTGGGTCATGCCTGGACGATATGTAACTGAGTTTAGGCAGCCACACCCATCCTGAGCCAATGCTTTCAGTCAAGGTCAAATGTGGGCCAAAGGAATTTTCAGGTCTAGGCCATTATTGGGCAAACAATTCTTTATAATCTGGATTGATGATTCAAAGAAAATAAACCAGCTACACTGTTTATTTAGCCTTCTCAGTATTAAAATTTGAACATTCCGACAAAATGTTTTACAGAAGTTTGAGGCATCCTGCTCATGACAAAATGATATGCCAGCTAAAATTTTGCTGGACTCTCGTAATTATGAGATCATTTTGCTGCAGATTTGACTCCAATTTTAGGTGTGAGTACAGCGAGATAACCACAAGAATGACAGGAACCTGATTGAAAGGAAGATGGTTGTTGTCTGTCAGCCTATTTGGCAAATTTTAATTGGTGATGGTAAGGTGTCCCCGGGGCTAGTCTGGATTCAGAACTTATTTATCATTGAAGAAAAGTCCTGGTAGAGCTCCTATATCAGCTGCCCTCGAGTTCCTGCTTTAGTGAGTGGGCTTTTTTCACCAGACTCCAGGAACTAATCATTATCAAAAGTATGAATGACAATGCTTTTAGTCTTCTGGAACTGTTCATTTGGATCAAACGATGGAGACAATCTTATAAAGCAGCTTATAAATCCTGCTCATATGTATTGTAAAAATATCCTTTCAGGATTGTTAAATTGTCCTTTTGCTGCTCTGCTTAAGTAAACAAATGACAAAACAATAAGTGATTGCTTCATTCTACTTAAAGCAGGGCAATAAAAAAAACAACACTTTTTTCTCCTTTTTTTCCCCACAGATACTAAGATGAATTTCTTCCTCCATTTCTGCTCACCCCTCATGATTACACCTTTATTGACTATTCAAGACACTGCAACAAATCACTAATTACAACAGAGTTAGGAGTAATTCCGACTCACCAGATGTCCGTTTATATGATAATAAAACAGACTATTTTCCTTCCAGGCTTTTAAAACCTTGAAGTAGTCTCAAATGAACATGATAAAAACTTAAAACATTAAATCTAATAAAATGACTTGAGTTCATGTTCTAGTCAGTTAAATTATATTAGGAATCCATTAGGAAAGGTCCCTTTAGAGCTTTTCTCCATTATGATCCACTGGAAAAAAGATAATATTGCCGTGTATGAAAATATTTCAAACACAACAGCATACCCAACAGAGACGAACCATCTGGGACTGTTTTGTTTACCATTCATGTATCTGCCTGGCCCCTTGTAAATTTGCTGAATGCACATGTGTAATTAAGGCAGCAGCTTTTAGATATTGACACACAGTGTTTGACTAGCCTACATTTTGTTCGCATCTGTTTCCGCAAACAAAGCTATCCTTGTCTTTACACCAACAGTCCGGAGGGAATTTGAACTCTGGCGAGAGCCTTAGAGAGGCGAGGTCTTCCCTTCTGTTTAGCAGCTGGCTGAGCACTCTGACACTCCAGGCCTCCTCCCTTTTATCCGAGCTGGAGCGTTAACTGATGTCTGCTTCCCAAAAGACAAATTCAGAGTTCAAGGTTTTAAGAAGAAGGAGGCCCAGTCTGAAATGAAGACACTGAGGGTAATGTTATCCATCGAGACATGCTGCAGGCCTACAGCAAAAGCCCTTTTTACTTATCTCCTCTCGATTCTTCATCTTTTTTTTTTTTTAGCAA
Organism: Odontesthes bonariensis; assembly: GCF_027942865.1. Lineage (NCBI taxonomy): Eukaryota > Metazoa > Chordata > Actinopteri > Atheriniformes > Atherinopsidae > Odontesthes > Odontesthes bonariensis. Next base: position 7,771,849 of record NC_134513.1, read on the forward strand.
TGTCAAAAATTCCATTCCTATCAAAGCTATCCAACATCATTTAGATGTTCAAAAGTAAGACTTAAAAAGTCATTGCAACCCTAAACTGTGTTTCTTCTCACAAAGGCTCGTCTAAAGTTTCACAAAACTTCCCAAAAAGACCAGTTTATATCATTTAATCATACTCTGTCTCCCTCTCATCCTGCAGTGTTATATGGGTCTTTCAGCAGAATGCTAAATAGAGTTTTCCTTCCAGGGACCTGAGAGCCTGCTGACATGTCACTCCGCCTGACACTCCTTACGCTCCCCAGGGTCGTCAGGATGGAGCTTTATCTTTGTAGAGAGGAGAAAAGATGTTGGAATTCTGTCCATCTGTCCACTCAAGCGAAGTTCCCCTGGCTACCATCAATCTGCTCGACGCCCAGGGAAGTGTCAGAGCTGACCGGCCCACACAGCTTCTTGCGAGATCGCTTATGGGGCGAAAACCTTTAGCAAGAATTTAGGAATATATGCGCTAACAGGCGTGCCACTTAATGACAGTGGCATATAGCCGGAAGGATATAAGTAGCAACATATCAACAGGGAAAGCATTTGAGGTGCGTGTTGGCTGAATGTAGGGATTTAACTCTTGTGGCGCCAGAAGACCTCCTACAGCTCGATTCAAACCTCGATCAGCCGACGCAAAAATATCAGAGTGCAAGCAATCTAAGTGACTAAAGATGATCTTTTACGGTGGCACATAGCCTTGGAAGTAAGAACATGAAGCTGGGAATGATGTAATACCCTACAAGTTAACTGTGTTTCAGCTCCAAGTCTGAAAACCAGTAGGATTTGATCAATGTTGTGCTCGTTATCATAATCATTATTAGCTGATAACAGTGCATTACACTGCATCTTGTGGATACAAACACTGTAGCAATGGGCTCACTGATTTTTTTTTAAACAGTATTGTGTGTGTGACACACACAAGCAGACAAAAGTCTGTCTATTGTTGTGATGAGTGCAGAGTTGAAAGGCGAAGCTGTCTCTTTACCAGTCTGTCTACGTTCCAACCCCCTCAACTATAGTCATGAGCTGTGGGAAGAGACAGAAAGAGATTGCAAAAGCAAGGCAATGAATTCGCTTCCTCTGAGGGGCTTGACTGCAGCTATTGCCACTTTTTATGTCGGGCGCTAATCTTTGATTTTGAGATTGGGGTGGTGAGACTTTAGGGAGCGTTCCAATTAAACTTTTCTTCTGGGAACATTTTCACCCATCGTTCATGTTATGCTTAGGTCAGCGGAATGTGAGGACCAAAGCAAAAGCCACAGATTGCCCTTTTTTAAAGGTAATCCACTCTGCATATGAAGGTTCTTTGGATTATTGTTTTGTAGCGGAAGAATCCTCTTTTCACTTTCAGCTTTTTTTTATTCTGTGTGATGTTTGCTTCAAGCAGTTGTTTGCTTTCCAATTTAATCCATTATTTTGTCTATAAGCCCACAGCATGATCAACCCACCCCTGTGCTCAACAGCTGGAAAGGTTTGTCATTTAATCATATTATGTAAACCTTTGCTCATTGTGGCAAAAAATTAGTTTAATTTGACTTAATCAGTCCACAACATTTGTTTACAACATCAGCCTTGTTTAGATATTCACCTGCACTTAGTATGCAGGAAAGTCTTATTTCTTGGTGACACTTCCATGAGGATCACATCTGCAAAAGTGTCACTCAAAGTGGAAATGGGCACCACCACTCTGGAGTCTCCTAAATGTTTCTGACAATCTTTTACAATCAAGCACTGTTTTAATTAGCCTTTTAAGCAATCCTGCAAGCACTTGACCCAAAAAAATGTTCCTGTGAACTGTCACTTTACAAACTGAGGCAGCAGTGCCCTGAAAACACATTGCTCTCCTCTAATAGCCTTCTCTAGCTTTGCGGGTATCAATTATTTGAATTTTCAGAGTGCTTGGCAGCTAGTTAGAGGAGCTCATGGCTATTGATTGTTAGTATAAAGTTTGAATCGTTAAACTATAAATATTTGATTTTTTTTAACATCTGACCTTTCCCAATGATAACAGAAACCCCGCAGTTCACATTAGTGAAGCCTTTAGCTCTAAAAAAGTGTTTCTTCTGTATATTCCCACAGATTGTTACAGCATCATTTCAAATTTGCCAGCAGCTGTGCCTGACTTTGTTTTTACAGAATGCATGTTTTTTTACATGGTTCATTTTTTTTTTACATGGTCCCAGATTGCATTCCTCAAAAAAAATCCTCTACAACTGGTGGTGAGGAGAAGCAAAGGAGACAAAACAGTGTGCCTTACACTGATTCAAATGAAGCTGACTTAACCAGTAGCCCGATCAGTTGAGAAGGATAGAGAAAAAAAAGATGGTTGATCCCATACAGCTCCACAATACCCACAAACACACACTATGTGTGCCCTGGCTGTGAACCCTGAAAAATGATTAGTTCAGACTAGTTTAAACTGGACATGCCTTGCTGTACACTTATGTCATGGAGTAGAGGAGTAGAGACGCGATCATGCCGGCACAGATACCAAGGAACTAGCTGCATCCAAACAGTACAGTATTAGAATTAGTCAATAATGGGGTTAAGAATAGGCCAGAGTACGAGCCAAGCATAATGGGAATACCAGCCATACAACGCCATTATTTTCAGAAATGACTATGTTGTCTTTTGAAAAATTGGGTCAAGCCCACTTTTGGGTCATCCTTATTGGGCTATAAAAGGAGTAGCGCAAGACCACACATTTTTTTTGTTTGTTGCAATACTATGGAATTCTACAGCATCAAGCACCTGATCCTCCTGTGTGATTATTGGCTGCCTTTTTGACTCCCAATTATTTCTTTAAAATAGCGGTTTGAGAAAATGTTGGCAAAGACTTCCATAGACGTATTCTGGCCCAGACGTGGATATTTCATATCAATCTAGTTTTCTTATACAACACTTGCTAATGGACTCACCTTTCGGTTTGTAAGGTGACTTTGGAGGGCTCAACATTGGGGTTCTCCCATTCCATCTGTGGGCAGTGCATGAAGTAGCACAGCGTGTACAGGGCCTCTGGCTCCCAGTGCACCGTGGTGTTGGTCTTCTGATGGACCGGAGTCCCATTGCTTGGGTTCTTGATGTGCAGAGGCTGGAGGTGATGCATGGCCCGGGACACCAAATCACCTGCAAGATTTTTTTTAAACATGAGAACTGTACATGCATTTTGTGTCAGCATAATGTGATGCAGAAACTCAGAAAATGGGAGTGTAAAGATGAGAATGGCACGATAAAATCGATTAAATGTTACATAATAACATTGTGCGAAACACTGACAAAAGCTTTGGTCATTAAAAAAAAAGACCTACATATAACCCTTAGAGCGCAAATCCATCCCCTACAACACTCGTGTAATACACGAGCACTCAAAGCACTTCTGTGATGACGTAAACAAGCACTCCCTCAATCACACGCCCTCTGATTCACCATCCATTTAGTTAGTCATACACTACACATATGCCCACACAGTCTTGAGTGGAAAAATGCTCCCTTTAAATGAATCTTACGCACATCATCCCTCTTTTAGCTCTCATTTTTCTGTTTCATTTTCTTTCACAGGGAGTCTACAATATCAGTGTAGGTGACTACATGTGTGTGTGCTAAATATCAAATAAATGTGAAAAGACACAACTCCAGGCACATCTATTATGAGTGACCAGTATGAGAGATCAAATGGTGAGATGGGCTGTTCATCAACATACATTTTGGTGAGCAAAAATAGTTTCTAAAGAAATATCAGGCAACACTACTCTGGCTTTTCAATTACTTCAACTGGAAGTAGTGGGGAAAGTGAGCTTAACCAAAATTTCACGAATAAGAATCAAAATCAAAGTGTCAACGGTTGTTTTCATCTTTTTACAGATTGCAACGATACAGCTCCATCTTGTTGTATTGTCTCTGGCATACACAGCTAAGAGGCACAACACCAGATGTGTTTAAAAGCTGAAAATGTGCGTGATAATTAGTGGTTTGCACGGCTAACTTCTGTTTATCTCCAAAGAAATCAAGTCAAATCTCTCCAAAGATCCTGAGGAGTCTCATAAATATTGTAACTGAACATCTGCGCCCACAGAGATAAAAGCCTCTTTTTTTGTCCATTCCTATCAGTTAGGTCTAATTCAAGCCCTGCGTGCACAGCAGGAGCAGGGCTCAAATGAAAGTCAGAGGAAATGTTTGCAGAATATCAGACAAGCAGTGAATTTCACATTCTGATGATCAGTAGTACAGTAGCAGATATTTAGCGCTGACAGTTCTCAGATTTAGACTGCCTCACAGAAGTTTATCAATGAGGTCAGTACTGTAACTCCGAGACAGAAAATACTGCAGTGTGAGCCAGCAGGGTTGATTTCTCCGAGAAATCTTCATTGATCTAATTATTTACTCAGTTTGCTGGAACGCTGGACATTACGAGCCCTAACAGGATTATGGACACTGCAACAAAGCAACATGCATTCTCTTGATGAATATAGGAGTAAGATGCATGAATATGTGTTTAGGCCACAATATGTTTGAGGATGTAAACACATTCTTTTTCCGACCCAGTTTGATTAGTAGCTCCAAAAATACTCAGTTTGAAGAATGTTTGCCTGAATACCTCCCTCCTTTGAAAGAGTGACACACTATGTCTGAGCCTAAGGTTCTCCATCTGTCACACTAAAGCCTCCTGACAGAGTTCAGAGGCTGTCAGACGAAAACACAGCACGCTGCTCACAGCACAGTTTGCACTCTGGCTCCAGGGAGTCTCATTGATGATCCAGAAAGAATTCAACACATCAATAAATAATTGAAAACTAGGCAAACATGCTCTGCTTTCATGACTGTGCGCAACTGGTGTGGTGCCTTAAAGCACCTTTGGTCGGATTTGATATTTCAGAGCAGGTACTGTTTGGTTCCTTCTGAAGCGGCATCTAAAAGTGTTGAGTGAAATCCAAAGAAATCCCAGCTGGACCTGCTGTCAGAAAGATAATGCTGGTGGTTTCTTTTAACCATGACCACAGTAGCAACTTTAATCCAGTTGGGTTGTTAAATAAAACCATCATGGAGGTCCTTCATATAAACAGAAAACAGAAGCCAACTATGAAAAATACTGTTTGTCTGTCTGGTATCTATCTATGACAGACATCAACAAACTTTATCAACAAAACACAACAAGCAGAGGTAGTCAGTGAATAAGAGCCGCCATTGCTAATTGTCAACCTAAAACCTGCGAGTAGCTGGATTAGGATACTGATGCCTTTCCACCATACATATGGTCTTATGCAAGTCGACCTGAAGTCCATTAATTACTATGGGAATCCCTATAATCGCCAATAGGTGTGCAAAACTCTGCATTACATTTTTCTCTCTTTAGTAGATTGAGCAGTGTCCATCATAATGTGAGTATCAACCTGCATAGTCAATGTATCGTTCCCTAAACCCTACCATGTATACCTAACCATGCGTGTACCTAATCATGTACTTTTAACTCCTAACTGTAACCATTAGCGTGTGAGAAACAAGTAGAAAAGGACAGTAAAAAGAAATTGTGCAGGTCAGGATTTGAACCAAGTATCTCCCGCTTGAAGGTGGAGAGTTATACACCACTCACTATTCTGTCTCTCAGTTTTGTTTTATTTGTTTATTCTGCATTTGAGGTTTATTTTGTGACAGATTCAAGCTATTCCAGTCTACAGCTAATTTGGTTATTGTGCCTTTAAGAGAATCTAGTGATTTTGAGTTTATTGTTAACCCTACACTGCCCTCTGGTGGCGTATGTTGGAAGCAAGAAGTGCGCTAAGTGGGAGCGATAAAGTGCAGCAGAGTCCCCAAAACATGTCGCTCGGTCGAGTCTGCCGTTTTCCTCACCTTTTGCGCTTGTCAAAGGCATAATCTGTAAGTTAAGTCATATATGTTTAATTAGGCATGTTTACTAGCTCTTTTATGTTGCGTTTGTGTTACTGAAGGCGGTACGCTATTCACTCAGTAAAGCTAATGTTATCATTTACCATTGTGGTTGCTATTCAAAGTGCGATGTATTGCTAATGTTAAGACCTCAGGTTGGTTATTGTACACACAGAAATAAGTGTGAATGTATGTTTTTACACTGAAACTGAACGTTGTTTATTGTGTTTCTTTTGTCACAGTTTTACAAGTAAAATGGATCAGTAAACTAAGAAATGCTCCACGAGTGGTTACTGAAGCCATATGTTTAGCTCGCTGCATAGGCTAAAGCTCTTAGCTGAGGGCAGAAGAGTAAAAAGATTACCTACACATCAAGTGCATCGTCGGGGTCCTGAGACTCTCCACGCCAGTGAAAGCAGACATGTCTAACCACGGAGACACCCCACCACTCTCCCAGCTAGAAGTCAGATCAAAGTGCAGCTCAGCTTCATCACGCCGGTCATCAGCCAGCCTTGCTGCAGCAAAAGCACGAGCCGACGCCGAAGCCGCCAGCACCAGAGCAGAGTACGCCAAGCGCCAAATAGACATGGAGGTCGAAACGGCACGCATTGAGATGGAAAAGACTCGGCTGGTAGCTACTATGAACGCCCTGAAGCAAGAGGGAGAGGCTAAAGCAGCGCTCGCAGCAGCAAGGGTCCTTGAGGCTGCAGTTTTGGACCAAACAGAGTTGGAAGAGCCGCCAGAGGTTCCTGCTACAACAGCCATGGCTGCCAGCCGCACACACGAATATGTAAACACTCACTTTCATAATGTTGCTAATATGGAAGATGAGACAAAGCCTGATAAAGAACAAAAGTGGGACATAAATAACATCAAAAATGTCGAGCCAAGCGGGCCAACAGTTGCATGTGAGTACACGCCCAGCTATCAACCTATCAGACAACCCAAGCCACCGCCATTCCATTCCCCCAGCTACATTGGAGCATATACTGTCCCATCTCCATCTTTGCGCCAACAAACTGATGTATCAGACCTCGCTGTGCTCCTCTCACGTCGTGACCTCCTGACAGCAGGACTCACAGTGTTTGATAACAGGCCAGAGACCTATGTAGCATGGAAATCTATGTTTCACAACGCCACTGTAGATTTGAACTTGAAGTGCTGCGAAGAGCTTGATTTACTTACCAAATGGCTGAGCGGTGAGTCCCTCCAGCATGCTCTGAGGATTAGAGCCGTTCACGTTAGCAACCCCAGAGCAGGTCTTGAACGTTTATGGCAAAGGCTCGACAGAAATTATGGTTCACCAGAAGCGATCGAGGCTTCGCTGTTCAGTCGCCTGGAAAGTTTTCCCAAAGTTGGCTATAAAGACAGTCACCTCCTGCAAGAGCTTGCAGACCTTCTCCAAGAGCTTGAGGCGGCAAAAGATGAAGGGTATTTACCAGGCCTCAGCTTTCTCGATTCTTCAAGAGGAATAAACCCTATTGTGGAAAAGCTCCCTGGTGGCCTGCAGGAGGCTTGGGTCAAAGTAGGGTCAAGATATAAAAAAGATCACAAAGCTCACTACCCACCTTTCTCCTATTTTGTCCAGTTTGTCAACAACCACGCTGAAATGAGAACAGACCCCAGCTTCATCCTGCAAAGCTGTGGCCCTGCACACATGAAAGCAGAAAGGACACTAGTGAGACCAACACGGTTCAAAGTTCCCGTCACAACGAACAAAACACAGGTTGGCGCAGCTAACAATGAACCAAAAGCTCCCCCTCTCGACCCCAATAAACAGTGTCCAGTACACAAGAAACCACATTCTCTCGCCAAATGTAGAGGATTCAGAATGAAGACATTGGATGAGAGGAGAGGTCTGCTTAAGGAGCTGTCAATCTGCTACAAGTGTCTCTCATCAACAGAACACAGGGCTAAAAACTGTAAAGCTGTTATTCACTGTGTGGAGTGCAACAGTGATTCACACACTTCCGCCATGCATGCTGGGCCACCCCCATGGACAGATATAGGCACCCTACCATTGGCCCATGGCGGGGAGCCAGATACCCCAAGCCTCACAGTGACCACATCTAGCTGCACTGAGGTATGTGGACAAGGACTACAGGGAAAGTCATGTTCTAAAATTTGCCTGGTGAATGTGTACCCCTGCTCAGCCCCCAATGAGAAAAGGAAAATGTACGCGATCTTAGATGATCAGAGTAATGTGTCATTAGCTCGGTCCCCCTTTTTTGACATGTTTAACCTGCATGGTGAGGCCCTCCCATACACAATGAAAACATGCTCAGGAACAGTGAACACACAAGGGCGCAGAGCTCATGGCTTTGCCATCGAGGGCATAAACAGAAAAGTGTCAATAACACTACCTATACTCACTGAATGTAATCAGATCCCAGACAACAGAAGTGAGATACCCACCCCTGAAGCTGCAGCCGCACAGCCTCACCTCTCTCACGTAGCCACACAAATACCGCCACTTGATCCATCAGCTGACATTCTTCTCCTGCTGGGCAGAGATGTGATTCAGGCTCACAAGGTTCGCCGCCAGATAAACGGCACAAACGAGGCTCCTTACGCCCAACAGCTTGATCTTGGCTGGGTAATTATTGGAGATGTCTGCCTCTCAGGAGCCCACAGACCCACAGTGAACTCTTACAAGACAAACATACTTGATAACGGCCGGCCCAGTTTCCTCTCTCCCTGTGAAAACAGAATCTACACAAAGGTAAAGTTCACAGAAGACAACCCCCTTTTTGAGAGCATGCAACCCAAAGATGAGCTGAGCAAACACATCTTTAAACAAACAGCAGATGATGACAAACTGGCACTCTCTGCAGAAGATGAGTCGTTCCTGAATGTTATGCACCATGGCTTTGTTAAAGATGAGGCAAATAACTGGGTAGCTCCCCTCCCGTTTCGTCATCCCCGACTCCGCTTGCCTAACAATAGAGAGCAGGCACTCACCCGCCTCATGTCTCTACGTAAAACACTCAAGAGAAAGCCGGAAATGAAAGAACATTTCGTGGAGTTTATGAAAAGGACATTCAGCAAAGGACACGCAGAAAAGGCCCCTCCTCTTAAACCCCACCAAGAACGTTGGTATCTCCCAAGCTTTGGCATTTACCACCCACAAAAGCCAGGTAAAATCCGAATTGTATTCGATTCAAGTGCCCAGTGTGGAAATGTGTCTCTTAATCAAGTGCTGCTTAAAGGCCCAGATCTTAACAACAGTCTTGTAGGTGCACTTCTCCGTTTCAGAGGTGAACCATACGCTGTGATGGCTGATGTGGAGCAGATGTTTCACAACTTTATGGTCAGGGAGGACCATCGTGATTACCTGCGCTTCCTCTGGTTCCGAAACCACGACCTGGATGGAGAAGTGGAAGAGTTTCGAATGACAGTGCACGTGTTTGGAAACTGTCCATCTCCCTCAGTCGCCATTTATGGACTCAAGAGAACCGCTATGGAGGGAGAGAGTGAGTACGGCAGTGATGTGAGGAAATTCGTTGAGCACCATTTTTATGTAGATGACGGGCTAAAGTCATTCGCCTCTGAGGACGAGGCAATCGACATCCTCATCAGAGCACAAAAAATGCTGGCTCAGTCCAACATCCGTCTCCACAAGATATCGTCCAACAGTCCTGTAGTCACCAGTGCCTTCCCGGGTGAGGATCTCGCCACAGGTCTGCAGGGACTTGAGCTTGGACAGCATGCCCCGCCCATGCAACACAGCCTCGGACTGGGCTGGAACTTGTCCACAGACCAGTTCTCCTTTCGAGTGGAGATCAATGATAAGCCCTTCACCAAGCGTGGCGTGTTATCAGTCGTTAACAGTTTATACGACCCGCTTGGGTTCGCTGTGCCAGTCAGCATTGAAGGACGCTCCATCTTGAGAGAGATCTCCAAAGACATCAGTGAATGGGATACTCCACTGCCTAAGGAGCAACAGGACAAGTGGCAGAAATGGAAAGACTCCCTAAAGCACCTGGGTCAGCTCAAGATCTCCCGTATGTATACATCCATCTCACTGTCCAAAGCACAGAGAAAGGAAATGCATGTGTTTTGTGATGCATCCACAAAAGCAGTCGGGGCTGTCGCCTACCTGAAACTCACCACTGCTGATGGACATAGTGACAGGGGCTTTATCCTCGGCAAAGCCAGGCTAGCTCCAAAACCAGACATCACCATTCCCAGGTTAGAGCTGTGTGCCGCAGTGCTGGCTGTCGAAGTAGCAGACATGGTCCAAGAAGAGCTCGACTTTACATTCGATGAAGTAAACTTCTACACAGATTCTAAAGTAGTACTGGGCTACATTTTCAATGACAAGAGACGCTTTTATGTGTATGTACATAATCGTGTAGAACGCATCAGGCGCTCCACTCAGGCCCACCAATGGCATTATGTGCCCACACATTTAAACCCAGCTGACCACGCCACACGTGGACTGCCTGCTGAGCATCTTTCCCACTCTACATGGCTCAGCGGGCCTCCCTTCCTTGCTGACTCAAGCCAAGGTCAAACACAGGAAATGCCCTTTGACCTCATTAATCCTAAACATGACACTGAACTGCGTCCAGAGGTTGTATCCTGTGCTACCTCCCTGTCAAAAGGCACACTCGGAACTGCAAGGTTCGAAAGATTCTCCAGCTGGAGTCGTCTGTTAAATACCATCGCCAGGCTGCTCCACATCGTCGCATGTTTTAAGGCTGCCACTGGGAGCAGATGCCATGGATGGCACAAGTGTGACAAGAACATCACTGAAGAACAGCTCCAGCAGGCCAAAGCCATCATCATTCGTGCAGTGCAAAGTGACGTGTATGCAGATGACATCAGGCACGTAGAACGCGGTGAGTCTGTCCTCAAGCAAAGCCCACTTAGCAAACTGAACCCAGTCATGGACACTAACATGGTCCTCCGTGTTGGAGGTCGGCTGACAAAGGCTCAACTCACAGCAGACGAAACACACCCCATACTCCTCCCCAGTAAACACCACGTCACTCAGCTCATAATCAGACACTTTCATTCACAAGTACGCCACCAGGGCAGACACTTCTCTGAAGGTGCCATCAGAGCTGCGGGTTTCTGGATAGTGGGCGGGAAAAGAGCCGTCAGCAGTGTTGTCTTTAACTGTGTTACATGTCGCAGATTAAGAGGCAAACAACAAGAACAAATCATGTCAGACCTGCCAGAAGACAGAATGTGCACAGACCCTCCTTTTACATGTGTCGGCCTAGATGTGTTTGGCCCTTGGCCCGTCACAGTCAGGAAAACACGTGCAGGTCAGGCAGAAGCCAAGAGATGGGCGGTAATCTTCACATGCATGAGTACTCGTGCCATCCACATTGAAGTAATAGAGTCAATGGACACTTCGTCATTCATTAATGCACTGCGACGTTTCTTCGCCATCAGAGGTGCTGCCAAGCTGCTCAGATCAGACTGTGGTACAAATTTTGTGAGTGCTTGCAGAGAACTTCAAATTGACAAAAGAGGCTGTCACAACGGCCAAATCAACACTTATCTTGGAAATAGTGGTTGCGAGTGGCACTTTAATCCCCCACACGCCTCCCACATGGCTGGATCATGGGAGCGCATGATCGGCGTCAGTCGGCGGATTCTAGATGCAATGCTGCTGCAGCATGGAAAGGCCAAGCTCACACATGAAGTGCTGGTGACATTCATGTCGGAAGTGACTGCTATTGTTAATGCAAGGCCGCTTACAGCAGTTTCCACTGACCCGGAGCATCCTGAGATTCTCACTCCTGCCATGCTGCTCACGCAGAAAGCAGCCACACCTCCAGTCATCCCAGGCCACTTTGATGACCGTGACCTGTTCAGAGCACAATGGAGACGTGTACAGTATCTGGCCAATGTCTTCTGGGGGCGATGGAAGAGGGAATTCCTCAGTGGACTACAACCTCGTCGCAAGTGGAGAACACCTAAACCCAACCTACAAGTAGGAGATGTCGTCCTGCTCAAGGAGGGGCAAGAGCACAGGAACAACTGGCCTCTTGGTGTTGTGGCAAAGACCTTTCCTAGCCAGGATGAAAGGGTAAGGAAGATCCAGGTCAAGATAACCCGCAGCGGCGAACAGAGACTGTATTTGAGACCTATCAGTGAGGTCATCCTGCTCGTGCCGAGGAATCACGCCTAAAAGACTCCTCATATCCTTTGAAAACAGTGGGTGTGGGTTAGTATGACATCCTGCTGATGTCAGACGGGGAGTATTCTGTCTCTCAGTTTTGTTTTATTTGTTTATTCTGCATTTGAGGTTTATTTTGTGACAGATTCAAGCTATTCCAGTCTACAGCTAATTTGGTTATTGTGCCTTTAAGAGAATCTAGTGATTTTGAGTTTATTGTTAACCCTACACTGCCCTCTGGTGGCGTATGTTGGAAGCAAGAAGTGCGCTAAGTGGGAGCGATAAAGTGCAGCAGAGTCCCCAAAACATGTCGCTCGGTCGAGTCTGCCGTTTTCCTCACCTTTTGCGCTTGTCAAAGGCATAATCTGTAAGTTAAGTCATATATGTTTAATTAGGCATGTTTACTAGCTCTTTTATGTTGCGTTTGTGTTACTGAAGGCGGTACGCTATTCACTCAGTAAAGCTAATGTTATCATTTACCATTGTGGTTGCTATTCAAAGTGCGATGTATTGCTAATGTTAAGACCTCAGGTTGGTTATTGTACACACAGAAATAAGTGTGAATGTATGTTTTTACACTGAAACTGAACGTTGTTTATTGTGTTTCTTTTGTCACAGTTTTACAAGTAAAATGGATCAGTAAACTAAGAAATGCTCCACGAGTGGTTACTGAAGCCATATGTTTAGCTCGCTGCATAGGCTAAAGCTCTTAGCTGAGGGCAGAAGACTCACCAAACTCCAAAAGTGTGTTTTTTTTCTACGTCACGAGTGGACACTGTCAACATCATGATGTCGCCAACATAGATGTCGTCATACTGCGACAGGAGTGGAAAAACCATCCGAAGTGGGAAGGGAGCTTTTTGAGCATTTTGTGTGTTTGTGTGTATTTTACATCTGTCATGCGTTGGAAGTTTTCATCCACAAGAAAAGAAATGCATTTCCTCATGTCAATAAAGCTAATATATAAGATTGAGTAACGAATATGTGGTGTGATCAGTCTGAACGTTTGTGTTTTGGCCACAAAAAAATATGGATTCTCCCGTGTGGGATCTTGGGGGAATCCTGCAAGGGTTGAATTGCCTTGCAAAATAACTGTTTGGTTGCTAAAAACAAACCAAACCTAAAAGTTACGATGGATTTTGTTGCTCATTTGGAGACACTGGTATGTGTTGCTGTTCTGCTAACAGGTGTGTTATGTCCGGTTATAAAACTAAATAAAACGGCAAGTTGAATAAAAATCTAAATGAAAAAAAGAAGTCATTAAAAAAATATTTTGACACGACGCCATTTAGAAAACTAAATGCCGAATATTCCCTTGTTTCAGCTTCAGAAACGTGTTCATTTATTCATATTTTGAGGCTGAACTGCTGGGCAGACATGCAACCTGAGCTGAGGATGTTGAAAAAATTAAAAATAACCTGAATAATTACACTCAAGATAACAAAATTAGGTTTCCTTGATGTGCAAACTTTTTTGTGCTGTTTGTAATGCAGGTCGGATGCTCAGCAGCATTTCACAAAAACCTCAAGCAGGAAAAGTAAACAGAGCATAAAAAACACCCCAGATAAAGATGGGCTCCTGCCATTCACTGTGCTTATGTAGTGTTCTGGACCTTAAACGCAGAAGTAAGATATTAATAAACATTAAAGAGACAAACTGAAATATGCACATACATCTGAAAACATCCTGTTCACCAGAAACAACACGAACAACTGACTAACCACTAACCCCAAGAACTGACAGCACTCCTCTGGGGTTTGCAGGGCTTACTGAGCAAAAACAGCACTCACCCAGAACCCAGCATGTCCATAAATAACACCCTGAATCTATTTTTTTTTCATAGAGCTAACATTAGAGGGAGGCCCAATGCAAACAGCCATACCACAGCTGTCCCTCTGAGGTAAAACCAGCACCGGTGTCAATAAACAAGATTTATTTAGTTTCATTAATTGTTTCTGTGACTTGTTCCGTCAGCAGGACATTTGCTCCCATCTACTTTGCTGTAATTATCTAAGCAACACTCCTATGGGGTTCATGCTTCATCTCATTTGAATTAATCGTAGGGGACAGCTTACTGTCTTCCTTTCTCCTCGCCAAGTCCTTCCATCTTGGAAGGACTCATTAAAGCCAGAACATTTCTTTCTCTGTTCCCTCTGAAAATATGGTGAAACAGCAGACAGCAGGCCACCAGCCACCAAACAGGGAATTGCGTTTTCTTCCTCTAACGGTAAGATACACATTAATGGAAAGTTACACAAGTTAAAACCACAGCTCTACAGCCAGTGAAATATGACTTTATTTACATTTTATATTCACAATAACATTTCAGACATGCTAACGTTTGCTACGTACACTGATTACCAGCTTTTCTTTTTGCATGGTAGCAAATGCTAAACTTGTGAAACTCTTGCACAAATTGCTTTGAAATATCTTAGATGTGAGTTGTTTTAGATGCTGAAAAACTTGTTCTTCTCGTGGCCCCTCCTGAGTAGTTTTTAAGCTCGGCTTCCCTCTCAGAAAACCTTCTGATTCTCGAAATTGAGAGCGTTTTGACACTCACTATTCAAAGGTGATACACAAAGTCCCACTTCAGAAAAAGAAGAGGAAGAAATATGTCCTAAAGGTTCCCTTTGTCAGAAGCCTGCTGAGAGCAGCGCCCCCTGTTTGGCTTACATTCATTTACCTCATTAGTTGAAACTATGGACATGTTTAATGTGAACATCCAACACTGATAACATAACAACAGAAAAGAAATACACTGATGGTCACCTTCAGACCAAATAACTGGACAATTTAGTGATGATGGAACTAAATGAGAAGCCAGAGGATGACCATAAAACAAAGCGGAAATGATCTCACGTCTACCTTATGGTCTTTGCAAGATGAAAACTTGCAAAATATAGGTGTTAAGAAGCATTATTTTCTGCCTGATTCATAGTTTATTACACAGAAACATCTCAAAAGTCCTCCTTCAAATCTCTTTGGGAAAAATCTGCCTTCACATCTAAAATCGTCCTACAATTGCCACTGTAGACCAGTGACCTAAACACTCGTCAAACTGATCAGCTTGACAGCTGCCGAGAGGGATTCTCTTAAGATTGCCACCTTGCACATGTTAACTGTCTCACGAGGTAAACTTAATTTATTCGGATGAAAGATTCTTAGTGTTGATGGTCTGAAAAAATGTTCAAGCTCTGTCCATGAGATACTCAGATCTTCCATCATTCTGGATTTGTACCTTTTGATGTCAAGAGGGGAGCACTTCTGTGTTTCTACCTCTTAAGAAAATGATACTCTGGACCATCCATTTTAAAGCAACAGTTGATTATTTTCGTTCAGTCCAGCTGGCTGGCACGTAAACAAACATTAGGATATGAAGAGTGTCAGCTGTAGTTTTATGACTCCAACCCCTTGTAACAGCTTAAGGTGGAAGCACAGCTCGATGTTCTTTGCAGCATAGTTGTCCTTACGAATTCTCCTTTTCTTGACTTCATGTGAACCTGGAGAGCCTGGGCTTGCATTTCAGACACTGGAATACAATTTCTACTAAATGCTGAGTCCATTTCTCAGGATAAGTGAACAGCTTGACCTGATGTTTCACTACTTGAGTCGGGGGGGGGGCACAATTCATTCTGCAGAGCAACTGAGAGATTTTTGAATCATTTTACTGTGGAACATCTAGAGGTACAGTATGATATAACTAGTGCATCAGAATATAACTTCTGTGTTTAACATTTTTTCATAGATTAGAATTCCCACAAATCAAGCCATAAAAATACTACTTGTTCTCCTCTTGACTCCATGAAAAAGATAACTTAGATATTATTGTTCATAGCATAGTATTTATAGTATTTCCATCTTTCAAAAGCTCAGAAAGTGTTGCTTTTTCTCCTAAAGGGCACTCCGACATGCATAAACTCAGGAACCAAAACTTTTGAAAGCCATCTTTAATGGTTGCTTTCTCGACTTGAAGTCAATGTATGTTCTGAAGTAAGTTTTCTGTCAAGGTTGAGATATATTTTTAAACACATTTCACAGCTTTTTCACCAGGTAAAATAAAGCACAGAGTAATTATGTTCACATACAAAGAAGCCAAAGGGAATGTGGTTTAGTTATTATAATTGAAACAGCGGTCAGTCATTTTCACAGTGGTGAGTTATCCTGCTGGAATATATTCTATGAGCACAAACTGGGACTCTAAAACCACCATCAGTACAGGTCCAGTAAAATGATTTATAAAGTACTTAAATATGATTACACGTAGGCTATATAAGGCAAACAATAATGGCTATAAATGCGTTGATATATTTCTAACATTGCCTTTTGATTTGTACTGAAAAGGCAGCACCCTGCTTGTTAAAATGAATATTTGTGCAAACTCTCCTGTCTGACACATCAGCAGCGTTTAATGGTCCTCGATTTCCTTCAAGAGAAAAACATTCACATTTATATCACAAAGTTTGAATTCTTCATGAAATCCTGAGCCACACTGTGCAGTAAATGATGCCTTTTTAGTTCACCTCTCCTTTTACATTAACAAGTCTGTAACAATCGGTTGATGTAGACTGGGAGACGGTAACATCTTTTCTGTGGAGCAGGTTTCTCATGACATGATGGAACGGAGAAGTCGTCTCACCATGTATTTTGTAGACCTAACCATGTCCATTAACTCTTAACCATACCATTCTCATGTATGAGATCAGTAAAAATGGGAAGATCAGGAGTGAACATTGTGCGGCAGAAGCCTCTTGCAAAGGGATCCGTGGATTAGCACCTCCCACAATCCCCTCTGTGCTCCTTTTTACGTGTTAGTGGCGAAGTAAACACTAGTCAGATGTGGAAAGTGGACATCATCACATTGCAACAGCTAGGAAAACAGGATTTTGACATGCAAATGAAGGACGTCTATGTGCCGACAAAATGTCCATCCATCCATTTTCTACACCCTCTTAATCTAACTCACACTCACTCCCAGGGTCAATTTAGAGTCACCAATTAACCTAGCATGCATGTTTTTGGACGGTGGGAGGAAGCCGGAGTACATGGGGAGAACATGCGACCTCCACACACAAAGGCCCCACCTCTTCCTGTGAGGCTAACCACCACACCACCATGCAGCCCCAACAAATTCTAACAAATTTAAATAAAGGAGCCTGAATTGTAATATTGCAGCCTTTTTCATTATAGACCAATATAGGCATTACTTATGTAGGTTGTTTTTCACAGCATGGCACGCCTCAGCTTGGTTTTAAGCACCATTTTGTTATTCCTCTAAAGCAATACCGCCTCTAGATAGCCGACAGCTAGTAAATAACTCCACCGTCACACCCTCCAGCCAACAATTGCCAAATTTTTCACCGGTTAAAGCAGGTAAACACCTGTGAAAGTTAAGTCACGGACAGACTAAATATTGTGAGACTCTATTCTTACATGTGCATGAAAAAAGAGGAAGAGTCTTGTACAAGATCATGATTAAATAGATATGGTTCTGCGTCAGTGTCATAAAGGGCAGTCAGACTGTGTTGATATCACACACCAAAGTCTAACTCCAAACTTCTGCGTACAGAGTGGGTCTCGTATTCACAGAGTGCAATGACAGTTTCATATAAAGCGCTGCTATCATAAAGCTGATTCTACCCTTGATGAGGAGGTTACTGTTTGCAGTTAAAAACAAGAAGCGTTGAATAGCCATTTTCCTAAGCCCCCCCCTCTGCAGTGAAAATTATTCATGTGAGTTTAATTTGGGTGTAAATTCAATAGAAAACAGGCTTTCAAATACATATTTTTCATTGCTTGGTGCAGAATTAGGAGCATGCAGGAAGAATTATTTATGAGAGATCTGATAGTATTTTTAGTGAAAATTCTGAAGACTCATCTGTGGCTACACAGCATTAAGGCCCTGCTGGGTGGGAATAAACTCAAATCCATCAGATGCTCATGCTTTTTAATGATAATGAGAAAGATGAGCTGGATAGCAAAGTTTGATATATTATCATTTTTAAAAGGTTCAAAAACACGTTGGGAACAGCATACTGCAGTGCTGCATCACGTTTTTGCTGCAACTCGGGTGTAAGAATCAAATTACTACAACTCTATTTCCAAATAGGGTGGGACGCTGTATAAAATGTAAATGAATGAGTTAATCTAATTAACCAATTTTCTAATCTCAATCGAACAAAAAAATATAAAGAATACTGAAAGTGGGACATTTGAATATGTCGTGAAAAATATTCATTCATCTTTCATTTGATGGCAACAACACGTCTCAGAAAAGTCCTTACGGGGGCAACAAAAGGTATCTAATTAGGTTAATTGGCAACAAGGCAGCAACATAATTGATTTTTGAAAAGAGCACCTTCGAGAGAAAGTATCTCTTAGAAGAAAAATTAAACTGAGGTTTAATAATCGGAAGGAAAAGAAAACTGAGTCTGGAGACAACTCTGTGTGCAAGGGAAACAGATGAAATCAGTCCTAGATGCCTGCGATCTTCAGGTCTTCAGGCAGCACTGTATTAAAAGCAGACATGATTCTCTCATGAAAATCACTGCGTGGGCTCAGAAACACTTCCAGAAATCCCTGTCTATGCTTAACGGTGCTATCCAGGTTAAGTTCTATAATGCCCAATCTTCTCTGGGCCAGAGCTCACTTACAGATGGACTGAGGCAAAGTGGAAAACTGTTCTGTGGTCAGA
The DNA here is from genome assembly GCF_027942865.1 of Odontesthes bonariensis. NCBI lineage: Eukaryota > Metazoa > Chordata > Actinopteri > Atheriniformes > Atherinopsidae > Odontesthes > Odontesthes bonariensis. The sequence continues at coordinate 7,790,583 of NC_134513.1, forward strand.
TTGAAATTTATTTTGGACACCATGTCCTCCGACCTGAAGAGCAGAGGGACAGTCCAGTTTGTTATCAGCAACCAGTTCAAAAGGCTGCATCTCTGGCAATATGGGGGGAGGATTAGTGTCCATGGAACCGACAACTCGCACATCTGGAAAGGCATCATCAATGCTGAAAAGTACATACAGGTTTTAGAGCAACATATGCTATCCATCCAGATTACGGCCTTCTTAAGACAGGACTTGCATCTTTCAGCAAGACAATGCTAAACTACATACTGTATCGATTACAACAGCATGGCTTGGTAGTAGAAAAGTCCGAGTGCTGGACAGACTTGCCTGCATCTTTCACCAACTTGAAACTTGCACAATTTGATCCACCATGAAACACCAAATATGAGAACAAAGGACTGCTGAGCCTTTTTTCCTACATCAGACAAGAATGGGATAACATTCCTCTCCCAAAGATCCAGCAGCTGGTATATCCTCAGTTTCCCAATGTTTACAGACTGTTGTTAAAAGAACAAAATAAGTTTTTTACACTTCTAAAAAGCAGTAGCTTTTTGTTTTGCTGAAACAGGGCATTAAGAAATGAGAGACTGAAGAAAAGCAGTAAAGCTGTGGGCCAGAAATAATTCAATTTGAACATGTATTAAGACGAACTGAACAGACACTTGACCTGAGGTAATGTGAGTCTTTAAATACTCAAACAATCAGCAAACAATATAATTCAAGCAGACAAAGTGGCAAGAGCCAACTTCTTCTTGAATGTGACCCAAGATCATGGTGGCAAGATGACTGTTGTGCCCCCTAAAGGGGGTCTGAGATGGAAGATTTCTTCACTGTCCCCTGACATACTGTCATGGCCTATTGCTCCCCTAAGGACACAATGAGGACATTTAATCATCACTTGGTAATACGACCGGCTCAGAGCTCCACCTTCGGGGCACATTAGCAATTCCATGGCAATTATTAATCACAGTCAATTACAGGACATGTCATCATCAACATATAACTAGAAGATACTTTTACCAGCAGTGCCCAGGTTGAAATGTATCACCAGTGGACACATTTAATATGGGACATGTGAAGGAAAGTCACAGGTAACCATCTGTGCCTGAAAAGAAAGGGACTCCATAAACACTCATCAGGCAACGAAAGCTTTTTACAGATGTTAAAGCTGTCAGCAGGGTGGCTTAACACTCTATTTCTATTGTAATGTTAATGCAGAATCTACAGAAGTTTACCTGTCTACCCTGTGAATCTTTAAAGGCAAAAGAGGAATAAAAGAAAAATCTAGATAGATAGATAGATAGATAGATAGATAGATAGATAGATAGATAGATGACTTTTTTAATCCCATTGGTTCCCTCAGGGAAATTGAAATCTCCATCTCACTCACGTTCAGCACTATTATAGACAGAAATGTACAAAGGAGACAAAAGTGGAAAACACCCAATACCAGCACCCATATAAAGATAATAATAATAATAATAATAATGATAAATATACTAAAATATGAAAGGGAGAATGAGTCCTGAGAAGACCACTGATCCTTCTATGGTGTCTTTTTGTACATTGAGCTCAGAATAACATGGCATGGATAGAAAAAAAGATCACAATAAACAGAAAGCAAAAGGGCACCGCAAAGGCGGGGCTGAAAAAAAGGAGAACAGATCAAGTGGCTAGCTGCCAATGCAACACAGTGATTGATTCATGTTGAGGCACCAGGCATCAGTGCATCAGCAGTTGATATTCTACTGAAAATCCCACTGACCAATCCAGCCATCATAAAAGCTTTGTCAAGAAACAACCTAGTCACCAGAGTCAAGAAACAGATAACCCATGTGTTTCTATTCTTTACTCTTCTGCTTCAGAGACCTGACAGAAGAACAGATTTTTCAGTTAGATTAATCAGATGTTCAGAAATGTGGCAAAAGATAACTTCTAACACAACTCTAAGATTGTCAAGTAGTCACATTTCTAAACTCGTGAATTCAAATAATTATAATAAAACTAATCATAATCAGTTAATATTCTGAAATGTTGTGTCTCTGCCTGTAGATTGCCTTCCTATATACCTCTGCAACACAGCAGAGCAAGTATGGAAGGATTCGTTAACTCATAGTCTCTATGCGGAACGTGACGACACAGTCATCAGCTCAAGAGGCTCGATGACAGCTCATGGTGTTTTAAATGTTTCTCCTATGATCCGATGTCTTGGAATGATTAACTATAAGCTGCCTCAAAAACTGCACCAAAAACTACAGTCCTGTATATCTAAAGGCAAGCGCTTAAAAGGGAACACTTTAAGTCAGCAGCAGCACGGCACCATCTGTTTTACCGCAGCACCTATAACAGTGAGACACAGAATATTTGTTCTGAATAACAACAATTACCACATGCTCTGTTATCAGAGGTATCAGAGCCAACAAAGGTTAAATGTTCCCCAATCCTCCCTGAAGGAAATATTACCTAAAATATGTTTTTTTCTGGATCAAATCTGACAGTAGTAATGCTGCAGAGAGCATCATGATTACGTCTTTCTGGTCATTAAGACATGAACAACAAGCCCCAGTTGGCTGCAGCTGTCCGTTTCTGGACTAATGGCTGTTAACAAAAGCTAAACAAAAAAAAGATGAAGAAAAGATGCGATAGCTCAATTGTAAAGTGTCCAGGGATCTCTGGAACAAGTGCATTCATTAATAACTAAAGAAAAAATGTTGGAAATAATACAGGAGCCTTGATAATGGCCTCTTTCATTCGAAAGAGATTTCCGTTCCGTAGCTTCATGTCGACTCATTGTTTCATCTGAGTTTTTTCAGAGAGATATCCAGTCTGTGGAAATGGAGCAGGAGATTACACGCACTATCTCCCTCGCCCCATTGTCATCATCTTTCCTACAACTCACAGGAGGGGACTTCAAAATGGATACCACTTTATTCTTTCTAATGACCGTTTTAGGGGCTTTAATGGCTCTTCTGAGAATCTGCAGAAGCACTACCCGGACTGTACCAGTGTATAATAAACAACTTTCTTATGTGTGGTTTTTTTATTATCCACTGTGTATCCAAAATAGATTAAATAGGTCCCTACATCCTTCTTATTTTAGTTTCGGGCTTATTTTGGTTTCCTTTTTAAACATTTGCTTCACAATTCCAGACCAGCCAGAAATGACTTGTCCGGATGTCTGCTAAAGTGCAGCAAGAAATCAAATCAAAAGCATACCAGTGGAGAGAAAAGTAAATGAACAGGCGCTAAGAAAGCACTAATACATACTACAATAATAATACATGTAGTCAACACACTTAGGAAAATTGATACGTTTAGAATTGCAAATATCAGAAGCCTGTGCATGCTCAAAATCACAAAGTTAAAGGTAGGGTAGGAGATCCTGGATTTTGAGTCCAGCGAAGCTGCATTTTGAAAATACACAGGTCAAAAGTCCCAACCCTTTTCTTCACTTTCCCCCCGAAGCCACGCCTCTAGAGTACATGAACGCGCACGAGCACGAAGGTGCACGAGCGCTGTTCTGACAGCAAGCATCGATCGTTGCCGTATTTAGTATTTAGTATATGCTAACTATACGTTTAATAATGCTAGGTGCTAGCCAAGCTGGCTCTAGTTTAGCTTCCTGCCAAGCTTCTGGACGCGTAATTCGTTCACGGAGCAGGGTACGTGCACAGGGGGAAGGAGGGGGAGGGAGGAACAGATTGCAGTTTGATAGACGGCATCAGCATCCAATCATCGGATGATTGGATAGTGTTTTTCCTAGATTGTACGTTCTAGAGGCCACTAAAACTTACATTTTTGTGTCAAAACTTTTAATTAATTGGTTGCAATGGGGGTGTGAAGAGTATTTCAAGCAATATGTAAAAAAAATGCTCCAGAAAAAGAACCCCTACCCCACCTTTAACATGCTCATTTTTAGCACGTTTTATCTTGTTGTGTTTAATTCTTAGCTTAGTATATTAGCATGGTGGTATTTGTTAATTCACACTGTTATTATGGGTATGAAAACTGCTGTCTAATATGAACTAAGTGTCCTTAAGCTTAAACACCTAAAATCAGAAATACAGCTAAATAGCTCTAGCAGTAGAAACTACTTAGCTGAAGTTAGAAACTACTAAAAACTACTTTGCTAAGTATTCTTTTATATATATATATAAATATATATATATACATATACATATATATGTATAGAATAGAAATAGAATAAAAAGCGTCAAACTTATTACAATATACTATCAGCGATTCATGAATGTTTATATTGAACTTAAAGCAAACTGTAACTTGAATGTCCACTTCCACAAGTCCACGTTATTGCGAAAATGTTGCTTGTTTTGGAGAAATGACATATGAGAAGATGACATACGAGAAGACTGAGTGTGACATGTTCAGTGAGCCATTTGTCTTCTCTCATCACTGCCACCTCACTACTTGTGCGCTCGTTGACTGTGCTAAACAGTAAATCAGAGTGAGCTCTCTCACTGACACGACACCGATTAACAAGTTGAATCGACTGAAAAAAGATATTGATCAAGTCTGACAATGCCGATTGCGCACTTAAAAAGCGTTGACTGCTCTCCGGAAAATACAAGAGACAAATGTTGATCGATACTCCAGACATGCTCAACGGTCGATTATTTCACTGTCGCCGTATAAGGCCTAAAATATGCTCTACTGTGTAACTGAAACAGTTACCCACAGTGTATGAAGATTGTGGGTAAAACAACAAACAAAAATAAATATTTGAAAAAGTCAAAAGCAATATCTCTGTCAAGAAATCACGGCAGAAATAAAGACAGGTGAGAGATAAGGAAAGAAGCGGGAAAGCTTTGATGAAAATATCAGCACTTTGGAGGCAAGCTGTAAAATACTGATCATTTCGACTCAGCACATTCTAATAAGGAAATTGTGTGAACCATCTCGCTACAGGCAATCACCCTCTGTCGTCCTTGGTTATGCTAGCTGTATTTTTCCAATAACCTAACCCATCAAATTAAAAATAATACCCTCAACAAGAGACTTGGGGAGAAAAAGTGCAAAGCCCATGACCTCAGTGTTTCGTTTAATCACAAGGAAATCATATTTAAACTTTTAAAAACTGGCAGTGGATGAGACTGGAGAATAAAAGCACTTTTGATGGAAAACACCAACAGCTATTTGAGACTTTTGTAAACTGTTTTCATCAAAGCTTTCCTGCAAACTGCCCGGCCTCTTTTTGTTTCTTTCTTCATTTTCCGAACTGGTGAGGTGAGAGCTACAAGCAGATTGTTCAATTCACAGCTTTATTACCCCGAAACTTCTACGAGCCCTCTGGCTCCCTCTAAAACACTCAATTAGTGGGTCTGCATTATCTCTCAGCAGTGCTGCTGCGAGGATGGAAGCTGTGGTGTATTGTCCATCATTCTGCAGCTGCACATGGAGTGCGTGTTAAACACAGATAACTTCAGTCTGTCCCTCAGCCTCTGAAGTCCCTAGCAGTCAGAGGTCTGAGAGAGGCAGTGTTGACTATCCTCAGTCTCATAAGCCAGCCTGAAGGCTGGGCAACAATTATTGATGAAGAACATCTGCAGGAGGGTGGTGTTCCTCTCCAGAGAGGTGTTGCAGAGATGAACGCTTACAAATGCTGGTGCTGTTACAGATGCTTCCACCTCATTTCAAATGCAAGACATTCCGTGGACTTTAATTCAAATCCAACACTTCACATCACATCACATCACATCAACTGTCTACATCAACAAGAGACTTAAATGTAGGAAGTAATCCCGGCTTCGTTTTAAGTGTCAGCAAGTTGATTGTCATTATATTCAAGAGTACTCAGCCAGCGTTTTTGTCCTTGTGGAACAAATTTCTTGAGACAAAACATCATTACTGTTTTAAATTGGACTTTTGTTTTTCTGTTATGTAATCACTGCAATTGCTTCAATCACTTTAAACTGCTCTCCTGTTTTGAATGTGTACAATTTTGATATACAACTGTTTAGGTGTAATGGGTTACTCTTTAAGTGAATCTTTGGCACTGGCGTTTTTCAGCAGTCACTGCCGGTGAGTCACTGCTGGTGAGTCACCTTGGGATGCAGTCTCATTCGGCAAGTGAAATCCTGGAAATTTTTCCTCTGCATTTTGGAATTGGAATCAACCTTGAATCAGTTTTCTTTATTAATTTTGGAGAACAAAAGTAATGTTTTAGAAGAGGTCCGTCTGGTTTATGCACACCTTAATAAACATACTTTTTGATCCTGGAGACTAGAGTCCTGTATGAATGAGTCCTGTATGTATGTGTTTTTAACTTAAGGATCTTGGTTTGCCTTGGGTATTGAGTTGTTTGTTTCTACAGTATTTAGAAAAGCAAAACATTTTATTCTTGTGACTGGGCTAAAAATTCCGTACACTACACTAAAAATGGCCTCTGTGATGGTACAATCACATTGTAAAAAGAATGTATTTAAGTTGTTCCGATGATTGTTCTCCAACTCAAATCAAGTCGTTTTGTTTTCCAACCCTAAGCAAGTGAAGATACAGGCACGAGAAAGTTTTCTTGCAACTTGAGTTCACATGTCATCAAGGCAACCAGCAAAATATGCTTGTTTCAAGTGGGGGGACCAATTGCAACTCTAAAGAAACGGGACATGTTCGAGTCCAACCCATTTTTCTATTGATTTGTTTTCAGTTTGACTTCCTTTGCTCTACTACTGTACCAGTTCATCATACATTTAAAGTACTTGGTCAGAGTTAGGAAAAGATCATTGCCAGGCATTAAAATACACAGTAAAATATAATTTATTGCAGTAAGCTTCATCAGCACTTTTCCTTTAGGAATGGTGATGCGTTCTATGACTGTTACTTCATCAGTTCGTAGAAGCCTGCACATTAAAAATGATTGCTTTGGATGATACCGTCCACAGTATGTGTCCACAGTGAGGATCAGCTGTATCAACAGGTTTCAACACTCAGTTAATTGTTACATTAGAAGTTGATTTGTCAAAATAATTCCAGTGTATAAACATTGACATAATGAAAAACTAAACTATGATGGCTGACCTTGTAGTGACCAAAAGCCCGTGTAGTAATGTTTAACAAATGGAGAAAGTTATTCTAGTGATTTAGCTCAGAAAACACAGGCATAAAAACGCTAAAGTTGCTCTACAAGCAGCTCTTTGCAGCAGTGAGCAGGAATCTGAGTTCTGCGTTGAGGGATGATAACACAATAATGAGTCCAGCATCATGTAATTACTGCAGGATGCTGCAGCAGCTGACAAGGCCTTCCAGCAGAAATCCATTGTGCTCGTGTGCCAACATTGGATTGTGAGGTTGAGATGTGTTTGTCAGCATGCCCTCGCCGTCTTCGTAAATGTGTTGGGAGACAGATAAAGAAAATGGAAGCGGTCTGCACCAGTAAGTGAATGTGGCAGTCGCAGCTTTTAAGGCCAGTGAACATTTCTTGTCGAAAACACAGACTTGAGGATGAACAGATATGAGTACAAGTATGACACCACAGACTTCAGTGGGGACAAAAAAAGGAAGCGGAGTGTGAAGTGAAATGACAAGCTCTCCTGAAACACTGAGATGTGCACGCAGAGAAAGACACGAGGGCAGCATTATCATCTCTAATGTAGCTTAAGTGCTACAAGGGGTACAATATCTGTTTTAAAACTAAAAACAGAGAAATGCAACCTTATCTAACTCTACTTTATGTTGTTTACCAACTGGATGATGGTTTTGTTATAAGCTTTTATCAACTTTAAAAATGTACTGACTCATGTCGCTCTTTTATTTTTTCCATTTTCAATTTGCACCTGTGCTGAAAAATGGGTCAGACTGTGAGAGATTAGGAATGATGATGCATGGCAAAGGGGAAAAAAGTATTTTAACTCTAATGTAATGAAAAATGAGGCAAGCACGGATGGACTCGAGATGAAATGTAACACCTTCATCTGTGCAAAGCTATCCCATTATCCAACATTCACAAAGTGAGAGCGGGATAATGGAGCGGGAAGACGTAGGGTCACAGCATTAAAAAACTGAGATGTTAATGAAATCCTGCCGAAATGCAGGGAAAGGTATGCTTTAAATATACATTTTCTTACAAGACTGGTAACTGGCTCTGGATGGAAATTAGAAGCGTATGATGTTTGAAAATGTAAAAACTCACATACATCCCAACGAAAATCACAGTTGGTTATTCTGAAAAGGAAATAGGGACTCCTGCAGCCTTGCAGAGGGATTTCTCACTTTGTGAAAACCACTCAGCTCTGAAAAACAAGCAGTGTTGTTCTTTGCCTGTGCACAGTAGAGTACAAAAGGATTTATTTTTCAAGCTGGGTATTGCCGGCTCTGACTAATGCAACCCTGACACGCTACTTAATATATAGCTAAAAACAGAATAAAATACCTTGCAAATCATTCCAACTCTATGCTCAAACAACATACTGAATGCTGCAACTGAGAGATATCATTGTTTCAAGCTGATTTTTAGTTTTTGGCTGTAACATATGTCCTAAAAGTTGAACAGAGGCATGCTTACCTCTCTGTTGCATCACCTCTGTAAATCTTTGGGAATTGAGGTGTTTTGAAAGTGAAATATTTTCCCATTCCTACTTGATATTGGATTTGTGCTGATTCAAAGATAGTGATGAAGGGCTGAAATACAAATTGTTCCATTTTTATTTTAAAATGCATTTTTCATATTTACACAGTTTTCAAGGAAGAAAAAAAATTGCAAAAACAAACAGTATCGGCTATTGGACAAATTACTGTGTAACAGTATTGATATCGACCCACAATTTAAAAAAAAATAATCGGTGTCATGATCCGTGTTGTGTTGATGTTTGTTTTCCATTCTGTTTCTTGTTTGGGTTCTGTCACTTTCTCACTTGTTTCCTCAGTCTCTCTTCAGCATAGTCATCAGCTCCACTGCCTTCACCTGTGTTCACTTGTCCTCAGCTGCACTCATTCACCAATCACCCTCCTCTGTATCTAAACTCCCGGTTTCCTTCACTCTTTGCCACATCCTCACCGTTACTCTCTCTCATGTTTATCCTAGTTCCTTGTTTTCTTAGTGTTTCGATTTTGTTGTCCATGTTTCAGCTTTATATAATTCCGGCTTTGCCGTGCCTTTATTTAAAATAAATAGTTTTGTTCCATTTTTGCCTCCCGGGTCTCGGTCAGTGTCTGCACCTGGGTCCTCCTTCCTTGCCTCCACCATGTCGACACGTGACAATTGGGGCATTCCTGGAGTCACAATCCATCAATCCTTGACCACTGATCACATTCCTTAACCATGGTAGCCATGGTTACTGTAGGCTGATGTCTTGTCTACGACAATGTCCACGTAAGACTACGGTAGCCACAATTCATGAACAATAAAATATGTATAGTCTAACTATGTATTATTTAACCATTTGATAGGAAGAGCATAGTAGAAATGTAGAGGAATTGCAATTTTTGAGCCTCTGTAGCTATTATAGATTCCATTGTGTGGATGAAATCAGTAAAATAGACCAAACAAACCAATCGGAACACCACTATGGATAAAATCAAGGTGTTAAGTTCTACTCAAATCCAGGGCCAATGGGAAGAGGTAGGTCTTCAGATAGATAGATACCTTATTGATCCCGAAGGAAATTCAAGCATCCAGTTGCAGTAACATAACATACATTGAACATACATTAGAGTTTATCATTCAGCTACATCTTGAAAGTTTCTAAGGTACGTAATTGTCCTAACAGGAGCATAATGAAGTTAAAAAAAATCCCCCAGACAGAGAGGAGTCAGACCATATGGAGCTTTAAAAAACAGAAACAACAAACATCTTAAAATCAACCAGAAGCAATTTTAATCCAGTTTGTGTGAGTGCAACAATAAAAGCCTCCTAAAATACAGTTCAAAACCTTTATTTATCTTAACAAATTCATCTCTAATGTACTTTTTTTGCCATCCTCTGTCCCAGAGGCGCATCAACCTTCAGGAAAGGTTGTTAGATTCCTGGACTGTATTACATTTCAACATTTATTTGCCGAGAGGCTATTCTGGACCCATGGGGCAGCCGCAGCACTGCTGAATGAACAGCCTCTTTTTGTTACACCTGGTCACAATATGTCAGATTGGTGCCTTTGGATCCTACATGCCACACACAACGCAGCACATGAAGGGAAACAAAAAAAAAAAAGATCTTCATTGTCGAGTGTCAGAGAGATGAGGAAGAGTTCAAACTCTCGGAGCGTCCACTGCCCACATCTGCCATCGCGATCTGCTCCCTTCGCTCACACAAAGACATGAAATATGAGCGTCTAAGATGAGCAGAGAGGTAATGGTGGCCTCAGAAATAAAAGAGGTATTTTTCCATCTCGAGAGAATGAAATCATGGACATAGTGATGGATGTTCCTCTTCTATTATCCATTAATTACCAAACAAGTCGTCTGTGAAATTGCTCTGACAATCAGCCGCTTTACATCCAAGAGATCTTGTTTAGAGATCAGATACTTAGCTAATTGGTTAAATTTGGCTTTAGTGAAAACAATTAAAATGTTTTGATGCTGAGTAAATTTTCAGTGCTTTGTGCACTGACTCAGATTCTAACCATAAGGCACCTACTTTCTGACACCGATTTGTTCCAGGCTTTTGATTTGATACTGGAGGTGGTGTGTGGAGCATCTTAATATCATTACCTCATTATTTCTGATTATGGGGATTTAAGTAATTGCTTTAAATCACTCATACCCCCACAGAAATAGCTTACAACCTCTGTCATCCTCTCCTTCATTTCAAACAATGAATCCAACAGGTGCTACTTTCACATAAAATGTTACCACGTGGCTCCACTTGCAATTCGCCATTGATGTGATTCGTTAATGTTCACGAGTGACAGTAACATACAGATACTATTAAGCACCTGTCCTTTCCAAATGGTGTCTTCTGAGGACTTCCCGGATGGTTCTGTGCACAAATAGACCTTCTAGCACATCAGCTTGATAACATTTAGTGGAAGGCAACATGCAGGCCAACAAGAAGCTGCAAATGACATCTGCATTCACACTTCCCATGAATAATTCCCTGGAGGATTACCTGCTGTGTTCACACATGGAGTCACGATGTCATTTTTTGGGACTTTTGACAAGGGAACTGGTTGGTTAAAGCCAGAAATTAGACTTTTGCTCTCTCACACGCAGCCCCGTGAAAAGCTTCAGCACTACGCTCCAGGTTTGAAATACAGACTACACGATGTAAGAAATCGGCTTATTCTCATCATCAAAATTTGCACCAAATTAATCAAGGTTCATGTTTTGAACACAATGGAATTATATTTCCAGGGCAATTTCCAAGGACAAGTTGGGGAGCTGTGTAGAAACTACTTTGTTTGTCACAAAGGATGTGTCAAACACCAAGGTTTTTTGCTTTCCTTTATTAAATTGCGGTTGTTACCTGTGTGCCACGCTGCAGCATTCTGGGTCTGCATGTGTGCTATGATGGCATGTCAACACATCCAATTGAAAACGTCTTAAGCAGTTTTATTTATTAAAAATTTACAGCCTCTTCTGTCTCATCCAGCCCAGATGATATTGTTGCTCTCTTCCACTCCTCCTGCCTAGCCATTCTGGATATGGTAGCTCCTCTTTGTCACAAGCGCCCAAAATTTAGATCTCAAGTTTGGTTAGATGATGCCTCCCGCTCACTCAGGCAGGCCTGCCGGAGAGCTGAAAGGAAATGGCTAAAAGACCGTCTTACAATCTCCCATGACATTTTTAAATCTACTTTAGCATCCTTCCAGGCAGCTGCCAAAGCAGCCAGAGCTAAATACTTCTCTGATATTATCAATCAACATGCTAACAGACCCAAAATCCTGTTTCACACTATTAATCAAATCACCAACCCTCCACCCTCACCGGCTCCCTTCACAAATGCTGATGCTTGTGAGAAATTTAAGACATTTTTCATTGATAAAATTGAAAACATCAGAGCACTGTTCTCTCCCCCTCCTCTGCCTTCCCCCACAGTTAAGGTGTCTTCAGGCCCTTTATTTACTTTTAGTTACTTTGCTGATGTATCGCTGGCAGATCTCAAGGACATAGTCCTCTGTATGAAACCCACATCTTCCCCTGGTGATGTTGTCCCCTCTTCTATTTTTAAAGATGCTTTTGATGTGCTGGGCCCTTCCATACAGTTAGTTGTCAACTCCTGTTTGACATCTGGCGCTGTCCCTGCCTGCTTTAAGCATGCAGTGGTCCAACCCCTGCTTAAAAAGCCCAACCTGGATGCAAATTCTTTAAATAATTACCGTCCCATCTCTAAACTTCCTTTCCTTTCCAAGGTACTGGAGAAAGTAGTGCTGGCCCAGTTGCTTCCCTTCCTGACTGAGCATAACATCCTTGAGCCCTTCCAGTCAGGTTTTAGAACACTCCACAGTACTGAATCGGCTCTGCTAAAAGTCACCAATGATCTGCTTCTCACTTTAGATTCAGGTCAAAATGCGATCCTGGTTCTTTTGGACCTCAGTGCAGCGTTTGATACTGTGGACCACAACACCCTCCTATCCCGTCTTGAGGACTGGGTAGGCATAAAGGGGACAGCATTACTCTGGTTCAGCTCCTACCTCAGACACAGAACCTTCTCTGTATCCCTTGGTTGCTCCTCTTCCTCCTCAGCTCCTGTTTCTTATGGGGTCCCGCAAGGCTCCATTTTGGGCCCTTTGCTGTTTTGTTTATACATGCTCCCCCTTGGCGACATCATCCGGCGTTATGATATCTCTTTTCACTTTTATGCCGATGACACCCAGCTATACCTGCCCCTAAAATCTGATAACTCCATTCAGCCTCTTCTGGATTGTCTCCAGGATATTAAGCGCTGGATGAGTAGTAACTTCCTTCAGCCCTCCTAAAGCTAGGCCCCTGATCGAAGGACAATTAGCCCACCTCTCCCCTTTTGTCAAGCCACATGCCAAAAATCTAGGTGTCACCATTGACTCAGAGCTCTGTTTTAAAAGGCAGATTAGCTCTGTTATCAAGAGTAGCTTCCATCAGCTGAGAATTATTTCCCATCTCAAACCCTCCCTGTCTCCCAAGGACTTAGAAACAGTAATTCATGCATTTGTTACATCCCGGTTAGATTATTGCAACTCCCTCTATCTTGGTCTCACCCAGTCCCAACTTCCTCGTCTGCAATTGGTACAGAATGCACCTGCAAGGCTGCTAACTGGCACCAAAAAATATCAACACATCACCCCTGTACTGACCTCCTTACACTGGCTCCCCATTAGCTTTAGGATCCACTTTAAAGTCCTGCTAATTGTATATAAGGCACTGCATGGGTTGGCTCCCTCATATATCTCAGACCTCCTCCATCCCCTCTGAGCATCCAGGTCCCTTAGATCTGCCGACAAGGGTCTTCTCTCTGTGGCCCGCACCCGCCTCAAGCAAAAAGGCGATAGAGCTTTTGCAGTAGCAGCCCCACGTCTGTGGAATTGTCTTCCCCCAGATGTTAGACTGTCTCCCTCTGTGACCACCTTTAAATCAAGGCTCAAGACCCACCTATACTCCCTGGCCTTCCCTGCTTCCTAGCTTTATATTCAAGTGTCTTCTGTTCTGTTGCTATTTATTTGTTAGTGCTGTCTATTTGTCAATTGTATTTCTGTATTTGTCTTTCTTACTCTCTTTGTGTTTGCTTTTATATTTTGCTTGTTCTGATTTGCTTTTATTTTTCTATTTTCTTTAGCCATATCATATGTACAGCACTTTGGTCAGTGGAAACTGTTTTAAACGTGCTCTATAAATAAAAATTACTTACTTACTTTACTTACTTACTTGATTTTGTTAAACACGTTTTTTTCATTCTCAAATTGTTGTCTTTATCAGACGCTAATGATCAAATTTCTCCGACAATGGCCTTGCACAAACTTCCCTTGAATGCTATATTTCTTCAAATTAGAGCTAAATCCATTATCTACTGAAAAAGCTTACCGGCACTGCATTGGAGGAGAAAATTTACTTCAAATTCTCAATGTTATTGGTATGACTTGTTATAGTTTTCTAGTGTCTTATCCGAAGGCCTAAAAACTTAATTCGTCCTGGTGCACATAAACACTAGTGCCGAGTTTCCACAAGTTATCATAGACTCATGAGCCACTTTACCTCTGGTCAGTGTGGTGTTGGTCCCTCTGATGATAAGAGCAAAGTGTGTCCTCAGTTGCCCTATCGATAAACAGAATGTTGAAAACTCTGATGGCCTGAGGACTGATAAAGAATGGTGCACGTCCGGGGTCCTTCCCTTTAAAACCCCACGGTGCAGAAACTGCATACATACTTTATTTAGACCATAGATTCTTATCTAAAAAAACATTACATTTACATTTGCTGTCAGACAACCACCTTTTTTCATCTGGGATATTAAGAAGAGGACATATTTCCACAATAAAGAGACACTCTATTTTATATCTGTCTGAGAGATGTAATAACCACAGGTATTTATTTATCTACAGGGCTCTGGGTGGAAAATTGCCATTTTATATCTCATCTTTGCCGTTCTGGCCCATATTTTACCCGCTGCAGTGAGAGGCTGATGGCTGAGGTACCAGTGACAGAAATAAATTATAAAGTACTGCTGTTTACTGCAGTCCCACTTAAAGTTCTGCAAAAATTAACTATGGCTTGTAAATGGTGCTTTCTGTTTCATAAATAGCTGTTCTAGCTGTTAGTTTTCAGCCGTAACTGTTTACAGGATCTTGGTTTAAAGGAACACTTATTTCTGTGACAAAAGGATTGACCTGGGGTTACTTTACTGATTCACAACTTCCAATCTCACTGATTGTAGATATCTACATTCTTCAAATTTTTTCACCTAACCAACCAATTCCCAATTCTCTCTTCTAGTCTCACAGAGTCAGACTCAGACTTTCTCTTTAAAGCATCTTCATCAGAGATGTCTAAGCATAAGGGAAGGCATGTGGAGCTAAAAACAGGAGGTGGTTCTCAAAGTTAGGGAAATATCTGCAAATTGTCCTGGGCACAAATGCTTTAAAATGTTGTTACAGTTATACAGTAAACATATTTAACAGCCATATTATTTTCAATTGTTGTGTGTGCACGGTGGAGCTGACGGTGGGATCATTACCGTGAAACTTCATAGGATTGTTCCAATATGTTTTCCAAATGCAAAGAAGGTGTCTTTCCAAGCCTAAGGAGGACAGGACTTGGTCAGGCCCATCCTGCCAAAGAAACATTTTTGACTTTGAGAAGCATCCACAGACTGATCAAAGCTTCTTCCCGATTACTTTACATTAATTTTCCTTTATTCCTAGACAATCTATGATTGTGCAGCATATCAAATTAGCCAAATCACATCAAATTGTGTCTGAGCTCATATTTATATGCATAGTTGTAATTCTACTAGTCATCTTGAACTGTTTTATTTAGCATTTTAGAGCCTGGATGACAGAAAAAATGGACTTGCAAATGTACAATGAGCCCAACGTCTGCTCTTTATTTGATGCAAAACAGCCATTATTGCATCCGACAGAATAAGTCTAACGTTCTCGCATGCTTCAAGAAAACACCTGCAGCACTTTGATTTAATAAATGAGCGACGCATTGCACTTGGTGCTTGGTTTGCACTTTTTGTTAGAATTATGCAGCTCAAAATCCTTTTCTCAGAGAAACACAAACGTTGCTTAGAGATTGGATCATCTCACTGTTGGTTTCATACTTCAGAAGTACAGAGGACCAAAGTTTTTTTTGCGTTTCAATTTTTAATTTGTGCCTTCAAAATTTCAGCCCTGAGGGGACAATTCAAAGTTTAACAGTGGCATACACAAAGACTTTCAAGTATTCTGTGGTGCTTTGAAATAATAATTCCCCTGCAGAGCAACTTTTCCCACTCAGTTCACCTGTATTGTCCTCTTTTGTGTTTTGTATGGGGACGTAACCTTTTTAAATATTAACAGACTCATGACCGTAGTAAATTGAGTAGTCCTAAGTTTTAAGTGGTGCTGTTTCATGTATTCATTACCCACTGATCAACTGAGTCGGCCAGAAGGTGTAACTTGCTGGATATCTTCATCCTGGGCATTATTTCTGCAAAGATTGGCAAGATATTTCATTTTCACTTTCTCATAGTCATTGTTTTTGAATCAGACCAGTGGCAGGATATGCTGGGCACATCAGTGCAGTGATGTGGAGCAACACGGATGTCATCACATTGAGAAAATAGTGACAAATTAAGCCACAGTCCGATGCCATGGTGACACATTGTAAAAAAAAAAATAGAATCTAGAATATGCTTAACCGCTACAAGATCTTTTAGGTTCGAGTTGTTTTCGATGGGGAAAATTCGCTCTTCTTTTGTCTCTGCTCTCGGTAGCAGTTTTCTTTGGCTCCTCCATGAGATTCCTCCCTGCTTCTCTGAACGGGCGGCAACACCCATTCCGACATCCCACCATTCCAACAAGGCTTTCCATATAAGGAAATGTGCGTTACTCAACAGGTAACAGTCCCTTCTTTCTGTTCATGCATTTTACATGTTTTAAGACGTGTGTACAGATGTGATACAGTCTTTAAAAGCGTAATTAAAGCCTCTCCCCCTCTCTCTCTGCCTGTTATTCTTCAAAGCTTGTCATGTTTGAATGATATTAAATTGATACTGAATGATAATTTAAGGGTTAAATCTACAGCCAGAGGGGAGGATCAGGTGGATCTGGGCTTATTTTGGATTTTAAAAATAGAAAATAAAAGCTCGTGTCATGTTTTACATTTCTGGTCCTGTTTTAGGTTCCTGTCTAGTCTTTAGTTTTTGCCATGTTTTTCCTCAGTCACTCTTGCCCTGGTCATCAGCTTCACTCACATCACCTGTGTTTCTCCCCTCAGCTGCACTCCATCACTAATCACCCTACTCAGTATTTAGTCTCCAGGTTGTCTCATGCCCATTGCCAGATCCTTTAGTCATAATGGCGGTGTGGTTGTGTAGGAGGACCTGGATGCAGATATTCCAAATGAAAAACTTGATTTATTTGAATCCAGACAAACAACAAGCTCGACTGAGCCAGAATACAAAAACCTAAACTGAGACTATGAAAAATACTTGACTTGGAAAAACAAAACCTGACTATGACAACAAGAACAGACCTGATTCAGCATGGGTGAATTTAGCATGGATGACAGTGAGGATCTAGCAATGAGCATGAGAAAGCCTAAACAGAAATATAAATCATGACATGATGGCACTCAGGATGCACCCATAAGTTACTATTTCACTATAAATCTGATGTGTAACAGCTGTCATGTAGGTGTCGGATACCATCAGATCCTGACAATGTCACGAGTCCGTAATTTTCAAAATGCACTCCAAAAGCAAATTAATGATATTCAAATAGTTTATTACACAAAAAGGAGTGACAAAAATAGACAAACACTGTTCACTTATTGATTTAAAGCTATTAATAATAATAATAATACGTTATAATATAATATAATAATTCTAATATATGAAATTGGTCTGATTTGCAGCACCGGGGTGCATTTCTGATATGGTAAGTGACATGACTGGTTGTCTGTCTGGTTTGCAACTGAGATTGAGGCAATGCTGGACCGGATCAGCCGGGGGTTCAATAATGTGTTTTGTGGTCATAAACCAGACCTCTTTATGGGAATGGGAATGAATACCCTATACCAATATAATAAGACAAATGTGCTATGCTTCTTTAAAAAGAAAAGAAAATCTTCTTTTAGGTTTTATCTTCTCAAAGGACCCGTAATTAAATAACCAGTGATATAACTTGGTATATACATAGATTAGAGAAGTTGCATAAACACGAGCTTCACTTCCATGATGAACAAACTTTTACAGGGTTTTTTTGCACCTGTTTTAAAGATTAAACTTCTCTATGCGCAGAAAAAGTGTTTGAGACAACAACCGGCAGATCTGCTCCTTCCTTGCAAAGGCAGATGGAAGAACATGTTTGAAGTCGCACTCCTTTAATGTAATCACGATACACTTGGTAAGCAGATTCACACTCGTGTTATTCAGCGATTCGTGAGCCGAGGATCAATCTGTTCACATAACGTGGCATGAGGAGAAAATAACGCCAGAGAATCCACTCAAATCCACTAAATTACTGCAAGCAGTTGGCAGAGACTGTATCATGGGCCACATGTCAACCTCTGGCATCGTTCAGCTGCCCAACAGACGTAGATATGGTGCATTAAACTGGGACCCTGCCATTGGATCCAAGTCAACAGCGTATCTGTTATGTTGTGGACTTTTAAGTTCAAGTAAGCAAGAATAAACCCAAGAGAGTAGGTGAGTAACGCACACGATCAGTGTACGTGTTGCATTTTCTGCTGTGAAGAACTGATTCGCAAACGGTGTCACCTTTTTCTTTGCTTTTCATCTTTATGGTATTTGCATCCGCTTCCCTTTCTTTTCCAAGAGTCAAGTCTTTGCACAATTATAATTAGCTGCTCATAAGCTTGTCTTCGCCCTATTAATTCTGTGTGAAAGCCACATTTCGCAGGAAAAAGAATCTCCTTTGCAACTGAAAAGATTTTGAAATTAAAAGTTGCATACAGCATTAATAGTTATTCCCCAATACTAAGCATCTGATTTTAGGTCATTCTTACTTGAATAATGCAGGATTTAAATAGGTCTTGTATTCAATAGGCCATTCAGATGACTGAACATTATTAGTTTGTACATGGTAATGGTTACTGTTGCCTGGCAACGGCTGAGGACAGCTGAGTGCTGTCCAAGTAAACTAATGAATGTCAGAGTAGAGTGAATGCATAGAAAAGGGATGGTTTTCTCTATATCATGAGTTTCTAAAATTATCTCAGGGAAATGTTCTTTTTAAAAACCTGTCGGAGCAAAGGAAGATTACTTTTGTATTATTGATATATATGATGTACATTTCACTGCATTTTTTTTTCTCTCTCAGGTCTCTTCTAGTTCCGGTATAGATACGGGTGTATTAGATCATGTTTCACAAGCTGCCTTCAGGTCAAAAACAAGTCATTGAATTCTTACTCAGAGATTTACTGGTCCATAATGTGCTTTGGGGTCCAAGCCAACAGCCTGGACATGTGTACATGGGATAGAAACGCACTGCATCACATTGTGCAGATATCTGCGGGGGACAGAATGATCTAACATGAGACCGTGAAAATGACGGGGAGGTGTGAAAGCTAAAGGTGGAGCTCTTTCTTTCAAGTTGAGGTCAAAAATGTCTGAGGCGGTGACCTTGGATATAATGATCCCCAGGCGAGAAACATAAACAGGTGTTGGAACATCTGTAACGGAACTGTTCCTGGCTGCAGAGTGTCAGAGAGAGTCGGAGACGGGGAGAGGAGGATGAGCAGTGAGGGGACAGCGGAATAATGCTGGGTCAGCCTCTGACCATGATAGCCCACAGGGACAGGGAGTGTTCATTTCTTCACACTATTTGGCAAATAGACGCAGAAATGAGTCCATGAGCGATCAGTTTAATGTGCGTAACTGTTTCTGCTGCATTCATAATGTGCTTTATGTCATAATTAGATTAGTTTTATACATGATCCTGTTCAGTAGACAAAGTATTTTGGGGGCATTAATCATCAAAATGAACATAATTCTTAGTTTTGCCCTTAAATCCATGTGTTGATAATTTATGAAAAACCGTAGTCATATTTAGATTTCAAAACAAATTAGAGGTCCTGTAAAGCAAAAAATGAGATTTCAGTGTCTTAGTAAATCCCAACCGTTGGTATATTACAACCGTATAGTTGTGTTTCAGTTATTTAGAGGACCCGAACCCAGATGTTAGGTACAGTCTCACAGTTTGAGAATGTTTCCTCAGTTCTTTTGAGCGAACAAGGTGTTGGTTGCTCTCTTTGGAATAATCACTAAGCATCGTCAAACTGTGAAAGATATCATGTCCCAAGATTTGGATGCAGATCAGGCCGACTGAAGGCCCACAAAGACGTTTTTCACTGGAGTATCTATAGCAGGAAAGGTCCAGTATTCTTTTACAAAAGGGAAAGGCCAACAGCAGCTCATTTATCTTAAAGATACACACTTTGAAACGGCTCATTTGGAGCAGTTAGGCGTACAGAGGCAAGGTAAAGTGAATAATCTGTTCAAGAATTTCAAGTGCATTTTCAAAAGACATGTGAGACTTGCATAAACTTTTTCAAATGCGTATAATATGGGAAACTTGCATCAGTCAGCAGGGTAATCACTAATCACAGACATGAAGTTATGCTTTGCACAACCTGTATGCTAGTTAAGATCAGTGCAAACTGAGTCAGTCAAACACAAAGTCCTTTACAGAACTCCCCTCCACAGCACAGATACAAACAGATATGTTCACATAGATAAATATACACCCACAACACACTTGACCAGCACAGCCACTCCCAAACTCAACCATCCAAACAGCCAACAACAGACAAGGCACATCCAGGCACATAGATGCTCAAACTCTGACACACCTAAACTCATACAAACTGTCCCACTGTGTTACAATCCAGTGAGCAGATGGGGGTTTTGATCTAATTCTGGATAAGTAAAGGCTTGCAGAGCCTCCTTAAGTGTTTGAAAGTTTGTCTCTGCAGCATTGAGCTGCCATGGCCAAGAATAATTATTTTGTGGAAAACCATGTGTGCATTCAGTGGCTGGATGAGATGGATGAAATTAAATTCCTTCATCAGTCTTAGCTTCTCTTGGATATCTCTTGGATGTCACGTGACCAAAGTTTAATACTTTGCATGATGACACGGGTCCAAATTCCATTAACAGACCATACTGAGAGAAAGCTCTGGAAAGGCTTGTTTGGAAGAAGGCGTGTGAGAAGAGGAAAATGTGCTTCCTTTCCAACCTGGTTACAACACGGTTCCTGCTGTGTGTTCTGTATACTGATGAGAAAGCTACACTCACTCAGCTCTGCGATGCTGCCCACCCGGGTTGCGAGCAGTGACTGTTCGAGCGTGCGGAGCTCTGCTTGGGTGTATCCATGACCCTCACTGCCCCTTCCCGAGCGCTGCTGGTCCCGGTGCAGGTTCAAACTCTCAGGCAGGCTCAGCACACCTGGAAATAACACAGAGCAGAGACAAATGGTAAAAAAAAAGTGGGAAGGAGAATATTTGAGTATCATATTTTCTTAATTTTCAGCTTGCTGAATTACTGATATGAAATTAACCACCATCAATTAAAAGGAGAACGCAAACTGCAAGTCCAGAGAAGCAGGGGAAATGCAAATCAGCACTTTAAGCTAAACACCGAGTCGGAAACTTCGATTAATTTTGCAAACCGCAGTCAGAGAGAGCGTTTGTCTTAATTACTAAACACGGAACCACGGGTTAAAAGCATATGTTGCATCTTAACCCTCAGTGACTAATAATTTATCAGATCCTTACTTCACAAAGTTAGCTTTTTAACAGCAACTCAAAGCTCTGCATTTTCATTGAGTTAAATCTTTAAAGTCAACGGCCCCTGTGAGGAAATCTTAGCCCTCTTGTAGTTTGATTTCACTCTCTTATACTTCATAGCTGCAATGATAGTTGAGCAAAATTCTGATGCTTCAAGGACACAAACTGAGTTTCCTTTACACCACATCTTGTTCTGATTTCAGGTGTCTTTTTATTTTTTTTGCAAACACGTTGCAGCAGATTATGTTGGAAGACAAGAATAAATCCACTTAGGTGGTGTTATTGCAGCAAGGCTTTGTTTAGCAGCAGAAAATGGCTTGTGACAGATTGGATATTGAGCTTTTTGCTACAGAATAGAAAGCAACACCACATTGAGTGCTAATCCTAATGATACAGCGCAGTGGGATACGGCATTTATCAACAAAGCGTAATTACAACATGGGGGAACTTGGTCAATTTGTCTGTGTTTGATGCCAGCATAGAAGACAAAAGACCCATACAGTGGACACAGTGCAGCAGGCTTATAAATCCTATTTTGTAGTTTTTCCTCCATAGAAATTAGGCAAAGATCCAGATTCAGATTCCACCCACCATGTTCTCTTCCCACAGTGTCCAACCCAAGAATTCCGGTATTCCCCAGTCAGTCACTCCCTCTTCTTCCCAAAGCCTTTCTGGGGAGGTTGCCTTTTTTTTTTTTTTTTTTTTTTTTTTTTAGGCCTTCCAATAATTCCTCTAGCAGCTTTTTCCATGCTGTTTGACCACTAAGCGGTATTCAAGGAGCAACTGATATTAGGGTGTGTCTGAAACAGGATTCCTCAAGTAAAATATGTGACCGTAAGTCAGGCAGTGGAAGGTTTCTGTCAGCAGCAATGCAACATTTCACTATTATGAAGTAGAAATCAAACTATGTTGGAATCATTTTAATACAAATTTAAATGCAGTTTCAACTTTATTTAAATGACTACATGTCAATGTGTATCTAGGTGCTATTTCCCACTAGAGTACAGTCTTTTTAATGCTTTTTAAAAAAAAAAACATCTAAAAATCTCAAAGCGTGACAGCAATAACAGCTCTGGAATGGATTACTTCCTGTCTGCCGGCGCAGAACACAGAAAACACCTGCGACCACAACAAAATATAATGTGAGAGGTGACACATTCAGTTAATATCTTTAAGTTAATATCCCTGCATGAAAGGTACTACATCCAGTAAGGGTCCTTAGGGAAGATCCTCTTACCCTCCCTGCCTACCAGTGTAAGTCACTTTGGATAAAAGCGTCTGCTACATGCATAAACATAACATAAGAACACAAATGTGCCCTCACACACCCTAATTCATAGCTTAATTCACTCAATTAAGAGTTTAAGCTATGAAGAGTCTCTACCAGTGACAATGTAAATCTGTTCCATAAAGATGAGTAAAAGATAGAAATTGCTAAATATAAAGCTCATCAGGTTTGTGTTGCTGCAGTTTGTCCAGTGCAGTAAATGTCTTGTGAAAGCATTAAACTTAAGGTTCTGAAACGGGACTTCAGAACACCGGATGGAAAGTAGAAAATCAGGGATTCGGCATGCCTGTGGTCTGAAGGAAGCTGTCAGTTCCCCTTCCTTTCCTGTCACATAATGCAGAAGAGAGATGATCTGATCTCCTGATCACCAAAACCATGTGACATTCATGTGACTTCTTCTGCCAGAGATTTTGCTCCTAGTTTTTGGGAGGGGGAAATGGTTTGAATAATTGAAAATGTTCTCTTTAATCAGAGAACTCTGATCTTGGTCGTCACCCATTTTTTTCCCCTCCCACTGCCCAAACTATTCTTTAAAATTTTCCTGGTTAGCCAGTGAGTCCTTATTCTGAATTATTCATCCAGTCAGATCAAGACATATAAACAACTCTGCAGCTCTCTCTTTCCCCACCTCCCACTCCCTCTACATGTTATCTCTCACTAACATTTGGCTTCTACAGATAGAGGGAAAAAAAAGTAGAAATATTTGATCTTAGGTGATGTTTGTGTAACAAACATCAGAAGTGAGAAAGATGCCAGCCTGGCTCCTTGGAGACGAGGAAACGGGAGGAGGATGATGAGAAGAGGGGACGCTCACAAGAACGTCTGATTAGAAAATGACAAGCAACATGAGACCTGAAAGAATGCCGAGTTCGCCTCAGCCACGTCTTTCTGTGACCTTCAGGGAAGCTGGATGAATATTTACAAACACTTGAGAACTGTTCTGATCCTTGATAAACAGGTATGACCTGCATTTTCTATTCTCGGGCTTCCATCATTTCAACCGCTGTCGGGCAGACGGAGATGGAGACTAGATCACAGGGACACGACCACTTTAAAGCTCCAAGCGGCATACAGATACGCCCCCCTTAAGCTTAAATCTTCTATGAAGCGACTTTTCAGACAGATTTTTCTGGGTTTACATGGGCATGTTGAGTTGAAAATGAATGAAAGAGGAGCCAAGATTCCCTTCCCTTGGCTGATTTTCTACACTTTCTCAGTCGGACCTTACATTTATAACACCAATAGACTGGTCACATTTGAAATGGTGAAATTATTACATCTCATAAAGTGCCACAATTAAGACTTTCACTTACAGCATTGATACAAATTTACAAGTGCCGGTATTTAGTAAACTTATCTCAGATGTCAGTCATTCAGACGTCTCTTGTATGAAGTCGATAAACATATTATCCCATTGGAGCTAAGCAAATAACCTTGTCTGACAGTTGGCAAACTGACATTTGAGTTAAATCGGTTGTCAAAAATAACCCTAAATTTGGTTGAAGTTTACCATGGCAAAGTTTGTGGACTGTTCTGATCAGAGCTTTAAAGGTTCAAAAAGTGTTTTCTGGACAGCCCAAGAGTAGGACAGGAAAACTTGAAAAAAGCTTCGGGCCTCCATTGACCTGTTAGCCTGGCTAGCTTGTTAGCATGTAGCCACCAAGTCAAATTAGTTCTAGTTGTTGCCGGCTCAGCTGTTACCTTGTTAATAATAATCAAAGTTGTACATGGAAACCAACCACTGTAAAATCTGTGACTTAAATAAGCTGATTGTCATTCAAACTGTTAGTAAGTTTGGCATAAAAAGTAAAAGCTGCTGGAAATGCTTTTTTGCTTGCCTTTCCCTCTTTTTCCAGTCTTACAAAATAAATAAAATAAATGTTTTAGCAGGTATAGAGCTAATAGTGATAATGTAAACATGATATTTCAAAAGTAAAATAATGACACGCAGCGCTTTCCATGATATTGTTGTGCAACGCAAATCAAACCACTAAATCTCAATCTCTTTTATATTTCAGTTCAGTTCAGAGGTCCCACTGTGAGACAGTGAATAAAGATGAGTCCAGTGTGAAGTTTTTTTTCATTTTCAACATTGTCTTTCAACATTATTCAGAAGGTTTAGAAAAGATTGCACACAACAGAGATATGAGTGAGCCTTTAGCTGAAAGGGACAAATGACAGGCCCTAATAGCCCAGCCGAAAACGCATGCATTTTCCACACTACACATTATATATTCTACACAAGATCAATTTGAAATCCCGAAAGCACCCTGAAGTCTTAGGAAGAACTGCTCATCACTTTTACAAGTATAATGTGTTTTGCAGAGGGTTTTTGAGAAAAACACAGCTGGTTTAATGGCACACCTTGACATTTAGAATTAGAAATATTTTTCCTGCACCAGACACTTAGAAAAACAGTTATATCTGAGTATTTCTAAAAAAAAGCCTGGTTTTCTGTGTTGTTTCTCTTTTCACTGAGACGATGTGTCACACATCATGGCACCTTTCTTGACTTGCTTATTATAAGCAATAATGATATTATCTAACATTTTTAAAAAGGCAACAATTTTATAGCATCCATTACTCTACTACTCCACTGATTTCCTTTTTCTTACTTCAGCATGCCAGAAAACAGAGAGAATGATTTCCTAAGCTATGTTTTTTTTTTTTTTTTTTTTTTTTAGGCTACTCAGAATTGTTTATTTGAATTAGAAACAAATGACACTCTTTTTTACAATCACATGTGACAGACAAGAAGAAGAAATCATCATACAAAGCCAGAGCAGCTGAATGTTTGGCAAGTTATGTAATCAGTTATATTCTGTTAATCAGCCATTTGATGAACTAATTGTTTCAGCTTAATACGAGGGTTATCAACACAAGCATGCACATGGAAATGTTTCAGTAATAGCTTACTGTACAGGCTTTTCTGCCTCTTGCAAGGGAAAATTCCAGTAAAAAAGAGAAAGAAGGTTGTTTTTAGATCAGAAATGGGACAAAGCATTGTCTGGACAATTTGAGATCAAGACCTGTCCATAATGGAATTCATGATCAAAGCCATCCGTTTATATGACAGCCAGCCAATCAAGCCTGAATGGTTTACCACCAAGGAGCAGAGAAAACTCAATCCCTTAATGCCCAATCTTCAAACATTCCCCACAGCAGAAATCTCTTGTACAGAAGAAGGGCAAAAAAAACACTAACAAAATTGATTACCCAATAAGAAGTAGAGCTTGTATCCCAAAGATGACATTTTGATCTGCAGTAAGCCACATGTACTAAGCCTCTGCAGCTCTAAATTACAAGTCAAGGTCAGCGGGGTCAGTTTGCAGCTGTGGACCGTCCACATGTGCAAATATTGCAGCACCATCAGATCCTTTTTTTTCCCCGCAGGAATGTCCAATTGATTTTCTGTAGTGGGAGAATGTCGCTCTGCCTTTGTCAGTAAGAAAACTCTGTTGGAATATTAACAGGTAGTTGCCATGGCAATAGGCAACTGCTGCCTAACAGCACAGTGATTGGCTGACGTGGTCGTCTTTTGTTTTTTTTCTACTTTACTGTAAGGAAGCATTTACACAAGAAAGCTCCCAGGGATTTTCAAGCATTGCAGCCACATGCACATGACTGAGCAGACAAGAAGTGTAACAAAAAAGGCATTTCATCAGGGGCATGATTCAGGGGTGTAATTGCTGCATTTACACCCATCTCAGAGACATTTATTCTTTCACCACTGATGAATGGATGTAGTAGGGACTTAGAACACATTAGGAGGGAAATGGTCAAAATGATTAAATGGTTGACCCTGCTGTCTGCCTGTCTACCAAATTGATCCATACCCTTGCTGCTGGTAGAATCCCACAGCAGAAATGAAAGGGCACGAAAAGAGGAAAAACCTCAGCAAAAGCCGTGTCTCACTGCAAATCATGGTAAATTCGTACAAAGGGCAAATGGGTAAGAAAGCGGCAGAGCAGTTTCTGTCAGAGCACTTTTTTTGTTCCAGGTGGGAAATAAATCACGAAAATTACTACCACTGTGGCTCCAGCAATGACTACAATCCGTAATGTTAACTATAAACCTTCACTGGGTCTAAAACTGCATTCAGTATACATTTGCACTATAAATGTATTCACATCAATAAGTAAAGATATAATCAGTGCAATTTGAGTACCCACATGGTGAGTTTATAATGACTCAAACAAGTCCTCCAATCAAATCAAACATATACATAAGTTGTTGTTTCATTGTTGTTTATTTCAAGTTGAGCTGCTGCTCGTTTTTATATTAGACATTGTTGCACTAAACTCCAATGTGAAGAATTTGTTTATTACTTTTTTTTGTTCAAGCTACCTCGGAGAAGTGCTAAGTGTTAAATGATAAAATAAGGTGAATAAAACAAAAAATCAGGGACATCCTGGATCTGTTTCTTCGCCGTTCTTCATTTTTTTTAATGTACTGTAGAAATATCGGATTGGGACTCAGTATCTGCAGATACTCAAAATCAAATGACTCGGACTTGGACTTGGGGGCAAAAAAACCTGATTGGGACATCCCTCGTAGTAATGCATTTAAAATGTTTTCTCAGCCTTTGGAGAGTTTGAAAAATCTCCAAAAGTTGGGTGAACATACCTATAACAGACATATTAGCTGAGTTCTGCATTTGTGTCACTATTTGTGTATTCTTTCTATCATTATAAATCATTCATTTTGTGTGAAGGCCTTCTTTCTAGCTTTGAGCGTCTGTTCTTTCTGCAGGCAAACGAATAAAGGCGAAAAAAGTATCTTCTTCACAGGTCCTAATGGAAGTACTTGCGCTCTGGCATTTTAAAAGAGTGACATGAAGGTCTTACAGTTTTAAATACAGTACATTTACTGCCTGACACTGCAAAAATGTTAAGCAAGGAAAGATTGAATCCACCACACATGAGATGTAAGATGGACTGCAATAGTGACAGTCCTCTTGAATAAGAGTTTGAACTAAGTTTCTCAGTAGTTGCTAATTTATCCCCAAAGAATAATGATTGCAAGTCAAAATCTGTTTTTTGTCCAGTAAACTCAGGAAGACACTTCATGAATGGAAACAGAGTAAAGAGGTTAACACCTGTTGGAACTCCCATAGCATTTCTGCAGATTTCATTGAGTCAATTGTGCCAATGCCTCCTGTAATATCTGCAACATATTAAGTGTGTGTACAATTCAATATTCTGAAATTCATGTGTGCAGTCACCAGTTTAGTGACTCTTTATAATCACAGTACTCAGCTGCTGCTCACTGACCTGATCACTGCGCCCCGCCATTAGCATTGGAACGATATACTTCATTCCATCACATTCGTTTCCACTGAAATTTCCCCTCCCCATGTGTAGTGTTGGCCAACAACACGGGCCCACACATCCTCATCAATAAATCACACCAAGTAAGCGTATCCGGCATGAAAACGCATGCAGATGTCCTCACTTGGAATGATTTTGCAGCCTGTGCTCATCTCCTTCCCCTGACCCTCTCTGCATGTTTACAGGCATTCCCTTCCCAACATATTTGCATAATCAGAGATTCATCACTGCAGTCCTCTTCTCATTTTGCATCTCAAGCATCAATTTCAATTTTTGGTCACGTTTCTTTAACCGCATATATCATTTGCTTCAGAGCTACAGTACACAGTTAATAAATGGATTGTTTGAAGCAGCTAAAATTGCAGCTATTTTTTGGCCATTTTTCATAGATCTTTAATGTAAGCATGTAAAGTTTGAAATTAAAATGAACACATGTTTTGAAAAAGCAAAGAGTCCAAGGCACTCCTCTTCCTTTTTGTCAACATATTTTCCAACTATCTTCCTGATTAATTTGAAAGATGTATTGTGGGTAATGCAGGTAAATAAATGATGGAAACAGTCATGATCGCGAATAAAAGTTCTGTTTCAATGCTTACCTAAGCAGCATACATGTATAGTATTTGCTAAATTGACTTTATAGTGTTATTTGCAGTTTTTATGTAGAAACACTTCCCTCACAATCACATTTAGTTTTATGTTTGTATTGCTTTTTGCCTGCATTACTATTTGCCTACCAAATAAGCAGCAAGATATTTTGTAGCTTATCAATGTGGCACCAATTTGAACCACTTGGTCCTATTTTATTTGCAGACTATAGATATTTTCTAACATTTTCATCTCAAAAGTAAGTCCTAGGTAAAGTAAGAATCTCTGGGTGAAAAGCAAAGAAAGATTTACAATATTTTTCTCAGAAATGAGGTGAATTTGATGCATAAAGTAGATGTATAATGCAAATCCTCGAGTATCTCAAAATTGCATATTTGATGCCAAATGGCTCTCAGCCTCTTTTCACCTCTTGTGGCCTGATAACGTTTAAGGTCTTCATTTCAGCAGCCAGAGATGAGTCTGAGTTTATGCCGTGTGGACAATGGGCTGCAGATTTACACACAACACTGGTGGAGGGAGTACTCAGATCCTCAGATCAGATCCTACTCAGAAGATAGAAGGAGCACTGCTGATGCCTTATGCACCTCATCACATCTCATACTCAAGCACCTTGAAAACACCAAGGCATATGCCAGGCTTCTTTTTATGGATTTTAGTTCTGCGTTTAATACAATTGTGCCCAGTATTCTTTTAGAGAAGTTACAGCAAATGCATGTCAGCCCGGTAATCATTAAATGGTACAATGCATTTCTCACTGATAGAACACAACAGGTCAAGATAAACTCTACACTCTCTGACACACTGACAATTAACACCGGGGTCCCACAAGGTTGTGTGAGTTCCCCGTTATTGTTCACACTATACACAAACGACTACAAAAACCACCACACAAACAATTAATCAAGTTTTCAGATGACACAGTCATTCTTAGTCTACTGACACACGACTCTGATTCTTCTGGCTATTAGTCAGAAATAGATAGAGCTGTGTTGTGGTGTGAACTAAACAATCTGGTGTTAAATGTAAGCAAAACAAAAGAAATGGTCTTTGACCCCAGGTCTATAGGTAACCATGAGGTGGTGACTGTGAATGGGGAGGCAGTGGAGCAGGTCTCCACATACAAATACTTAGGTGTGGTATTTGATTCCCAATTAAAATGGGGCCAGCATATTGAATTTTTAAATGCAAGAATCAGCCAGTGTCTAAATTTTTTGAGGAGGCTGAGAGTGTTTGGCATTGAGAAAGAAATAATGTTGGTCTTTTACAGGGCTTCCATTGAATCCATTATTAGATATGGGATTATTGTATGGTTTGGGAACCTGTCTATTAAATTGAAAGGTGAACTGCAAACTCTCATCAAGAGAGCGGGGAAAATAATGGGCATGCCCTCTCCCACATCATTGTAAGCGTTATTTGATGAAACAGTGAAAAGGCAGAGTCTGAAAATCTTAGTGGATGGTGAACATATTTTGCATGGTGAATATGAGATACTGCCCTCAGGAAGAAGATACAGGGTCCCGAACTGTAAAACGAATAGGTTCAAATTTTCAATGGTCCCTTGGTCAATTAGGTTACTAAATAATACATCTTAATGGTTGTGTGTGTGTTGGTGGGGGTGGGGGGTGCATGTGTCAGGTTCTTTATTGTAATCTTAGGTAGTATTTTTATATGTGTGTGTGTGTGTGGGGGGGGGGGGGGGGTTGTTTTTTATTTTAGCATCATATGTATAATATTTATTTATATATTTAGGAGGTATGTGCAATGGATATTTATTGTAATCTTATGTGCATGTGTCAGGTTCTTTATTGTAATCTTAGGTAGTATTTTATGTGCGTGTGTGTGTGGGGGGGGGGAGGGGGGGGTTGTATCTTTGTTTAGCATCATATGTATAATATTTATTTATATATTTAGGAGGTATGTGCAATGGATATCCAAATGGGGTAGAATTACTGATGATGGGATGATAGGATCAAGAGGGAGGGTTGTGTGCACTAAATGGTTGTCTGCTGCGGGGCTATGGCTGTAGGCAAACTAGGCTACAGTGTATCTATGTTTACATGTTTCCTTGTTCAGCATACATTGTATGTTTCTTGTGTGTTCCCTCTGTGGTACCTAAGTCGTGTCTAAGTCTTGTTCGTTCATTGTAAATCACACCTGCTCATGCCCACGCAAAATTTCTCAAAGGCGAATCTTATCTTATCTTATCTTAACGTCAGTATAAGCAACATTAAAACAATGTAAAAATGTTATTGTACAAGTCCAAATCCAGCTTTCAAATCCCTATGTTACAAATATAAAAATGCATGCATTATGGGGAAAGGATGTTTTATGTATCAGAATTTAAAATAGTTGTTGCGGAATTGCAGAAAAATAATGGACTTTCACACAGGAGGCTGAGGTTCTATTAGCTAGTAGTGGTGGTGCTGGAGTTTTGTTTAACTTTGACTTTGCACGTGTTGTGCGGATCGATACTTAAGTATCGATATTTGGGATCCCAAACTTTATTAAAAGTATCGATGCTTTCATAAATCTGCACTAATTTTGTGTTAACAGCTACTTTTTCAACACATCATCATTTGGTCACCTCTGTCACGTCAAACCAGATGGACTGCAGTGGCCATGCCAGATGCCTGACTGTATTTACAATCTCCTTTTAGAACACAGCCATGTCATTGTACTAATTAAATCAGGGCACAATCCTCTTTGTGCTCCAAACGACAACAGTGTCTGTCAGTCACTATGTTGTTTATGTTATGCAGATATTATATATTGATAATGAGTGTCCTGCACTCCCCGGCTGAGATGCTAAGAAGTGATCAGTCTCTATTCCCAGTGGAGCTTCCCTACTCATCCCAGTCACCAGGGGCAAAGAGACAGGGAGCCACAGTAATACAACCATATATCAGCCTGTGTCTAACGAGCTGAGACAACAAGAGAAAACAGCGGCATCAAAGAGGGTCAGCAATAAGTGGTCTGTAAAATAATCATCATAAACATTTACACACTCATGGAGCTGTAATGCACACAAATACAAGAAAGTCAACAATACCTTCTCAGCACTTACTTTCCATTGAATTTCCTGCTCCACAATAGTAAAACACATTGTAGAGCAGACTTACTGTTTAGCTAGACGTTTGATGTACAGCAGTCAATTGCACATCATGGTGTTCATACATGCTTGAAGAGAATATTCTAGTATAAAAGTAGTCGATAAAAAAGGCAAGGAAGAATGAAAAATGTGATGCAAAAACAAAGCAGCTTAAGAAGCAGCTTTTCTAATACGAGAGGAGAGAATAATCAAGAGACGGCTGAACTGTTTGCCATATCTCAACTTTTTTGTTGACTTTTCTATGAAAAATTCACCTCATTAATGGACTAAGGCATTAAATCTCATCTCACCATTCAGGTCAAATTATTTCTAAACTTTTAAAGGGCCTCCTACACTGAACAGCTAGGGTGAAACTCCTGCAGCGTATTAAAGTTAAAATGATGAGGGATTAGCCAGTACCAGAAGTCACAGGACGGGGAACCTACACCAGAGGCCCTGGTGGCGGCTGACACCCTTCCAGCTTCAGGGAACTAAATTATATCTAGGATCCGACAATGGAAATGGAAAAAAAACAACAAAAAATGCCTTTGATAATACCAACAAAACAACTTTTTTTTTTTTTCAACAATGCAGCATATCCATGCATGAAAGTGATGTATAGCAGGAAATAAGTAAAAAAGAATTAATGCTTTATTTTTTTAATTTCCTAATTCATGGAGTACCAACATCCATATTTATAGTGGTAAATATACCACATTTTCCCTGTTAGAATTTAAAACCAATTAAAAATAAAAAGAACAAAACTTTGCCTTTAAGAGTTGATTAAGTTTTTCATGTGCTTGTGTGAGCAGATCAGGTGTTCTAAGGGTATCAAATCCTGAGGGATCCTGTAATCAAAGCAGACACTTTTTCATCCGCAAACAAGATCACAGTGGCTGCTGCTTTTCTGTGCTGTAATCACTGTTTTAATGAAGTCATCTGCTCATCTCACCTGATCCTGGTCTCAAAAGAACACCCATTGCATCTATATATAGTGCATAAACAGATTTAATGGTCAGCTCTAAGGTAGCAAGCAATCCCAGGTTTACACCTTTTTAAATAGAGTGGGGGAATACTCTTTCCTCTGGGTTTTCTTTTCAGGAATCTGCCTCAGGCTATCTTTTTCACCTAGTATTTCCCAGTGTAACAGGTGTAAAGAGATGGAGCAATACATTCATCCCCTCAGCCCCTCCCTTGCCACCACATGTACCCAAATAGAACACGTCTCTAATTTGGCAAGGGTGATGTTGACATTTGGATCCTGTGCCCTGTGGGAAGTATAACGGCGTCTCATTAGCATGCTGCTGTCGCACAGCACCTGATCTGTTCTGTGTATTCGGCAGGAGGCTCCCACACTGCATCAGTCAGGGAAAGTAAAAAAAAAAAGAAAATGATCAAATCGGAGCATTTTTGGACACATAATTCTTCTGAAATACCACTCCACTGCGAGCGAAAACAAGTGCTGTCAGGCGTATTCTGAGGTCGGTCCCCAAGCAGAAGGCTTGATCCTCAGCTCCAGCTGGCAAAGCATTTCACTTCCTCTGCTTCCAGTAGGGCTTGTTGTGCAACACCACAAAAGGATAGGAGCAACATTACAGCAGAGTATGAATTCAGAAATTCTGGGATTGACACACCCACAAAATCATATCCACAAAAGCAATGCAAAATCGAGCTGAATATAAGCAATTTGCGGACATTAAGCTCTGGAGGGGCTAGTCAGGATATTCATTATTTGCTTGACTTTTATCCATGAGAGTTTTGTTTTAAACTTATTTTTTAGTTGCTGTTTGGTTAGGTTTAGGTCACGCATGTTACACACTGTATGATCACATGTTGAAGTGTTATGAGGCTAAATACTGAGGTGAATAAATGTAAGTTTTGCTGCTGGTTTAACTTGCAATGGTTGCAATTAATTTAAAGTAAGTTGATGGTTGTTTAGTCGCAGTTTTGCATGATTGATAATTTAGGTGATGTAAACATGGCACCTATGCAAAAATGTAATATCTGAATGAAGTGAAGCACACTATGAGAAGTTTATCATGATGCTCCATTCCAGTTCAGTTTAATGGAAAACTCACTTCATTGGTGGTAGAAGGCTACACAATCAATTAGGCAAAAATCACAAACCCTGTGAAGGATAAACATCTCTACCTTCCGTCTCTTTCTACATCCCCATTTCCAAAAAAGCTGGGACATGCTGTAAAATTCAGCACCCGGGCTTCTAATACTTCTAATACAAAGCCAAGGTGTTGTAATAGATCCACTACGTGGTTTACTCAGAGAAGATGGCAGTGTTTCTCGATCATGTTCAATATGTGGCCTCTTCTTTGCATGATCGAGCTTTCCCCTGCGTTTGTGGATGGCACAGGGAACTGCGTTCACAAGCAAGTATTTCTGGAAGTGTTCCTGAGCCCATGCAGGGATTCAGAGTCATGTCGTGTATATAATGCAGTGCTGCATGAGGCCCTGAAGATCACTGGCATTAAAATCCAAATCCAAGATTGATTTTCAGTGGTATCCCTTGTGCACAATTTCTCCACAATTTGCTGGTTACGGAAACTCTGCCTCTCAAATGTGCTCTTTTTTTTTATAACTAATCATGTTCCTGTGCTGTTGCCAATGAGCCTCATTAGTTTCTATATTCTATTGGTTTGTAGGCTCTATTTACATATTACACGGCACCCTAACTTCTTCGGAATTGGGTTTTTTACTCAATGGCTAGCATGAATACTTAAAATTTTCAAATAACTCATTAGTCCTTCTCTCTGACGATTTTTGCATAATAGAGCTGTGTTTGATAGACAGCTCCCTCACTCTCCTGGAAGCTGGATGAGGGGAGAGAACTCTCACCATCATTCACTGTTATTTAGTTGATAAGGAGATTTAATTAACCAAAGCATTGACAACACGTGTGTTGGTAATTTCCTCATGAAAAGCTTCAGTTGACTGCTGCATGTCCAGAAACACAATGGGTTCATAACAGGTAAGAGGTTTTAGCTTTCAAATGACAAATTTGACCATGAAATCTTGACATTATTACATTTTCAGTGGTTTTAATGGAATCAGAAGTCAAATTTGAGCCATGAGAGACAAGGAAATTCATAATTCGATTTTAAATTAAGGCATTGTAATGGTGCCATATAAAAATTCTGCTTAAAGCATGACATTTATTTAAGAACAAAGCTAGTGGTTAATGGGATCCAGAAGTCATTTTGCCTTCTTACTCAGAAGAAATTAATACAATGGAAAAGCTGGAACATTATGAAAGCAGCTCCACATTGTTTGTGAAGATGAACATCTGATGAACAGCTTCATCATCTTTGATTCAGATGCTCATTTTGAGCTTTAAGGCGGTAAAATAAGACCTTTTTTTTTTCTAAAACTACAGCAGTCCGTTCTCTTCTGGTTGTATCATTAAAAAGCAGGGGGGAAAAAAGCAGGACATTTTGTTTTGAGCTGAGACAATAACTGCGATCCAAGGAAAATAAAAAATCCAAGCAGATTTGGACTGGCAGATCTATATTTGGGGGCGATATGACTTGGTCTTGATGTTAAGGTTGGCGACATGGCTGATGTGACCGCGCAGCATGCTCACAGGTCACTCGGCTGCAGGGCATGGCGACCAGTCGCGGGAGGTTGGGAGGTGGCTGAGGTTACGCAGCTGTGACTGGCTGGAGCCCAGGGGCCAGCCTCCAATGACTTCACATGTCCCAGCAGTGCTGCAGAGCTCTGATCTCACAATGGAAGAGCACGAGCACAACAGAGATGATCAAGAGAGTGCGAAAGAACAATGGAGACAAGGTACACCAAAGATGAAGGCTGCAGAGAGAGGCAGCGGGAAAATGTAAGAGTGATTGATGTGTGGAGACTGAAGAGGGGCGGATGTAAGCGGAGGAAAGAGAGAGAAGGCCAGGAAGTCATGTTTTATCTTTCAGCTTCACACTGATCCCTCTGACATGCAGTCATCCTGTCTTCCTGGCTTGAAGAAAACCAGCTTCTGGGGAAAAACAATTACTTTTGTGACAAAAACACTTGAGCTTCACTCGGCTTTTGCTGCAGTGCAATGTTGAAATACTCATCACCTCAATTAAGGCCACTGATAAGCCTTCCAGCTAATGGATTTATGACTAAACCAGCCTCCTCGTGTCACAAGTAAATGAAGCAACACGCTCATTTACGTAGCAACAGTGTCTTTTCTCAATTCAATGCAATTCAGAGCGTGCACATAAAAAAAAGTTTCACATTGTGTTAATCGGACTCCAAAGCGGTCACCAAAAAAAATCCAGTTTGAGAACTTCTGGATAAATGTGGTGACATTTGATCAGGTCCATTCACACTGCATCAAATACTACAGTTTTGTCAAAGGCAGTATTGTCTCTGAGATAAGTACAGTCAGCCTAGTGCTAGCTGCACAAGGAGAAAGAAAAGAGAAGCTAAGCCTTAATCCTTTCTCTCAGTTTCTAAATTATTATTAAAATAATATGAATAAAAACTATCAAAAAAGTTCAAGGCTCTGTGGTGAGGATATGAGAGGATTAAATAACTCGCAGGAAATTCTGGTTTGACTCTTGCTGATTTTCTACTAAGTGCAACCTTGGAGGGCAGTTTTTCAGTTTCTCGGTCTCAATCATTGTTTGGTTTTGGCCCCCCTACTTGGTTTGTGTCCAGAAAAAAAAGAGACATAAAAGAGACATTGTGACGTGACATGAGAGGGGAACTACAAGAAACAAACATACAACTGGCATGAGACCAAAGGAGAGCAGGGAAGGTCTGCTTGGAGCAGAATTTGGTTAAATGCTGACAGAAACTCCTGTGCCTCTTTGATGTTTCCAACATGCAATATCATAAAAGACTTGAAAAAGACAAACTTTGTGGTGAAACTGAGAATTCTCTTCAACAAAAAGGTGACAGCTGCAACTGTTAGTTGTATGAACAATGCCGTATAATATGAAGAACACCACAATCTGTTTGCACTTGGCTGTAAGGGGCCAGAAAGGTGGCTCAAACTAATCATTGCTCTGCATTTACTCTGTTTAAGTGTAGGAACCTCAACCGTTACTTTATAACTTTATAGCATCACAGCACTACAATGTTGTGTTTCAAACTTGCTTTAACATCTTAAACTAGCACAGAAAAACCGAATACAGCAAGTTGTTTCCCGCTCCAAATACAACTGCTGATGTCGTAACAAGTTTGACGGATTCTACAAGATGAGCTGACATGATGACAATCAAGTCCTTTTCCTGTGGGGAGGCTTTCCTCTTTTAAAAGAGCATTAATCATCATGCAAAATGCCAAATCTTCGCTTTTTACTTTTTCAGAAATGTCAAGCTGCTGACACCTTTCTGATAAAAGCTGGGTTATTCTTAGGAAAGAAAGTACAATCAGTTTTCGGTTTGTGAGTGTGTGTGCGAGAGAAAAGCCAGCGATGGTTTTTGTGTGTCAGCGACACTGCGGCTCCTCCGACATCCCCAGGCCCGACTGCTCAGGCGTTAGCTCCTATTAGCAGTCTGTCCTCCTTTCCCTTGCTCGCCATTGAGAGTTAATGCGACCTGTGGGTCCCTGAATATCGCCCAGTCACAATGTCTTGACATCCCTGCACCCACCCATATGCTCACCATATGTCCACGCAGCACGTACAATGAACTGTGAACACCAGAACACACAGGGGCCAAGGAATGCACGGATATTTGTTTACCAGCCGTCCCCTCTGTTTGTTTGGTTTCTGATGGATCATCTGCAGCGACAACGAATGTGTGCAAGTAACATATAATCAAAGCTGTCAGTAAAAGGGCACAAGCTCTCATGTCATCCTCAAAAAAGAAGCAGGAATTAGTCTCCTCTGAAATGATTTGTCACACAGACTAAAATTTACTCTGCATCCCGAATCAACATCAGTTTTCTCTTCCCTTCAAAAGCATTAGCAACCAAATATTTTGTTTGGGTGAATTTTCCTCGAGTCAAATGAAGGTCTTTCTGTCAGGGGAAAGTTTTCTGTCTTCACTGATGCTAAGAGGAGATGAGAGAAATGTTCTACTTCATTTCAAAGCATTCTATTTATGGTCTCTCCTCACATACGCCACCCGTTCCTTTTGCTTGTTAGTTTGGCAACATTATCAGCAGGGAACACAAACAAAATGTTGCTTGAGTTTGCGTTTTGTGAATCCACACAAACCACAAATCTGCTTAACTTTTACACCCCGAAATTTGTGTGCAGGAGTCGTGTGGAGCCCCGTTTTCTGTCGATGGGATCAAATAAGCTCCTTTCAGATGTGCACATCTTGACTTCAATCTGATTTCGTCTGAATGGGTTTACTTCATGCCTGGAGCAGATTCAAAACTGTGCTGTAGGAAATTGCTATATATTGTGAGTGACATGAAAGTTGTGTTGTAGTTTAAATAAGCGTTCTGCTGTTGTGTTGAAAGAGAAAAACAATGATGCAGCAGATATCAAATTTAATTTGTGCCACAACACCTGCAGTTGAGAATCTTACAAACAGTTTTAATACAATCTGAATCACTGACTCATTATTACAAGGATGTTATTTACTCTCTGATTTACAGTTTAGAAGTAGGCAGAAATTAAAGTGCAACTTTCAAAGATTTA
Organism: Odontesthes bonariensis; assembly: GCF_027942865.1. NCBI lineage: Eukaryota > Metazoa > Chordata > Actinopteri > Atheriniformes > Atherinopsidae > Odontesthes > Odontesthes bonariensis. The sequence continues at coordinate 7,828,883 of NC_134513.1, forward strand.
GGGTTTTAATCTCACTGTGGCCTGGTGTCATTAATATTTAAGAATTCCCCCAAGTGTCTCCTTTCAGAAGAGCCTGAGGCCATTCAGTTTAGTCCTACAGCTGAGTAGCTTTTATGGACTTGACTTTATGTTTTTCAGGTGGAAATGTCCAAAAAGAAGAAGCCCAAGGCATACGGTTTTCAGTCAAAAATAATGCTAAACACTTCCTGGCTTCATTTGCGGATTTTCTCTCTCTCTCTGTCATTGAAGTCAGAATCTCTTGGACCTTTTGTTGGACAGAAGTTGTCCCCCTGGAATTCTTGGTTCTTGTGATGGTCTTTTATCTGAGGTTTATCTTCTCAAAAGGGATTCTTTTTCACAGCAGACATTTTGACAGCAGGAAGAACTCAAAAAATCTCTACCAAACTTCTGCATTCATGTGGTCAAATATCGGCAATCCAGATATCCACTGGGTCTACCTTCAGTCCTAAAACAATGACTCTTGGCCAAATCTCAATCCCTCCCTTTGCCCAACCCCTATGTTTTGCAGATGTTCTCTTAGAGATCGAGGAGAGTGGTCATCTAGCCCATAAACTTAAGCACCGGGAGCCATTTGGATGATCAAAATCCCCCCCCCCCCCCCCCCCCCCAAAAAAAGGGCACCTATCCAAACCATAAAGAAGAAAAATGTATGAATATGACCATGAACAGGACCTGCAATTGGGCCTTAGTCATCAGATGATTGCTGGTGGATTCTCAGATTTCTGATGACGTAAACGTAACTCTTTTCAGATTTTCAACGTCACTTTGAGCCAGAACTCTAAAGGTGGGGCAGCTTGATGCAGCAGCTGTCATTGATTTTCACTCTTCCATCAATCCTTTTCCTTCTGTGACATGAAGAAAGTCTTTCAGTGACAAATATATGTAATAAGAAAGCTATTAAACCATCAATCCATCTGAACACAGACTCGATAACACGTGCACACCCACATAAATGCACCTAAAAGTGCAGGAGATGTTTCTGCCTTCCACTCAGTGTTTGCAGCAGCAAACAGCAATAAATACCCAGCAGGTACAGCGAGTGTTCAGCAGAGCATGAAAACAAGTGGGCAGAAGATCTTTTATGAAACAAATACAACGCAGGAAAGTCATGCTTCACCTTTCAGAAAGCATGGAGAAGAAGTTTGTGTCAAAAAGCAAAACAAGTTTAACAAGAAACAAGTCCAAACCAGATAAAAGAAAACTGCTGAAGGTAAAGAGGGTGGTGCAGCTTTTTTTTTTGGTTTTGGGTCGTCAGAGCGACGTGATAAATCATGCCCGAGTGCATAAATATGATCCGGTCGCATTTATTACAATTATCATATCAGTGACACTGACTGGAGCTGTGTTAGATCATGAAGAGGCATGGACACCGGAGGAAGAGTCCCAGCAGGTCTGATCGTGTCTGTTACACATGTGAGCCAAAAATGTGGAGTGTCAGATGCACACAAACAAACAAAAACCAGTCATTTTCAACAAAGGTGGCGGTGAAAAAAATCTAGCTGATACTACATCTAATGTACACAATATTCACTATACTTGTGACAGTTTCTCAGGGAGGAGGACCAAGTTGCAAGAAACCAAGACGGGTTGAAGTGCAAAACCCAAAATTTACTGCCATGGCAAGATCAAGAGCAGGATGGCAGCAAGACAAGAAAAGTAAAGGTCAAGGAGCATTTAACCAGACAAACAAAGTATTGATAGAGAAAAAGTCATAGTCAACTACTTTAATACAGGTAGGGAGCAAGATAGGAAGCAAAAATGGAAAAAAAAACATGACAATGCTCATTAGAAAAGTGAAAGAAAATAATAAAGAAAGACATCATAAAGCTAATTAGCTGCTCCACATGGCAATAAATTGAGCTTTTATTAAGTACATTCTATGCACTCCCTCAGTTGACTGAATAATCACACGGGCCTATTATAGTTTAACTGACATCTGATTTACATATTTTCAAATATAATGAAGGTTTCGGTGTAAATAAAATCAGAAATTCAGTTTATCTGCTTGTGATGAACAGATGGCCACATGAGAATCTTGCACAACTCTGCTGAGTGCCAAAACCTAAAGTAGCATCCGCTGTGACAGCAGAACATTAAAAAAGATATTCGGAAACCTCAACGACAGATTGCATGACGCTCTGATTGTTCTGTGACATATTCAACATTTATGTCGCAATAAAATGGTGATAACAAATGTGCCCTTAGAGTTTGATGTCGTCACATTTGTTCAAAATAATCTGATGGAGCTTAATTATGTAATTATTTTACGTGATTTCATCCATGTTAAGACTATCAGTAATAGAAATAAAAGAAAACAATTTCTCGCCAAAATAACCTGATCAAACTGGAAATATTTGTGGTTTGTACACTCTGGGAATAGGGAAACGCCCTTTACTGTAGGCTTCATGAAAGTCTCCGGTAACACATAATCATAACCACATCAGCACCCTGCAGCCGTTCACATGGCTGTGGCTCATGTGTCTTCAGGGACTCAGGTGTGGCCACGTTATTATGCCTCACTTCTCTCAGAGGGGAGCACGGGGATATTTAGGGTTTTCGACAGTGCGCCGTTCTCCTGGTTCAATTACATTAAATTATTCTCAACCTGGGCGCACAGATGCTGCAGCCGGTGGGGTTTCTGTTGCTGCTTTAGACTGCTGGTTTGACTGGACATAATTAGGCTGAGGGCTGTGGGCAAAGGAGGGGAGACCAGCCACGAGCTGTGACTTGAATAAGTGCATTTTATGGGACTTAAAGGGAAATAAAAACAAAAAAGGTGGCAATTAGAGAAGCAAAGGGAATCATTCTCTACTCATCTGAGTGTAAATTATTGACTTATTCGACCGATAATGAGTAAGTACAACATAAAGACCTGGGGCTGAAGTACTGAACCACTGAACAGATCCTTTCCTGAAGACAAATACAGCTCCAAGAGCTGAAAGACCTTCTTCTGACCCCGTGGAGATCATTTTGTTCGTCGAAGTTCATCTTCCTCTGGTCTTCTCGTCTTCTCTTCAGTTTCAGTCACAGGATTCGCTAACATTTCCTTTTTTTCTTTATTATTGACTTATTGACTTGGCTTTTTCAGTCAGTGACGTTTCCACCAAAGTTGGCATGCTTAGTCAAAAGATTTTCTTGAACACAGCAACACTCTCTAGGTATATCGGACATATATTCTGCCATTGAGCTGGAACTTGTGCTAAAATATTTAGATGTATGTTAAAAAAGCCACCTTTTTTCCTTTTCTGCCTGATTCTACAGAAAAGAATCAGACAGACTATAAAAGACTGTAGATGACAGAATCTACAGTCTGATTCTGTCATCGCGACTGATGACCTTACTAACTTCTCAGTGGCATAGAAAGCTTCTAGATCAACCTTACTGTAGGCAGACCTCTACAACAAGGCTTGTCCAGACTTACAAAGCTCCTTTTTTACCTTATCTAGGTTCTACAAAGCGTCTTATCCAATATGTATCCTCACACAATCACTCATACAGCAGTTCTTATTACATATATGATTTTGTCTATACAATCACAAACAGATGAGCACATCAGGGCCAACGTGGGGTTCAGCATCTTGACCAAGGGCACTTTGACACGTGAAGGAGCTGGAGATTAAACTGTTGAATTTCAAATGAAGGACGACCACTTTACCAGCTGAAACGCTGCTTTTACTAACTGATTGTTTTCTTTTCTTTTGAAGACATCCCAGGCCAAGTTGAGATGGTCCACAGGCTGTACTTTGCCATTTCAGGAGCCATTCTCCATCTTGAACAAATGCACGTGGCCACGAAATTCAAATTCTTCAAGTTCCTCGTTGTCAGCAGCCCGGTCTCATGACAAAATTCTTTTTAATCTTATGTTTGAAACTGCAGCTGAATTCAAATATTACATTTCAAAACAGGCACCTTGAAAACACAGGCAGTCATATGATAGGACTTGGATTAGGCTCCTCAGCTTGACAGCTGATGTGTGGCTGCACCAACCAACCAACCGCTCTGACCCCCAAACGCAGACATCTTTCTCTTAAAGCTGATGCTGTTTTGTGACTACAGTCAAAATACGAGACCTTTTCTCTGTGGTTATTTTTCGTGTCCAGAAGCACAAAATCGGTCAATAAAGTCTCTGTGACTATTTCTCATTCTGCAGTGATACTGTGTTGGTGTCAGAGGGTGTGATCACAAAAACAGTCAGGTCTGATTTGAATCGGCATGACTTTTCATTTTGACAACACAACGTGCCCCCCCTGTGCAAATAACACGGGCGCTGAAAGGAAGAAACAAATGTGCACTTTTGCTGGAGGAAATGAAAGCCAAACGGAAAGGTGATCTTGGCAGATGCCATTCCCATAATGTAAAATTCTAAATTTGCAGCTGGAAATACAAGCATGTGTGTTGCTGCATCTAAATGGCCTCTATTACTACTTTTCAGTTGTACAGCTGTTGTTGGCCAAGATGTTTTCTCTCAATATGGGTCTGATTCCTGTGGCTATTAAAGTTTTATAGCCAAACACAAATGAGACTAAGACCCAGGTTGAAAAATCTCTAAATTATTCATTGGCGTATTTGCTGCAACATGCTCTTTTTGCTGGGTGCGCCTGCAGTGTATGAACCAGGCTGTCGATGACTTGATGATTTCTGGTTGAGTTTGAGAATCAGTCAGCATTCACTCTGAGCCACAGTTTACTCTTCTGACTTGTGTGATGACCGTGGCCTTTTCAACTTTGTCTACAGGTTACTTAGGTGTTAATGTAAAGCTTTTAAAAGAAAAAAACAAAACTTTGTGCAACCTTCATGGGGCATTTTTAACTGGGGTAAAAAAAGTCATTGATACAGATATATTTTTAAAAAGTTGTATAAAGGAATTAAAGATGGATTATTGGACATTAAGTTCAAGCATTTTGCATAAAAAATATTCTGTATAAGTTACTTTACCTTTTGGAAATATTTGGATAAAAACTGACTTAATGTTTGAACACTATAGGAAGTTATAAGTTGCTCATTTATTGATTTATGTTATGGCCAAGCCTCATTTTCTCGCTGTAAAGTTGAATTTCAGCAAGGTAAACCCGCTCAGTGATTAATAAATCCCTCATCAGGTGCAGGAATCAGGAAGCAACTCATTACCCCCAGCTTCAAGTCCATCTTGACAAGACACACAGAACAATTGACTGTTAAGAGGTTGAGCATTGGTGGTATAATTATACTTCAGGAAGGCTGGAGAATGTCAGCCCCCCCCCCTCACCAACAACTCCTTGGAGGCAAATTAGCTGAGCTTGCTCTCTTTGGATGAGGGAGGGAGGCATCCAGGACTGTTTGGGAGCTGAGTAAAGGCATAAAAAGTGTGTATCAAATGTCAGATTAGCATAGGCAGCGAGGTACATTATTTGGCATTAATATGGTGCTTTGAAATCTGAAATCAGACTGTACCAGCTCCGTGTTTCTCCTCTGGCAGGTGCCCTTGCGTGACTTTGCAGTGCTGACATGCACTTTGCGGTCTGTTTGAAAGCAGATAAATCCTTGATGGGTGGCTGGGTAAGGAGGGATGATGAGCTTAGTGTCGGGCTCTGACGGAGCCTTGAAGCTGGGGATGGGCTCTTCGTGACATGACAGGAGGGGTGGAGTTACATGGTCACCGAATCGCTTTGCCTGTCTGCTCGTACCTGAAGGCTAATGAGACTCTTTGAAGCCGGATTTCGCAGTAAATGTGTTGTTAGACAGACGATCAAGTTCCTCTCACAAAAAAGCAACAAAGAATTTCTTGCTTGAGGTTCTTAGAAAATGTGACAGTTTTGCTATAGGAAGTTCCAGGCTTCCACATCATTAACATTTTGTTATTAACTGTATTAATCTTCTTTCTTTTAATCAAAATATATCTAATAACTATGAGTAGCCCAGTCTCACCAGGACAATGTTTAGCTTTCTGACCCCAGCCATGTATTTTTGAACATCTAACTCTGTCCATGTCCTTAAAGCCTGACCTTAACCATGAGCAAGTGGAAACAATGTAGCAAAGCAAGTCATTTAGCAAGTGAGGAAGTGAAAGGACTGTGGAAACGAATGTGCAGGAGCAACCAGAATTATGGTGTCCCTTAAGGTGATGGTAGAGCTGTAAAAAGAATTAACTTTAGCTCTAACTGTGGTTGTTTTCTCACCGTAACCAAGTACGCTGCAAATATCTGAAACTTAAAAATCTGGAGTTAGGCAAACGGGTGGAAAAGGGTTACACATTCGGAATACTCCTCGATTAACTTTTTGGGAGTTAACTGTGTTGGTGTTAAGGAGTATATTCCAACTCTGCCCCTGGTGGTGAGTAACTTACACCTTTTTGATTATTACATGCATGCATCACACTGCTCTGGTATAGTAAGGATAGCTGTTGTTACACCAATAGTTAAGTTTTAACTCCTGGAAAGTGGAAAAAAAATCCAGTCCATGATAAAGAGTTACTTTGACTCTGGTCCCGAGTGTAGCCGATGGCCTCACGCAAATTGAGTTGATCCAAACTCTCGGAGTCTAATCTAAAGTCAGAGTTTGCTGTGTGATGTCATTACTAGAAGTGTTTTTGTCTGAAGAATGAATAGTTGTCAAACTTGCATCGCATGGGTGAAGGTAGTGTGCAGTCTGAACTAAGAGCCTTTTTAGTTGTTTCGATTGAAGGACTTGGTTGTTTTTTACTTTCTCTACCTGGTTTATTAGCTAGTTCAGGTGCTAAGTAAGTCTTAGTTTGCAAATCCTTCAAAGTATAGTAGGATTAAACTGAGGAAGACATATAGGCCATTAAAATAATACCACTTGGGTATTTTTCTTGACCTTTTTTCACATCGAAACAACACTCTTTTTTTTTTGGCCACTGTCCACGTTATAATGGAATCCTGTCTTGAATACAACGCAACACAAGGAACCAGCCCAAAACTCGGCTCTCTTGAGCTCTGCTGACAGCAGACCGTGACGGGTGGCGCTGACTCGTGGAGAGGCCATGGGCCAGGGTCAGAGCTCGAGCGGGTGTCACATTGGGCCCCATCTCTGTCTGCCACTGACTGTCACTGCTGTGCCGCCCAGAGGATTGTGGGTGACACATCAGGCTGTCAGCTGCATCTTTGCATTTGAGAGAAAATGTGTCACCTTTGACCCTTGCCGTCACCTTTGAGTGCAGGCTTCAGGTAAGAGGGAGCACTGATACAACCCACATCTGACATGCTCTTATGCAACTATGCCACAAGTTAAACACAGAATGAGGATGACAAATGTCAACAGGACCACAACCTTCAATATCCCCAACCTGCTGATGGTTTTTCCCTTCTGCGTGTGTCTGCTTTCAACCCAAAATAGCTCAGCACCATTATCCCCAAATTAGACTATTGCACGACGAAACGGCAGATCCAGACTACACAGTAGCAGGTGTGTCGACTGTCAGCCATGAAATTTCTAAATTGACAAAGAAAAAACAATCAAAAAGCAGCACATTTAATATGACTTAATCTGTCCCCGGACTTTGTTTCCATTTCAATATATTTGGACACAAATAACTTCAGATGGCTGAAACAGTTGCTATTCTTTACAAGCAGTTATTTAGAGACAATCACCAGTTTCTGTTAGACCTTAATATGCAGACTTAACTGATGCATCCTGCTGTGACTCAACATATTCTACTTCCATATGAGTAAACTCATCTTTCAGCATTTCCTGCTGTGCTGCATGTGTGCAAAAGTAAAATAAACTGATTGAGTTTATGTAGAGAGTAAAAACTGTCATTTTCATCACTATTCAGGGAATGGGTTGGGGCCTCAGGATCTGTTGCTATTTTCAGCTTTACATCGTTGGAACTTAAGGATTGTCTCAGTAAGATAGAGAAAGCATGATGAGATCAATTTTATGAACAACCAATCTAAATGGTTGAAAAAGAACTGAAAAAGTCTGTAGACAACTGACTGATATTTAGAAGTTAAGTCTTTGAAAATTCTTGTCGTGAATTTCAATAAACTGGAATCCAGTGATACAATTTAGGGATTACCTGGTGCAGTACATAGAGCAGTCCTATACTATAAAATCTTTATTGGGCTACAAAAAGTATTTATGTAAAAAAATCAGAGGGTCATCCGGCAGGGGGACCAGGATGAGAATTAAGGGATTAGGAATTATGAAACATACTCCCTGAACAGCGGAAAAATGTACTAAATATCAATGGGCACACAGCCTAACAAAGTCAGACAGGGACAGGAACATATTTTCATATATTCTGGGAATTAAAAGTTATAAAACTGTTTTGGGAAAACTAAATTACCAAAGCTGTGTCTATAAAAAGTAAAGAACATCCCCAGAGTTGAAGAAATTAATAGAATTTATGTTGGAAATAGTGCACGACTCATAAATGTTAGCCAGAGTTAATAATGCAGATGAAAGTAGTTACCAGCTTAAATTTTGCATGGATGTTTTTATTTCTCCTGGTTACTTGGGATGCGAAGGAGCTGATAAGTACAAAACTAAAGAATCACTTTTGAACAGGAAGTTATTTTGGAAAGAGAGAAATATGGGGACCATAAGTCTGAGGAGGTTAAGGTATTTTGAAAATGCTCTTGGTAAGCAGAGGGATCAATGCTGGATCAGTGATGGACTCAGGGCACCGCTTCACAGAGAGGAGGCAGAGTATTGGTGTACTGATGTGGGCCTCTGTCATCTAAAAGATGAGCCAGTTTAACATGTGCAGGATAAAGATGAATTGAAATAAACTTCACATTTCCTGCCACTATCTGGAAGATGCAGTACTGTGCAAAAGTCTTAAGACACCCATCATGTCTTCACATTTTGCCTCCAAGCAGTCAGACTTTCTTGTAATCTTTAAAAGTGATCATGAGCAATAGTTCTCCAAGCTTTCTGAAGGGCTTTCAAAGTTTTCCTGTGAACATTCGCTGCTTTTTTTTGCTAATCTTTTGAACATTTTCAGAACCTTTTTTTGCCTCTTAAACCACTTAACACTGACCCATGAATCCTTGAACCGATCTTTCTCGTACCGACGGAAAACTTGGCTTATCTCATGGACTCCTCACAAAAATGCCAAAGATGACCGTTTAAAAGGAATAGAATAGTATTTTTGCACCAAAAAGCCGATTCCCTGAGAGCTGAAAACTCTGTTTATCTCAGCATGGTGTGCAGTGTTTCCTCAGGAGAGTTGAAGAAACTGAGCAAGGAGAGGACAAAAGAGGAAGTGTCAGGGCTGAAAAACTACCTACAGCAGATGAACAGCATCTCTAAGTTATGTCACTAAGAAATAGGAAAAAAAGTCAACAAAAACCTGACACGGGAGCTGTGTCAGAGCTGCTGTCTCTCACCCTAAGAATACAAACATACAAATAAAATCATCGTTATAGATAAATAATTAGGAAACAACTACCTGGATGTGTCAAAAGGTTCAATCTTGCTAAAGTGCATTAAAATACAGAAAATGCTCCAACTTCTTACATACATACCTAAAGACAAAACTGACCTGAAATAGTGTCGTTTTACTGGCTTACTGGGATTTAAAATACATGAATTATGAGTTTAATAAATATTAGGGGCAATTTATAGAGGAAGAAAATGTCAAAGCTAGATTAAAGAAAGACAGAATAGGAGCTACAAAAAGAAGCACTTCTGGTTGCGAATATTTCACAAATTAACATCCATCCAATCAGCCTAAAATACAATCTGTTCAACTTCAGATGCAATTAATTTTCTAAGATCCATTTCTGGCAGCACTCTGCAGTGGACTCGCCATACACAAAACCTTTCAACAGCTCCCTCACTATCACTCAAGATCAAGTATGAGCAAAGTTTGCCTGTTAGAACAACTCTGAGGCAGAACTTCACTTCTGAAGCAGCAGAGATGTGTCATGAACTGACTTTTCAGTCAGAGGAGACAGGTCGATCCTCCTGAGTGACGTCTGTGGTGTGACAGGTAGGCTAACTGTAAATCCCCACAAACTGTTCGGTTGGAGGCAAGTATGAGATCAAACTGACCACATTTCCTGGAATGCTTTCAGCTTCGGGCAGCCAGAGGAAGAGGAAGAGGAAGAGGAAGAGGAAGAGGAAGAGGAAGAGGAAGAGGATGAGGAAGAGGAAGAGTCAACCTGACAAAGACAGCCTGGCTTATACATAAACCCCTGCATGAATTAAACATGGAGACAATTCCAGGAACTCTGAGCACACACCTTCAGATACACAAACAACGCAGGGAGCATGCAAACATAGCCAACTGTGAAGTCAAAATAAAAACTGAACTCGTCTTCCCACCCACGCTTGTTGCAGACCCCCTGTGGGTCAACCGCATATAAAAAAGAAACCTTCCACTGCTTTTGGTGAAACTGAAATTCTTGATTAAGGGTGCAGAGATGCTCCACGAGGAACATTTGAAGCATTCAAATCTGAGTTGAGGGTCATCCTGACCTGTTAAAATTCATAAATCGGATTTGTGTTTGCGACATCCCTCCCTCCCTCGAGTCTAATCAGTAAACAACAACAGTATTAAAGTGTTGTGACTCATCCCCTTAGGTTTTATTAAAACTAACAAACAGATGAAAAAAGCGGATTGTGCCATGTCTGCATCATGCTGTGACACATCTGAGGCAAACGTAAAGGTTAGTAAACTACGCCTACACTGAAATCCTTTCATCATAAACATTCCCAGCAGAAACCAAAAACAAGAGTTATGTATTCAGAAAATGAATAATTTGGTCTTTTAGGGGAGCCTGTCTGCATATGAAAAAATGTGTTTAATACTTCTTGATATGAGGGATTTATATAATTGACCCAGGAGTCTAAACAAATTGAAAACAGGGAGGGTAAAGTGACATTAGGTGGCTTTAATCCCATTTTAGTGACCCAGTTCTGAGCAGCAGCTCCCTCAGCTCAGTTCGTTTCAACTGTGTCCGACACCATATGGCTGGCAGCTCGACTCTATGGGAGTGCGGTGGGAGTTCCGGACAGAAAACAACACAGTTCAGCCAGTCGCTAGATTTTCACTACAACTGCAGAGCAAGTAGACTCGTTTATTCTATGACAAAAAGTGAAAAAAAGAAAGAAAATCCTGAAGCTTTTCGAGTCACATGCAAAAGCCCCTCATCTTCCACTTGGTGAGTATCTTACACCGCGAGTGTGACGTAACACGATGAAAAGTCACAGCCTCCCTGCAGCATCCTTTGCAAACCCACCTCCGTCAACCAGCAGGGCTGTTGCCTAGTTACCTGGCTCTGCAGAAGCACAGTGAAACTCGTGGGCCAACGTGAGGACCACTTCACTACCCACATTTACTGTGTGGCCACGAGGGAGAGAAGAAGTGTGTGAAGTTGTTTTGAGCAGGAGGTAAAACACGAATGCAGGCAGTCACGTGAGGACGATTACGGTTGAGATTCTCACCACAATACAAGAAAACCTGGTTAGAAAATTAAAGACTCAAAATTTTTATATCGTCACGATACAAAAAGACTAAACGTTTGTTCTGTTTGTGAATGATACATTTTCCTTCTTAAGAATTGCTCATTTACAATCAAATGTCTCAAATCCAGGCAGAATAGAATCCGAGTGTGTATTTCTCATCAAAGAACAGATCTTACCTCGGACTACATTTGCATGTATGTTTGTTTTTATGAAATTCAACAGTATCTTTATCAATGGGCTTTCAAATTGTTATTACTGCATCAATGTGTCTGTTACTGTGAAGATTTGTGTAAAAGATGAAAAGATTTTCACCAAACGTTAGTTTAAAACATTCTTTCCGCGGTTTTAAGCAAAATTAGCTTTCAACAGAATAAAAAAGGAAAGAAACAACACGCTCTCACACCAGTCTCTATGATTTTCTTTGGGCTACGCTTTGTTTGCTGCTTTATCATAAAGGAAAGTCAGGCAATGCAAATTTTCAAACTGGATTGATTGTGCTCCGGGCGTGTGTTGCAGCTACAGGCAAAGACAACATTTAATTTGCACAGCAGAGGGAAGAATGGATTCAACTGAGTACCGTCAAACTCAGGAAGCTAACATTACATCATCAACTGTGAAAAAGACAGCTGAAGATGAAAAGAGATGGCTTCCACTACAGGATGACATGGCAAAAGGAACCTCAAAATCCAAATCTGTGGAAGGACCTCTGAAAAGTTCATCAACAGTTCATCGATATGACCCAGGAGCTTCCCTAACCTTTTGTTCGAAGAATGGGGAAAAAATAGCCCAAATAAGAACGGAAAGGCTCTGAGCTGGATACAAAAGGCTTTTATAAGCTTTGTTCCTTGCCTTTTTTTTAAAATCCTGATGCACAAAGTTTTTCTTTCGATGCGAAAGGTATTTTCAAGGTTTGCATTTAGACCATCGGTGCAAATACTGAAGTGATGAGTCTTGATATATTTTTCCCATCACATGTAGGCTTAATAAAGTTTGAGCTCCATAGTCAGTCCAATTCTTTTTGTGTTATTCCATTTTTTGAGGTGAACGTTGGGGGGACGTTGTTTATATGGCAGATGTTTGCATTGTTTTGTAACTGGCTGTAATGATGCTTCATTCGTGTGTTCCGACATGCACTTTTGTCTGTCCCTTTTGAAGATATGCAAAAGTTCCTGGAGAGTAGGCACACAATAAAGAACCACTTGCAACGGTTAAGTGAACTGAAAAGTTCCTTTGGTCCAAAAAGCACTTATAGATGACAACAACTGGGGTCCAAGAGTGGACTTAAAATGGCAACATAGAAGTTACTTACATGTTCAGCACACCTGTTCTACTTATTCTTATTCTTGTGGGTTTTCTGGTCCAGTGGAGGCATTCAACAGCGGGTGTCAGCTGCAGTGTCAGTCGTGTTTTGCTTTTATTGCAACGTTTTCATCTCAAACGGACAGCCGCTTCTCTCAGCTCTGCAGAGCTTCACATCCATGTACTGTTTCGGTTCAGTCTCACCACCCTCATAATTGCTGTTCAGTAATCTCGCACAACCTGCACAGCACAGAGCAGCATTCAGATTAGCAATTAGCAGCTACCGAGTCACAATAAAGTCCACGAGCAAAAGAGGAGTAAATATTGGTTTCGGATTCATAAGGAGGCCTGAGATTTGACTCAAAATGAATGTTAATAATAATCAGTTAGATGAGTGTTTGCAAAAATATTGTATTGTCCTCTTGAAAAAAGCCTAGCAACAAAAGTTTAATACTATAAACACAGGTAATATTGTAAAATAACAGCATTATGAGTAAGGGTCTACTTCACACACTGCATGAGAAAAATAAGCAAAGCAAGTATTAAATATGCAGAGTTGGTTGTTACTGTTTGACTTAGGCAACCAATTAAACTCTGAACAATTGTGCTATTAATAACCCAGAAAAACAATATATACTGCATTTATTAGATCTGATGTGACACCCACGGAGAGAGATTTCAATTCACAACACACTTAGCGTATTCTGCTGCGATTATTGGGTGTCCTTTATTATCTCTTTGTGTTTAAACAGGACCCCTCACTGTGTTCATTTTCACAGGCAAACGCACGTGTCTCCATCAGATGGGTTTCAATTGTTCTGAACATGATTGCAAACATATTGTGGAACCAGTGGCCGTGACCAGAGATTTCACGGCCTTTTTCAAATAAACCAGAAGACCTGTAACGCCTGCTGCACTACCTGCTGTGATTAGCATATATATGAGAGGCTTAGCTGATATAATTATGTCTTGTCTTGTCTAATACGTATCGAACACGTTCATCGTGAGTATAAGTGTGTATAATCATCAATAGAATCCCATTAATTATCCAGCTTGCCCCAAACTGTCAAAATTTCAAAGTAATGACCGAACTCAAACACTAAATTTGAAAGTAATGAGCACTATTGATAGTTATTTTTCAGCAGGTAGAGCAGCAACAGTGACTGTCATTGGCCTATTCTTCTCTACGGTACAATATGCTACAGTAGCCTCACTTTATCAGGGAAGTCACAGAGTAGTGAGACATAACATCATCTAGATTTCTTCACTTGGCAAATACAAAATAAGGAAAATATGTATTTGGTTCAGAAATGTGCAAATTGAGAAAATGATGAGTAGATACACAAAGTAAACATCTGTTTAACAGGTTACCAGATACTTTGAGGTCAATGCTGGGAAGTAATTAGCTTAGCATAGCATAAAGACATCTGACATGTAGACAGATGAAATATATGCAAACACAGCTTGTTCCATAGCTCACAAGCCTTAATTTCAACAAAATAGCCTGTATTTTGTTGAAAGCATCAGAATTTGGCATAAATATAATCAAAATATGGATTAATCTTGCCCCGTATCAATAATGTAGGCTGTTATGTTCGGGTGAGGGGTTTTAGCACATGTCAACCCACAACTAATAGTAATATGGCTCACTTTCAACATTTATTGATGAAGGAGATTTGCCAATCAATGAATTCTGTTTTTAAATTTTACACAGTAACCCAACTTTTGAGGAATTGGGGTTGTAGAACAGAAGCCTGGGCATCATAAATATAATTATATTTATAATAATTCGTAGCAATTGCCGGCACATCGGTAAGACTCAAATTCTCTGATTGCTTCCAGAACCTTATTGAAATATACCCTTCCATCTTGAATCTAGGTGGATAGGTTTTACATTGGTTTCTTTATTCAGCCTTGAGATGTGAAACTGCTGGTTTGTCACTCCCCCTCTGCAAGGCAGCAGTTTATTTGTTTCTTTGTTATTAATAAAGGCACTTTGTGGCTTCCACAGCACGTACCCTAAATTATTATTATTTTTTTTGCGTTTTTAGCAGGCCTCAAGATGGAAAGTTTACCGAGCATAAAAACTGAAGACCCATTTCATTCCACAAGAAGAGCAGCTCTAATAGATGAGCCTGGCGTAGCTTGGTGCTTTCTATTACTGGATAGTCCACAGGGCATGAGTCAGCCTGCATCGTACAATACTCTATCTGCCTTTAATGCAGCAACTGGAGAGATCTCCACCAGCGCTCTGATGCTTTTCATGCTTTAGGTGCCCTGATGAGTATGAATGAATGATTTGATTTGAAAGTAAATCAGGTCGAGCTGAGAGAAACAATTGGGGATAATCTCATTTCACTGCAGAGCCTGAAAACCTTCATTTCCAAGGCCTTGCTTTCTCTCCGTCTCTAAAAGGATGTCACTGCGGTGTTTGAGCAGGCACCTGCTTTTGTTGTCATTTACTGAGCATTTCTGTTCAACCTTAAAATCCATGCCTCATTTTGTGAAAAAAGTCAGGTTTCTCCTAAGCCCTAAGTCTCTTGTTTGTGATGTTAACAGCTTCCTTTGTAACCACAGAAATTCAATCTAGTGTCTCTTCTTGCAGAGTCATGACTGAGTGATCCAAGAAATCTCATGGTTTTCCTCCACATGATGGACCAGAGCCAGGTACTGTAAACGCCTCCTGCGATAAAAACTTCATAACATCAAAGACCTGCATTCCGACACCCTGTCTTTATCAATCCCTCAGGCTGCTTCCGTGTTCTGTTTGTTCAGTTATTTTAAAAGCCTCTTTTCATTACACGCATGACTTTATAGCAGCTGAGGACAAAATTCAAGTTATTTCACAAACTAAGATGTTGCATGGGTGGCTTCGTACAGTCAAACATCAAACCAAGAGAGTAATTGGACATTTATGAGGAGATACATATTGCCTTTATTCAGAGGCTGTCAAAAGAAGTATTTAGTCAGAGAAGCGTAAACCCCTAAAGAGCCTCTTATCCCCTCCACAACACCTGCATTAAAGCGGCGGCTTTGCCAACTTTCCGAGGCTTTTTTACTTTCAGAGCCTGCCAATTCAAGGGTAAATAACAACAAGGAAATGCCAGCAGTGTTTTTGTTATGCTCTGGAGAAGTCTCCAAATGGTGTTTTTTTTTCTATTCTTCAAGTGCCAACTTCTTTTTTTGTTGTTCCCGAGGAGTGAGTGCATAGAATGAGAGCAAGTGAAAGCGTGAGCGTGGACGAAGGAAGAACACACTAAATTTTGATGTGGATCAGGGTCACTTTTATTAATAATATAAAGAAATAGAGCATTAGCCTTGGGTAATAATTCCCTCTCTAGGCACTCTCGTTGGGGAAATGCTGTAATGAAGCACTCCACGGCACCACACCAGCACTTTTATGTGAAAATAAAACAATTACATGGACATGTGCCCTAAAATAAGAATTTAAAAGCGGATTTTAGATTTGATTTTAGGCTGAATTCTGGAATAGCCCTCTATTTTTTTGGCTGTAACGCTCTCAAACTTGTGAATATGACTAAAAATGAACCCCGCTTTGCAATTTTTTTGTGTATGTTTGCTACATTGTCCAAACTGCAGGTGTGTAGCCCACTGTATATCTATCTTTGAATGTAACATCGTTCCCAGGAACAAGTTCATAATGGCTTTTTAGAATGGTGCTGTGGTACTGGCAGCATGTAGCAGTACCTCAGGTCATATTGTGTCTCTTTTTTTGATAGTTTAAATTGACGCTAGTTTGGATGCTGCGTTGGATACAGCACCAAGTGTCCTTTTCGTATTTTTCTTTCTTCCTGCATGGATTACATGACACCTTGAACATGAAAGATACTTCTTGTCACCTAACTGTCACCTAAATCTGTAGCTTTGTAGCCATACAGTTGGTTGTGATTCAGTTCCTCCAGCCTCCACCTTTGCTGGTATGATTCATTCTCGCTGCTGTCATAGTTTCATTGTTGGCAGCAGCAGGAAGATATTTCACTGAAAAAGCTCTAAAAGCCTACTGTACACTATCTGCTCAGCTGAAAAGCCAGTCACTTCCCACAGTTTCCATGATTTCTCATCCTCCAAAATGTACCTTCATTTTCTGGTTATATGTAGGTCTCTTATTTACTCGTATTGTGAAAGCAGTAGCCATCAGTAATTGACTGTATTTGTTGTGCATACTCTACTTTGAGATTCACTGCTCATGCATTTAAAAGGATATTTTCATGAAAATAACAATACACAATCAAAGCAATTTGGCAAATGCAGATGTTCTGGAGAGCAGATGTTCAATAGAGGCAGGAAATTACTACTCATTTCAACATACTTGACTTTACAATCAATTTATACCCACAAATCACTCCACCTCGCACTAAAATTAGCCATGTGGTAGCTTCTTATTAGATGGAACAGGAAAGAGAAGAAGTGCACTCTGTTCAGAGAGTAGCTGGAAGGCTGAAGGGTTCTGGTGAAACTAATTAAGAGACAACATGAAATATACAGAGCATTGCTGTTTAAGAATTGATTATACAGTGCTGTGCAAATGTCTTAGGTTCTTTAGATGGCTACACTTTTAACCATCATGCAATAAAAAGAGTTAAAAGAAGAACACGGAGCCCTGCAAAAGGCAGTTTGACCACAACAGTGCCTTGATATCCACATCATGGAGTCCATCTAGGATTATAAGACGGAGACTAACTACAAACAAAAACTGCTGAAACCACCAACCAGACATCTCAAGCACTTTGAAAAGCTACCTGGATCTGCTGTATTAGCACAAGTTTTTATTTATCAAGAGTTTTTAAAATGGGGACAACATTTTGTGTGCTGGCTCTCAAATTTAATTAGCAGCACACCAAAATTAATTGGCCATGAGCAATTCTGTGCAAGTTTCAACCATATAACAGATGGTTTAGATCTCACTATTATTGTATCCACTCACAAAATAAGCAGCCTTGAGCATAATGCTGCCACCACCGTTCTTAACAGCTGGTACCGTGTTCTTTGAATTGAAGGCCTCACCTTTATGTCAACAAACATATCTCCACTCATTGTTGCCAAACAATGCAATCTCTGTCCTATCGGATGATATAGACTTCCTTCAGAAGACTTTTCTGAAATCATAAGCAGACTTTTCTTTCTGTCGACAGCGAAGCAGCTGTCTCCAGTACCTTCATGCTGGCTAACAGTTATGCAACTCAATAATGTGTAATTATGTACAATTATTTGAACTGATGAGCTCTGAATCTGTAGCTGTTTTAAAATAGCTCCGACAGAAATTCCTCAGCACCATAAATCTATGATTTATGAGACCTGGACTGAGCTCCTTGGACTTTCTCATTGTACTTTTTGTTTGCCAATCCGATGATTGACATCAAGCAAACCCAATTTATGTTGCCTCAGAGACGCTGCTGTCTGCCATGGTTTCCAACAAGAAGTTACGCATGGCAATTTAAGACACATTTTGAAATAATAATCTAGTTAAGTCTGTGTGTATTTCTGGGTTTATGTATATTTTATGTTTATTTTGACTCTGAAAACCCACTTGAACTTAAAATATGTGCACCAAATTCTAATTTCTTTATTTAAGAGGAATGTTGCACATTGTTTCACTGATTCAGCCCCAGAACAAGATCATCCATTCATGTTAACATAATGTGAATCTAAATTTCAGACTGGAACTGTACATTTGTGAAATCCTCTGGAAACATTAGGAACGGGCTGTTGGCAGGGACAACATCCCCTGCCCTCTGAGGGAATCACTGCTGCCAATTAACAGCAAGATGCAATCGGGCTTGACACTTGACAACAAATTGAAGGACCTGTGTTGACAGCTGCATTGCAGATTCATCAGTTGGAATAGAAAATTATACACTTTGCATTTTTTTCTCTGCAGTCTGACAGATATCTCCTCTTTTAGCCTTAAAATTACACTGCTCACCACATGGTGCACTTAAGGACTGCACACCCTCGTACGCACACTCACTGTGTTTTTCTTGAGTGCACTGGGGGACTCCAGCTTATGTAATGCCAACCAATTAGAAAGCTGGGTCAGCTGGAGGACCAGTTGTCCTTACACAGCAGCTCTTCTCTCAGGGTGCGGCCACTTTTCGGGCCCTTCTTTTTCACAACTGAACGCGCCTGGCACAAGTCGCAAACTTCCAGCCGCAGGAGCAGACAGGAAGGCTGCCTGTCTGGTTCGCTGCTGTGGCGTCGCAGGGTTGACCTCATCCACTGGGTTAACATACAATATACACAGACGACCCGTAAATATACACAGAGGAAGCCAAGGATGTGGCTTTTGGAGAAGGTAAAGGGATTTTCAGGAGAGATGGAAAAGAAATTTGCAACAAGCTAATTATAAAGGTGCAGCTTAGTCTGTGATCTATAGGTTCGGTGAAATCCACATACACTGTAAACACAGAAAATCTCTGGGTCAAAACTGACTCAAACTGGGTAAATAGAGCACCACAGTGTTGGGTTAACTATACCCCTGAGAGTATTTGAGAACCTGCTGGTGTAATTTTTGACATGAGTTATTTATCCAAACTAAAGCATGTTGCAAAAGGGCTTATAACTATATATTTGGGAGCGTTTTCCAAAAAGATCTTATTAGAATTTTTTCTTTCGAGGTGACGCGTGCAGTATTCATATAATAACAAGAAAACACCTATTAAGGTGAGCTAAAAAGAGATTCAACTCTCTACTCCCTTGCTCTTACTCCCTTACTCCCACAGTTGATTGCTAAATGCAATCAACTGTGTTTTTGCTAATAGTCAACAAGCAGATGCCATCATATTTCAGAACTGCAACCTATCTGCAGTATCCAAAAGTATAGGGTGTTAAATGTTCAGACACATGTGAGCTATAGAAGGCCGAAACTCAACCACCACTGAATAAGATTCACAAGTTGAAAGTAGAGACTGTGCCAAGAAATACTTGAAGACAGATTTTCTTAAGGTTTTTTCATAAAGGTTTCATGGACTGAATTGAACTGAATTGAATTGAATTGAATGGCTCTCCCCCGATGACCGCTGGGATAGGCTCCAGCCCCCCCACGACCCAACCGACGGATTCAGCAGGTATAGAAAATGGATGGATGCAATGACAGGGACTCTTGACGGAGCAGATGGATGGGCGTCTGCTGGATCATTGGTGGAGTCAGGGACCAACTTTGAGTGAGTCGACAGCTGGATGGGGGAATGGTAATTCTATGCGATGCTGTTATCAAGCATGAGCTTGATGAACCTTTTTAGGCTAAAAATTGGACCTCAACTCTACGCTTGCTTCCAGAAACTTTCACCAAGCAGTGATACACAAAGGCATCTGCAGCATTCAATAAGTTTTGAATCTTCATGGAGGCTGAGGCTCCATCACATACCTCCAGATAGGGCTATTAAAGTTTTAACACCAACCACCAACTGTCACAACCTCCACGCTCGCTGCACTTTTCATAGTTCAGTGTGATTGCAGCCGCACACTTCGTGTAGACGTGCATGTGGAAGCTGGTTTCAGAGTCAACTGAGTCCAGGTCCTAGTCCCTAACCTCGCCTTCAACACAATGTGCCGGTTTCGCTGTGACTGTCCATCACGTGCATCTGGAAGCCCAGACTCGGAGGACCATATTGTTCCATTTAAAGTATTATACATATTTTGACTTGAGTGATGGCAAGAGCTTTGCTATTGCTTTCCATTTAACATAGTAGTGAATTTAAGAGGAGAAATCAACCCCCTTGTTAGGGGGAAAAAAAGCACCCTAAATCACCGCTGGGCACATTTCCTCACCATGACATCACTGTTTCACTGATTGGCTGCCAGAAAGGGCCGCAATGACCCAGTCACCTTCACTAACTAACTAAAACACTATTGAAGAATTGTGGGCTCTTCTAAAACTTGAGACTGAGAGTGAGGGGAGACGAGACATCAACATCAAACAACAAGAACCCTTGAACAGAATTTCGGAGGGTGCGGTTGCTTCTTAAGTAGAAGTTGAACTGATCAAGAAACTCGCAAACTCCATGAATAAATGTTATTTCATTTTCATGCTGTTATTCAACTGCTGTAAAATTCTGAAATGTGCCCACAAGTTGGAAGTTGCTTATAGATGATATAGTTGTCTCAAAGTTGTGTGCACTCATTCATCAGAGAAAGACAAAACCAACTTTTCCTATGTTAAACCTTTGTTCAACAGCAAATGAATCTTCAGGAATACAGTTGGATTAGATTAGATTATATTATACTTTATTTATCCCACAACGGGGAAATTCACTTGCCACAGCAGCAACACAGCAAGAAACGCAACAACAGACATGAACAAGAAATTAAAAAAAGAGAAAAAGCAAGTACTAAAAAGTAAAGTGACTAGTTCAAACAACTATATAAAAGAATAGCAATAAAAGTGGGTCGCATTTCAACCCAGTAGCTTTTAGTGTTTAGGTGAATTTAGAGTTGAAACACGGTAAATCAAATTCAAGAGTTCTGGCTTCATAATTATATGACAAATTTTCTTTGGGGAATCTGGATATAAAATTGGATATAAATCAAATTCCAGCAGCTCAAATGAGGTTTTCTCTGTTCCGTATCAGTTGTTAACTACATAATTTGAGGGGTTTTGATGGTTGTGGCAATAACACAAGTCATTTTAGGACATGTGCTTTAGCAAACTGTGATGGTTATTCTTTCGCATTTTATAAAGAGAAAGAGGAAAAAAATAAAATTATTGTTGGCTGCAACCCAAAATACAAGCAATTCTGCAAAAAAAATTTCTAAATGTGACCAAATCAGGCCTTTTCTGGCTTGATTTGCAAAAGGTGTTGCTGTATTTCACCACCACCTGCTGTTTCAGATCTGTCTGAAGCACATGCTGCAATCATCTACTTTATCTTGTAGAAGTATGCAGTTCAGATCCTTTTAAATGTTCCTGTACACACATTCCTACGAGGCTGGGAACTTCACGCAGGAAGTGAAAACAAATGGTGTGACACCATTAGCTTTCCTGGAGCATGGAGTATAAATATTTCACTTTGAAGGTTTTACATCTTTGCTCCAGAAGGATCTTTTCCCTGCATCTTACACTCCTGTCCTAAATCCACTGCTTTTTACTGATCTGCCCCTACATACCCCAAATGGGTGGAGGCTTTACATAACACTCACCCTCCCTGCAAAAAACACACATGCGGGAGCGAGAAAGTAGCTACAAATGTACCACAGCTGGCTAAAATAGAGCAAATCCCTCATATAACTCTGGTCATTGTATTTTAGAGTAAAACAGGGGGCGTCTGTGTTTTCAGGGACGCCCATTAATCAGTCTGGAGGAAAAGAGGAAGCCCCTCGCTGTGTTCAAGCTGTATGCAGCATTTCCATTTGAAGAGTTTTAATGTAAAAATATCCATGAGGGAGAACAGAGGTGTGTCTTTAGGTGTGCAGATTAGACATATCAAACAACCAGGACAAGATACAATTTTACAGATACAGATCTATGCCCCCAGGGAAGAAATGATCAAAAAGGGAATCTCAGGGGAAGAGATTAAAGAGAAGCTACAGGGTTTGTAGTGCATTCTTTTCAAGTATCTCATTTCATCCTGATCAATTTTCCACACAACGTGTTTTAATTCTCTAAATGCTGCGCTAATCCAACTTGTTGGCATGCTTCTTTATGGCAATCTAAGCCTTAATGAATAAAAGACTCTCGAGGATTGCCGTGTGTTGGTTTGCATTCCTTCAAAGTCAGGAAATACCCTTTTGTTTCAGCATTGAAATTCTCACAAGGACATTTTCTCCACAGGCTCATTTTGTATTGTCTTGCAGTGACTCCTAGATAGAGCCGGTCCTTTAAAGGACTTAAATTCTAATTGTCGATGACACTGGGAGGCACGTGTTGCTATGTCTCACCTCCGAATATGATTCCTTTAAGCCAAAGTAGCACCTGGAATAAGTTAAAACCTAAAGAACTATAGTGAGGGGTAAATTAAAGCAGATTCTAACTTTTATTTAGAGAACAACTAAACTGAAATTTCCATCTTTTCAGTGGCTCATCATCTGTATACTGTCATATATTGTACCGACCTGTCAAAAACATACAGGTTGTGTCACGATCACCTGCTATCTGTGTGGTTTTCTGATGTGGTTGCTTTGCAATTTGGCTGTGAAGTAGTTTGTTATAGTTACATTTCAGAATTGTACAATTGTACAAGTCACATTCAAGCAAATTATATCATATATTTCTGTTAGGGCTGGGTGAGTTAACTCGTTAATAATTTGACGCCGACAAATATTTTATCGCGCATTAGCGAAGGTTTTATAATTTATTTCATTATTGTACAAGTCTGTTGCTCACAGGCTTTTATTTTGTAAAAGCCTGTTGCTGTCTGCTGAAAGAAAGTAATCGGCGGATCCACCAAACATGGAGAAGGGTACGGAACTTTTACTCGGTCATTTTCATTTTAAAGTTCTTCCAGACGGCGGAGTCGACAGAACCAAAGTCATCTGTAAACACTGCCAAGTTGAATTATCTTCTCAGCGTAGTAGTTCCAGTCTAAAATATCACTTAAAAGCAAAACACACAATTGATACCAGCAAGTCATTCAAGGAAACAGACAGTGGAGCGAGGCTTCTACATAAAAACTACATAAAGATGCTGATGTTAAAAGTGTGTTTGCACAACAAATGTTATGGCACTTTCATTCATATGGCAGTACATTTAAAACAAAACTAAATGCTAAAAGCTATACACTACTTTTGAATTTATTTTTGGATTTTGTGTACAATGCGATTAATCGTGATTAATCAGGGAAATCATGTGATTAATTAGATTAAAAATTGTAATCGTTGCCCAGTCCTAATTTCTGCAATATCTATTCCCCAAACTCCTTTGAATCATTTCCATCCCACTGACAGGCTGACATCTGGTCTTATGCCAACAGTTCTATCAATGCAGTGGTGTGATACATGATCAACAGTCTGCACACGGTGTTTTATTTAAAATATTGGCAGGATTCTCGCTGGTGCTCCTGTGTAGAAAAAAGGTCAGCCATATCATTTTTAGGAAAGCTTTAAGATGCTTTTAAAGATTGTCACAGTTCATCTGGTGAGACAGAAGCACTGACCAAAGTGGCAGTGTTCAACCCCCGTGATCGCAGTCCAGGAATTGTCACGTCCACGTCCGATGATAACAAGGAATTATTCTGAGGGAGGCGTGCTTGGAAAGATTTGTTCTTTTCTCTTTGCTTATCTCTTTTAAGGCTGCACTCTTTCCAAGAACAAAGAGCATTCTCTAACTGCAGGAAGGTGGCGTTGGACCATCCAAATCCCCTCACATCCAAGTCGGCCATCTTGTTATGCAAGAAGCCACTCCAGCAAAAGTCAATCAAGAATGCCATGTTTGAGAATCTTTCCTTTGCTGCCCAATTTTGCTTTTATAATCAGTTTTTATAGATTTTAAAGCCCTCAATGAATATTTGAGAATGTGAGTATTAAATGTCAATAATAAACATTAAAGGGAAGCAAAAATGATCCATCAGCTTGTTTTACATGGTCAATGTTTCCTCACTTCCTCCAAGTACATGAGAGATGTGAGGAAGTGATGCAAAGATGCGTCCATTGAAAAGACTTGTGTGTTACCACTCGATATATATGGTAAAAGAGGTAAAATAAGTTTCCAGGTCAATGGAAGGGAGAGGATATGAGGAGGCATAATAATAATAATCACCCTCTTAATCTCTTCTTCTCTCTGCACATCTGCTCCTCATCTGCAATCAACCCACCTGTAAGTCATCAAGCCATCAGCACTTGTTTAAGAACCGAACTGACGCGCTTGTGCAGATTGTTGCGCAAACCGTGCTTTGTTAATGCCCCATGATCCTGCTCAAAAAGAAGCCCGTTCACCAGGTTGAAAGTTTATCTTCCTGCCCGCCAATATAAATTTAACAGCACTCTCTTCACCCCCTGAAGATGTACCTGTTTACCAGCCAAGTTGTTTTCTCTGTTACTCCCAACCTGCACGTCAGTGTGTGTGCCTTATCGGTTTAGTCAGAGTTAAATAAAAACAGTTTCATCTTCCCGACTGCATCTAAGGTTGAACTGAGGCTTGTGACACTTCATCTTTGAGGTGGTGTGAACTCCCTCACCATTTCTCCAATTAGAAACATTTTTTTGTCCCTATCAATAATTTCAAATGTTCCTTTAACACTAGTCAAACTGCTGAAATCTGGAACAACAGTTGGAAGAACAAAGCAAACCTTAATGACTAAACTAAATTTCTATAAATGTGTCAATTCATTTAAGCATAATCTAAACACCCCTAATAACTGCAAGAGAAATGTTCAAAAGTACAAGATACTCTTTGTTCTTTTGTAGAGCTTCACTTTTTTAAGATAAGTTGTGTTTTAAGTTCTGATGTTGTTTTGCACCTCAGGGCAACTGTAAACAGTGGCCAAAAGCATTCAAGTCATCCCAAATTGATTTAAGAAACGCCTCTAAGATCCTGTTGAGGTGTTGAGCCCAACATTCTGAGACAATTAACATTTTGAAAAACGGTTGAACTCAAATGAGCTCATGTTGACTCAGTGATTTGCAAATTCGGTGAAACGTTTCCTTATTTTTCTGCAAGGAAAACACATGAGTGAAGCTCAGAGTTTAATGCTCCTTTAGGCATTAAAAATCAAATGCACAGAAGTCGTGTGATTGTTTCACAAATTGCATTTGAATGAAGAGAGGGGCTCCCTTTGATGAAGAGTCAAACAACCAGCCAGATTAATTAAGGTTAAAGTCAAGATCAATCCAGGTTAGTGTGCACTTGATTAAATTGGCCAGACTAATTAAACAGCCCTGTCCTGACGGCGGCAGTGAAGTGAGAAAACCTTCATGCTGTTTGGAATCAATCCAGCTGAACTTCCTCCCTGTTAGGTGGAAAAAAGGTGCTCTGAGCTGGCGTGAGATCCAGAGTGGCAAGCAGGATGCTTTCCACACTTTCATCACAGTTTCAGTGAATTTTGAACATCTCCATGATATGGTTAAAGAAAAAGGAAAAATTCTCAGTATGAATATAACATAGTAGAACAGTAAAGTGAGTTATTCAGTGACAGTGAAATGCACTCATTATAGCCTCATTGCTGAAGATATCTTCCTTTGCTTTAATGAACACAATGCACCTCTGAAAGGAGCTGCTGTTCCTATTTTCAAATTCAATATCTGAGAGCTTCAGACTCTTTCTTTCACTTACTGTGCACTCATGACAAAACCTAAATGTCTGATATCATAGTTGCAGAAAAATAACATTCTGCTGGGTCATGTGGGCAGGAGCATGAAAAGCAAAATAACACCAAATAATGAAGGGGTTTTCTGCCAGGATGAGCTACTTTATTTGAGCTTTTTGGATTAAAATCTGTTTTTCGGTTGGATGTAACCATTTGAGCAACTTTCACCGACATACCTGGGACCTCATTCAACAAAAAGCTGCCCTGTATGCCAGTAAATCTGATGATGTCATCTCAACTCAAGATGTCATCTGGTGCTTGACTTTTATTCAGGTTCACCGGTAAAGTGGCATGTACAGTTGTGCAAAGGTGTATTGTGGAGAAAAAATAACAAATAGGGAAAACTAAGGCAAATAACTACAAAAATCTTCTAAAATGAACCAACGTAAACTTATGACTCACATAGTTTAACGCCAGGCCCTTAGCTGTTGGGCTGAGATCTTTCAGGCCCAAACTGCCCAAACTATCCTTAACACAGCCCTACAAAAACAGGCAGTGTTATACTTTACTATCTGACAGCTTCTGGCCGTTTTTTCATTATGGACATGTGAACAAATATATGTTTTCTCATGGAATTTTGTTGATGGTCCGCTGCTAACAAGCAAGATGGTGCTCTGTTCTTCCACAAAGAGATTTGAGATATTGGTCGAATCACAGAGCAGTTTTCTCAGGGTTTTCAGGGGTTATCACTGCAGTGTAACACAAACCGCCAAATAGGTGTTTAAGGGAAAAGAAAGTCACCTCAGTTAATCCCTACAGTTCCAAAGAAAGTACAGACTGAGTCAAAAATGAGACCCAAAAAAAAAAATAGAAAATGGTTTTTTTTTTTTTTAAATCTCTATCCATGAAACTCAATAACATTCTCCTAATGCAGTTGTCTGAACTGAAGCACTGTCCCTTCACAGTGTGCTCAGCAAGCCAAAAAAGTGCCGATTACAGACTGGATGTCTTATTGAGAGTCTTTATCTCCCACCTCTTACTGACCAGAGCACCCTTCTGTCCAAACTGATAAGAGCAGATTCACACAGCGGCATGATATCAGCACTCCAGCTGTTCACACAGGTGTCTGATGCTGACAGTCAGGTCCGGTTCCTTAACAGCCACTGTAAGTACACCGACTACCAACAAGACATGGTATGTAGGGGACATGATGATCAGGTCGAACACGGGTTAGTAGTTTCTGAAAATGACAGCTGCACAATTCTTAAGAAAACATTAAGAACATCAATTAAGTTCTGGAAGACGTTATTAGAGACTTTACACAGTTGCACCTCCAAACAGAACGGAAGCAAAAGGAGTGAAGATGATACTGGAGTTTACAACTCATGTAAGAACAATAAAAGCTCATCAAGTATGAATCTGTCTGAGACCAGAACGTCACGACAAAATGTCTGAATCTGAAATTCTGATTCAAATTCTCCACAATTTCAATTCTGAAGCTGTAGAACATCAGATGTACTTTTTAAATGACATAAGAGAACATTACAACTGCACACCTAAACTGATCAAAATAGGAGAAAAGACAACCTGAGACAAAAGCTGTTAACCAAGTGGAGACGCATCTTTAGCTGTAAGAACTTAGAAGTAGAAATTACATTTGATAATGTACTTGATCACCACCCACTGTAAGCTCTGTAATAAGACAGCCACGCTCTGATATTTATGGGTATAAATCAGGAATTTTGGCCAAACAAAATGCTCCACCTCACATGACAGAATGCAGTGCAGTTGTATTGGTCTAAAGGGCAACATGTCACAATAAAGGCTTAAAGATTGCAGTTACTCTGTTTTCATCACACACAGTTTAAGTCTTCATCACCGTTCCTACATGATGTCAACTGTTCCTGTAAACCCTTTTGTGCAAGACATCATTGGTTTAAGACTCATCCTGCACAATGTTTTCAACAGCTGTATTTTTCTAATGAGTTTCAATAATAGAACAGATCTCTATTATCGATATAGTGGCTGGAAATCCACTACAGAAGACTTTATATACTTTGTATTAATAGGAGCACTCCTGCACAGTTAAATTATCTTTAGGTAAAATCTTGCTTTTCCAGAGTCGGGAAAATCAAAACCCAGCAACTGCAAACATTTGTGATTCTGGAAATGCTGCGTCAGGAAAGGGACGCATGCTAACTGATGAAATGAAATAAGAATGGACGTAAAAACACCCAAGGCGAGCGCTTCATGAACACAACTGGAGGAGGTGGTGCTCATGTGTCCAGTCAAGACGCTCAACTCGACAGGAATGCCACTCCGGGCGCAGTCTGAAGCCCCCTCCCCGAGTTGGACTTTGATCCACTGGGAGGGACTCAGAGCCCCACCAGCGATGCATTAACAGAAACATTTCTATGCTTTAGGAGCAATTTGCATGTTCATTTTGGAGATCTACGGCACCGCACACAAAGAACCAAAGGCTTTTGTCATCTTAATTGGTATCAGTCAACCCAGATGGTTTTGTTGCCCAAAACTTTAATAATATTCAATTTGATAACATTGCAATACCTAGCAATCTGGAAACGAGAATAGCTTGGCCTAATAGGACCATTTAGACCCAGACCATTATCACAACTGCATCAGTCTTCAGGGTTAGGGTAACTAAGACTAATACTGACTAGTTTAAAATAACCCCGTTTTTTTTTCTTGGCTTCCTCCGACAACCATTTCTCTTCTAAGCTCCTTTCCCCCCCTCTCTTTAAATCTTCTCTTTACATTTAAAGCAAAGCAACCAGTCCAGATGCTGTCATAACATCCTGTAGATTACAGGTTAGCAGATGCAGAGAACATAACCCACTCTTGGTAAAGGGGGAATTTAAAACACTACAGAGTTTTAACCTTGGACTTTGATTAAAGTTTTGAAATTGCAAAGGGGAATTTCTCCCAATTTTCAGCTTAAAGCTGAGTACCCCCAATCCACCCATGTCAAGGCTAAATTAGTCTTCACAAATTATTTGGCAGGTACTGATGCGTGTTATTACATTACAGGACAAGGATGAACTGTAATCTCATTAATTCATTTCCTAAATGAAAAAAAAAATTTGTCTTTTTTTTTTGTTTTACTAATTCAAGGAAAGTCAAATATGGCCAACCTTCTGCATATAAGGAAGGCTCTTGAATAATAAAGCAGTTTTAAAGCAGCACTGCTGATCATTCCTATAACCCAGCCCTCAGCACGCTGGACTACAGCTTTCACATTTACAGTAAAAACCCTGAGATGAGTTATATAATTCTGAGTGAGCTGCCAGGTGAATTAGAGGCCAGCCTTTGACGAGGAAAATGTTTATAGAGCTATGCCTCTGACAGAAAACCCCCACGTTGGCCTGCAGAGAGAGGCGTCCTCGGCAGCAGATCTGGAGCGCTGCCACGGTCATGCTGGGTCACAACTCAGAGGGGACTCACTTTAATCAGAGACACGCTTCCTTCCCAAACTCCTTCCAGGCACTCGGAGTGGATTGTGCACATGAGAGGAAACAATGCAGCAGGACTTGTGCAGCAAAGACAGAAAAGATTGATCCGATACCCACACGAGTTACAATGTTTGTTCAGCTGGAATAGGTGACTTTGTCAGGACGGAGAGGAGAAGTCTGTCCATGCCAGAGAAGTGTTCTAAAACTCACTTAGAGGATTTTATCCGGTAGGACTGAACCTTCACTCCAGCCTGTTTGGCAGAAAATACCCAATTCTGAGAAGAGGATCAACACCAAAATATTGTCTAATAGACCTCTCTCTCAACTCAGTGCACTCTTCTGCGAGGAAACCCTGAGTCCTGTCATTCCCGTGGATGTTAACTTGACATGTACCACTCACACAGACATAGCAGCAGATAAAACAAACACTTATAGCAACGGCACGCCCTGATGGTTACTCTGCATAAACCACTCAGGAACAGCTGAAGGAAGACACAAGAGCCTAAAGCAGCAATTGTGTTCGCTGCATTGGTCACTGTCCGAGTGAATCCTGACATCAACACAGCGCCATAACCATTTGTATCGGTGCTTCAGCCACACTCAACTCACTTCTTAAAGTGGAGGCATTGCTAATGAGAGAAATAGAAAATGTACAGGGAGTAGAATTTGCTTTCCACTGGCAAAAATGTCTCAAATCAGTATAACTTAAGTAGCAACAATTACAATAGTTTTACATTCTTGGCTTTTGGTGGGTTGTACGGATGCCTGTTGTCATGTCTATAAGTTTATCATGTTTTATGTTCCTGTTTAGTTTTTAGTTTTGCCATGTTTTTCCTCAGTCACTCTTGCCCTGGTCATCGGCTTCACTCAGATGCAGTCCAACACTAATCACCCTCCTCAGTATTTAGTCTCCAGGTTTTCTCATGCTCAGCCGCGCTTTTGTTTGGATTGCTTATAATAAAGCAAGTATTTTCATTTGGAATGTCTGCATCCGGGTCCTCCTTCGCCACGCCACAACCAACGGGACACCTGCAGAGTTGGAGCATCTCGTGAAATCTTCCCTGGAGCGCGTCCTGTTCTTAAACGCACCTCTCGAACAGCTCGTGGCAGGTTACAACAATCGACACCAAATGACACCAAAGTGCCAGAGCTATCTGTAACAGTGGTCTCTGAGGACTGGAGCTAAGGAAAACCAGCTTAAGGCACTGATCTGGCTAGAAACTCTACAGATCCCAATCTGTTCAATTATCCGGCCTGATCCAGGGAGGCCCTGTATGACCCAAAAGATCTGCTATAAAGTCCCCATTCCAGACATGGAAGGACTACTTCAGAGGTCTCATGTCCATACACAAGCGCTTAGATTGTTTTGATAGTATCAGGGACACAATATTAAGCGGGTCATTTCAGTGTTTTATGATATACTCAAACGAGGGAAGTGGAAAAGGTTTGTTCTGGTTAACATCTTAACAATACTGCTTTACACAATTTCTCTAAATGACAAGTACTTCTAGTGGAAAACTTTGGTTATTGGTAATATACTGGTTGAACACACTATTTTCCAGTCTATCTATATTTGTTGTAACAGGCATCCTGATAAAATCCAGTTATCTTAAGAAACATATTCATCTTTATTCAGCCACAAACTGTGTTTTTCATCTCTACTGGTCAGATCATGAATCTATTTGCTTCCCTCGTGCTTCTCCTTTTCTGTATGCCAGTCTGTGGAGGCATCACTCCAGTCCAGTGATCTGTGATCTCTCACTCACACAGATCATTCAGGAGTTGCACTGATCGAGTACAAGACAGACACTCAGACAGCATGCTTCGATATGGCAGTGAGCTTTAAAACATTTTGTCTTTTACTTTGATGGAGCGATAAGTTTCCCGGGGTCCAGACCTCTGAATCTATCCACTCCACGGACGGGCAGTGCTCGCTTTTTCACTTCCCTCCCGAGGCGTAGCAGCTGAATGACAAATGGAAGAATGTGCTGAACTGGTTTCACTTTGCTGCACTCCACCCTTAAATCCCTTTGTTGACATGAAATTGCTTTAAATTCAGTTTTACATGTTGGATTTATGGGGGTGGGAAAAAAAATCAACCATCCTTCACCACAAAATGTCAAGCTGAGGCTCAAAACTGAAAAATGAGTTGACAATTTTGACTGATATCAGGCAAGTCATGGGGAAGAAAAAGTGGATACAGACTGCTTCCAGATGTGGGCACCAACCTTCCAACAAAGGAACTCCCTGTCCGTCCACACCAACTTCTCACCTTATTGTTTACATTTGATGCCAGTGTTCAGCGCTATGACAGGAAAATGTAGCATATCAGATTTTTCAGAGGCACTTTAGAGTTCATGTCAGCCATGCAGTCAAATAATGACAAGCTTTTTGTCATGCCTGCACATCATGCTTGATGTGTTTTGCAGAAGGTAGAATGCTTTCAATAGGGCAAAAATATGTGTAACATGCTGTAAGTTATGAAAGGGTCCATTTTAAGATGAGCTATGATGTTTTAAAAAGTCCAAACAAAATTGTAATAACCACATCTAGCCAGGTGATTTATACTTAACTGGAACTGGAAAAAACTGCATTAAAACTGCTGTAACTGTAGAGAGTATACAAACTGGACACACATTTGCTAGGAAAACTGCATTTAATATTTGACTTTTGTTAAGCTAGGGAAGCCATAAAAGAGACCTCCAACTGAAGCGCATGACTAAAAAAAAAATCTTTTACCAGTTCTGTGGCATACTTGTGCAATGTACAACACATGTAGCACTCTGAAGTCATTAAATTGATGTAAAGTGCTTTATAAATAAATATATTATTATTATGTCTGGCCTTTCTTTGGAAATGTTCATCCATCACCGGGAGATAAGTGTTGTCACACATTACATGCAACTCAAGATGCTTAAAAATGGTTGAAAATACAGTTGGAATTTAAGTACAATTCTTTTTCTTAATGGATGAGTGATGGGAGAGTAATAAAGAAGTGTATAAGGAAAGACATTTAAGCCAGAGAGCTTTAGTTTTTTCTTCTTCTGCGATGAATCATGGCAGTGTGACTGAATGTTTAGTTATGCAATTTAATGCTTTTGTGATGCAGAAATGCTGATCTTTTTTTTGATATACTGCAATTCAAGCAAGAGGCCAAACCCCCTAAGATTTTCAGAGGAAGTTGGTGTTAAAGATCAGAAATGAGATGTAGAAGATTTCCCCCAATTAAGAAAAACATCCTTTCTTTGTCTACTCTTGTTTGCTCCAATTTTGCAAGGGTCTCTTTCTACATGGTGTTTTCCACCTCAAGGCTCATCAGTACATCAGAGCCTCAGATAATAACAGTCCGCAAGCTAAAAAAAAAACAGAAAAACTCCCAGAGGAGTCACAAAATCTCTCCAGACTTCATGGTACATGCTCTACCAGAAAATAAAGGAAAAGGAAACAAGATATGTCACTTGGAACTCCTCGAGTGAATGAAATATGACTTGTTTTACAATTTACAAGGTTCATCAGATAATCCTGGCCAATAAAGTTAATGTCATCCAACTTAATATCCTGAACTGTGAATTCAGAAAACAAATGAGGCCATCTGATATTACCAAATGAAATGTCAGGGGCAAAATTAACCCTGCTGAGGTGGTTATTAAGCATGAATAATTAACAATAGGAGTGACAAGTTGAGGGTAACAAATCCATAAGAATGACTGCGACATGTGTGGTGCACTTGGGAAAGGAAATTGAGACAGGCCTGTGACTCTGTGCCTCTCCATGACATCCTGTTGGCTTCAATTTTTCAGGAAAGATCAATTTAACACATCAGGTCTTGTTCTAAGGAGTGGGAAGAATAAAACCGTGTTTCTCATCCTGCAGCCACACCGTGATACCAAAGGTGAGCAACAAATTTAAAAGTGATTTTCTGGGTTGTTCATTTCTGTCACACAATCTGACAACATCTCTGAGGCAGATTTCAGTCCACAGCAGGAAGGCTTATTTGCATTTAGATCAATGGTCAGTTGCTATTCATACACACATTGCAGCTGTTATTTACATTCCTTTCCCTTTCTCAGAAGGATGTCTGAGATTATCATTTCTGGGTATTAATGTGGATTTTTACATCACTGTGACATCACTTTATCATGTTGATCGAGCATGGAGACAACAAGGAATCCAGTCGGTGCACCCTGGAAAGGTATTTTTAACACATGTGAAACTGTTTCACTTCTTGCATGTGGTTTGTTTGTTTATTAAATTTGTTGGTTTCTCAATACCACCCAGCACCTATCAGCCACAATATTAAGACCATTTTTGGAAATTGTTATTGGTCCAGCGGAACCATGCTCAGACCCATCGCACTGCCTCCCACTGTTTTCCATTGCCAATCTTGCTGCCATCTCCTCCCAAGTTCTGACACTTCTCTGCCGCTTATGTGCCGATTGTGACACTGTCAGCAGTGAACATAGGCAGTCTGACTACTGTGCAGAAGCAACAAGTTACAATGCTATTTGTGTCCAGACCTCACTATATCACAGCTAATTCTAGGATTTTCAGCATTTTGTGCAACAGTACTCGACTCTGGGATCAGACCAAAAGAGCCAACCTTTACCTCTAACAAACAAAAGCGGCTGAGATTCCATCACCGTTTTTGACTTTCAATTACAAGATAAGAAAAGGTGAAACGGCCAAAAAAAAGAACTTCCTCTGAAGAGTTACTATGCTCACTTGAGGAGTTTTTTGCACATTAGGGGGAATGGAAAAATGTTTGCAAATCACATCTGTCCTGGCAAGGGTTAAAATGTTGTTTCCAGTCTAAGTCGGCAAACAATAAGCTCACCTAACCTATTGGTGTTTTTCAAGATATGATTTAACATCCCAGATATTCCCAGACATGAAAGTAATTCCTAATGAGCAGTTTTCCATTTAGGACAACTACTTCTTCTACTGACTTCATTATAGCAACATAGACTCCTTGGGTCACTTCTGGTTGATACTAACCACTGCACACTTGCTGTTTAGGAGGTGCTCTGACCCAGTTGTCAGGCCATGTTTGACCATGTTTTATGCTTCCAATACACGAGCTTCAAAAACCAATGGTTCACTTGCTGCTTGCTGCTTATTGTTTCCAACCTGTTGAAAAGTGCCCTTGTAAAAAGATAATTAATGTTATTCACTTCTCCTGTTGGTTGTTTTGATGTGGTGCCTAATTGGAGTGTATTGAAAATCATTGTTAGTTGCAGCCCTATAACAAATGGAAAACAATTACGGGCACAGCAAGAAATCATCTTGTACCATTCACTTTCATCTCTAGACAGCACACAGAGATGCAACAAACTGACACAGGCATTTAAAAGTCATGTAAATTTTGCCAGAATTCTGCTAACTAATTATCTGTTTCAATCAGCACGCTTTTGTGTAATAATCCGCTAAATAAGTCTTTGCTAATCCTTCTAATGCCATAAATAAACGTACGATCAACACTAACTGACCAGATACACAGAGTGCTCCAAACTCAAGATAATTGCTGTAATTGTTTTGTCCTTTCATTGCCAATTGAAAGTTTCTTTTTATGCCGACTACTATTTTGCTGCATTTGGAAAAACATTTAAATTTAAGGGGCTTTGACTTCATGTCTAGATAGCTGTTGTTATGCATTTTTGTATTATACAAACATCCAGAGAACATTTCTCATCAAAGACCAAAAAAGAAAAGACGGATTTTAGGCTATTCTGGAGATACAGTGAGGGCCCCTGCTTTTCTCTCCCTGCAGTCAGCCTCATCCCTTCAAACAGCAGCAGCAGGATTAGACAGCCGTGTTGCCATGCAAGGCTGGAGCCAGAGTTGCCTCTCTTAATAGCTGCCATGAGATTGAGGAAGGGAGGGAGGGCAGAGTCAGTTCATAAAGAAACAGGGTGATCTGAGGCAAACAGGCAGGAGGAAAGGAAAGAAGCCCGGCCAATGTGCAGGGATTCCCCCATAAGCCTGGACCATAACTCTGGCTGACAGGAGCCACTGATGTCAGGACAGGTCAGGATAATAAAGCTCTAGCTTTCCCCTCTGCCACTGCCCAGGAGCTACAACTACTCCCTATTAGGTGATCACATAGATAGAGTTGTTACTTTCTGCAGAAAATCCTCTTCTTCGAAAGTAAATTAAAAGAGCGTGTCACACTGTTGCATAACCAGGGCAAATTAAACCATAATACAACCCCAATTCCAAAAGGTTGGGACACTATGTGAACATGTCCCAAAGAACTGGGACGGGGCCGTGTCCAGCCTCCAAACTTAATAAATTGTAAAGGTTTGAATCGAGTATCTAAACATTCACCGGTGTCAGACAAGAATGGTGGAACCTCTTCAACCTGCGATAAATCATCAGATAAGTTACAATGTCCAAATGTGCCTGACGCCCAAGAAACGAGTTGGTAAAAGTTGATCTTGGTTAAAAAAGTTTGATATGACAGCACTTCAGATATCTTCATTAGGAAAAGAATATACTGATATGTCGGAACAGTATAACTAATCCGTTTTTTATTCTGCCAGATGCAGCCATTTAGTCTCAGATAAGGTTTCCTCTGGTGTCGGTGTGTGACACAAGGCACGGCTTTTTGCTTGAAGTTTACTTATTTTTTTTCTCACTCTTTGGTGAGATTTAGCCCCCTCAGACAAGGATCTTGCATATTATATATTATATATAGGTCTCTGAGGGGAAAAGTGTCTTTCTCTTCCTCAGCATTTTAATTTGTTGAAATGATACAATTACTTGACAGTTTTAGACAGTTTGAGGGAAAGAGGTTAGGAAGAGATCATAGCTGGGTTTAAATACACTACCTAACAGTAATAACCTGTGAAAACTCCATTTTTGAGGTTGAGGGAGTTTAGTATTAGTATTCTTTTTCTCTAGGATCTAAGATACCACTTTCTATGCTCTCTACAAGTTATAATTTAACAACATTACTGTGAATACATGCTTTTTGAAATTGCTCTCCATATGTCACAAAAACATTGTGGAAACTTGTTCAGCCTGGCTTTAATAAAAATGCACTCATTCCAGAATATGTATCTTCGTACAGGAACGAAGTGTGTGGGTGCAACAGTAAAAAAGAAGCCAGATCTTCAAACATTTTTTTTCCCCCTACAAGCAGACTAAACCGAAGGACAGATTTCTGAACTGTTGAAAGAAGAGAGTCATTCAAATGACTCATCTACAGCCTAAAATGTCTTGGTAATAAGATTTGGAGAGAGTATGTCTACATACTATATACCAAGAGCAATGAGAATGCGTAAAAGCTTTCTGCAGGAATATTACAAGACCAAACTATCTCATTTCAGTTGATTTGCAGCTCTTAAAGGCCAAAATAAGCTAAAGATTAGTTTCTGCATTTTTTTTGCAGAATGTTTCTCTGTAATGAAAGCTTGTAAAAGAGAGAGCCATCCTCCTTTAATTCTAGCCCTTTTTATTGTGCTCCAGTGGTCAAGATGTTTTTTATTAAAGCACTGCATAGCTTGGCTCAGAGTACAGCCTGCATAAGGACTCGTGCAACGCCAGCTTTGATGGGAGTAAATGAATCAAACAAAAACTAATTTAACTAGAGTGTGCGTCAACTTTATGCCGAACTTTTCGTAATGTTCAGATAAATGTTCATGGTAATCCTTAGCCTGCAGGTAGATGGAGCGATTTTGTAAAATATGGATGTGTTCAACATATTGTTTGTGTCATACACCATGATTTCGAGATAATATTTCCGAGGCAGAGTTGTGTGTGGGTACACTGAGATTGATGCATGTTTTCCTCCAGGCAGTATCCACTTTGGCTGGTTGGGCTGAATGATTTCAACTATCACAACCTGTGCAGAATCCATAATCACCCCTCCTCTCTCACTCGTCACCACAGTTTCAACCGAGATTACTTTTCACTCCTGATTATCAAGCGAGCTGCAGTCGTTGGTGCGGGGTCGAGCTTGGGTTAATTGCAAAATGAAAGGCAAAGTGATGCTGAGTAATTATGTTTTTATTTAGCTTATTATGAAAACAGAGATTCCAGTGGAAGGGGATGTTCCGAATTAATGATTGATTTGTTCTGTCAAATAGTTCGGCGAAATACGAGGACATGCAGGTCATATGAGTAGGAGTGTAGCAGTTTCAATAATCTAAAAAAAAAAAACACAATGCAGCTGCTTTGGATGTGATGCATGAAGAAGAACTTTGTAAAACATACACTGGCATCTAATTAAGGAAAGATCACGTCAGGTTAAAACGCAACCCACCACAAACCCTCATGTTCCTCACAAAGCGTCACTTTATAATCAAGTTGCAAAAACACTGGCGTGGACGGTGTTTTGTGATGACATTTAGCACCAAAACTGCCATCAACTGTTTACAAGAATCGGCACGTCTCAGATGTCGGTGTATTTATCTCATAAACCAATATTTTGTTCATCACAGAAGACAGAAAACGTATCGAATGTTGAAAGGGAAGCATTTTACTGTTTCGTGAAAAATATCAGCTCATCTTGAAGACGGCATCGCATCACAAAAAGCTGGTCAACAAAAGTCTGTAAAAGGAAGTGGCAGTAAAAAGAAGCAGCTGGAGAAACATGTTGCAACTAATTAGGTTAAGTGTGGGTATAAAAAGAGCCCCTTAGAGAGACAGCCTCCCAGAAGTAAAGATGGGTGGATGTTCAGCATCTATACATTTTGGAGCAATTTCTGAACAATTGCCCTCAATGTAAAATTGCAAAGACTTTGAACATAAAATCCTCCAAATTAAAAAATAAATCTGGTGCCATATGCTCCTCCTCTCTTTAGCACAGAGTAACAGCAGATTTAAAACATCTATCCAACTTCAAATCTTTACAGCAAATTCAGTAAATTCTTTGCAGAGCTCCACTTCTCCCAGCTATCCCCGCCCCTTTCATCTGAGGAGTCGAAGCTTTGCTAAATCTTTCTCTAAACCCACAAGTCAAGCTATGACTACTCTGATCGCTGCAACGTGAGACATTTTGAGTCACAGCTTATTGAACCAATCTGCTACAGGAGACTCAGTTCTGACTCAGTTAAGCCAACAGGAGCAGTGATTTCTGATTAATACTTCTGATGGATGCACCACAGCTGTCTAATTTACTAGCACACAGATACAGATTGATCCTTCACCCCTCTAAAGAATTATATCTGGGATGTAGAGCAATCCAATGCACTTTAATGCTTATACACATACACTGCGAGTGGAGGTAATGAGCTTTCTCCTCTCACTTGTTTGTTTCTCCATCTTTTGTTCCCCTTTGTGTGTGCGTGTCTGTGTCAGGTGATCTGCTGTGAAGCAAAAGCGAGGGGAGGACTGCGACAAATTCTAATTCAGCCCCTGCAGCAGCGCTTCACTCCGATCGATCTTTTATCTCTCAGCTGCCTTATCTGTTTGATCACTTGTCTGACGAGGAGGAAAAAAAAAGATGCCTTAGCAACAGAGGGTAATATAAAGGATGGACAAGGCGAGAGATAATAGAGAAGATTTGTGTCAAAGGAGGAGGGAGAGGTCTCGTTAGCACACAAAAAACATTTATATACACCTCATGATGGAATATATGTGGATGTAAATCTTCAAGATGCATTTGTTTGCCAGTGTATAAGATTAAAGTAGAATAATATATGCACTCTCCAGCACATTAGGTGGCTGATTCATCTGTTGCCATGTAGCTAAAAGCCATTCAATGGCTTCTCTATGCAAATGTCTGTCTTATATTCCCGTAAATAGTTTAAAACTGTAACAAGTTAAAAAAGGAATCCTCTTGCTTACAAGACTGATTGATTTATTCAAAAAGGTAGCATGCCAGTCTGACTTATATGCAAAATGTACGCAAATTTCTTTATTAATTTGGTAAAGAGAAGAACACTTACATGTCCAGTTTGTCTTTTTAATAGTCAGAGACCTGGACAACATACAAATGCACAGCAGTTTGGTCTTTAAAACAGGTGGCATCAGGACCGCACAAGAAGCTTAACAACAAAGTTTAATCAAATGCTAGCTAATTCAGTTTCATCGAAATTCATGTCTCGGTTCTACAGTTTGAGGTCACAGTTTAGGTTTATCGGAAAGAAAAAATTTGAATATCATTTACATCAACACCTGTGCTGCAATTTAAATATTTTTGCGAGTTATAAGAGGTACTATCTAAACATAAGAGTGACGTGTGTCAGCTGAAAACCTTTCCACTCGTAAACACTTATATTTTAAGGTTTATCCATGTCAGAGGACATACAACCCCTTAACCAGAAGTGAACCTTTTACTTGAAACATTTTGTAGCTTTTGTACAGTTTTTGTATCCATCAGGACTCCCTCTTAAGAAGCAGCAGCACCAGCCAGCCTTTGCCAGATTGTCTCACTATCCTCCGTGGTAATCTGGCCGAATGCTGTTCTACATGTTTACCCAAGTTTCACGCATTTTACTAACTTCTGTTTTTCTACCCTCCAGTGTGCTTTGCGTTGCCCGTGAACTCCTCGCTGAAAAAACCCTGTGGAAATAACTCTTCTCTGTTCAAACTTCCTCATACTAACAACCTGCCTGGTCGCCATCCGCCGACTCGGGACCTCTTCACCACAGCCAGTGATACCCTACCTTTGCGCAAAACCTCCTGGACCCTGTAAGACTCTCTCTCATTGATGCAAAACAACTTTGGACAATAACCCCTCAGATATCAATATTAACCTTGTCTAAACCTCTCCACTCAGAAACCTCCATAGACCTGGACCATTCTCTGATCACACCCCTGGAAAACCTTACATCTGTGTCCTGCATCAGAGTCCTTTTTACATACTGGTTCATTCGAGCCATGACAGTCACTTAGTTAGGATAAGGAAAGACCATAGTTTTGGATTCAAAATCTGGAACTGTGCTCATAAACGCTTGTGCTGAATTTCCACATGAAAAGAAGTTGGATGTCGCCTTGTCCAGGGTGTACTCTGCCTCTCGCCCGTTGGCAGCTGCTCCATCTGTCCTTATAATGCCCTCGGCCGGTAGAGGAGACCTAGCTTTTAACTGAAAGAAGATTTTTATTTTAAGGACATATGGTAATGTTATTTATCGAGCACAAATCAAGCATCCAGTCTATTCAGCTTTACTTGTTGCAAAGCCACTCACTTTCTAAACATGAACATCTGCAGAGTGACGTACCCAACAGTCATCGACAGGTCTTCATTTCGACCCAAAAACCATGCAGTGGTTTTTAAAATCTGCCTGCATTTGCATCCAGCACAAGAAAAAAAAAGAGCTTCTCACACTCAAAGAGAGGGTGCATACTTTGTTAGGAACCGCAATCCACATTCACATAGAAAGCAGTCGTTTGGGGCTATATGAAAATTTAGAATATCATATATTGGAACTTTAACACATGAATATGAGCTACTGACCAAAGGCAACTCATTTCGACAGCGAAATGACCTTTGAGGAATCAGAGTGACGATAACAAAAGTGGTCCCCATGAATTTTATCAAACCCCACTCTGACAGCAGAGCATTCCTCCTCGTATCCACATGTCACTGAGCTTTCACCACCATCAAAATTTCACTTAAATTATCGGGCCACTTTCTGCTGAGACTGAAAGTAAAAAAACTGTAATCTCATTGTAGTCAGACTTATAAGAATAAAGCCCTATGATTTATCTAGCAAATCAAACTTAAAAAGGTCAACTTGGCCCCAATGGATGCTGTGAAGTGAACAGCTATGCCCCCCCCCCCAAGTTCATTTGAAAAAGCATAGAATTTCCCCCCGAAAAGCTCAAACTGCATTGTCTGTGTGTGAAATATTGAACAGGACATCACAAAGAAATACCACTGAGGACATGACCTTTGTGTCCTCACTGATGTACTTATGGCCGTGAGACACATCACTGCACTGCAATCAAGAAAATGACATTTCATTGAGGAAAAGTCTGGAGACATGACGGGGCGCTTTAAACTTAAATAGAAGTGAAAGACGAGAGCAAGTCACTCTTTGTCCGATAATTCTAGGGAAATGTGACTCGTCTTGGGCTAAAATAGAGATACTCACAGCTGAGTGTGGTTTAAATACCCGTCTTTCCTCATCACATGAAC
Source organism: Odontesthes bonariensis (assembly GCF_027942865.1). Classification (NCBI taxonomy): domain Eukaryota; kingdom Metazoa; phylum Chordata; class Actinopteri; order Atheriniformes; family Atherinopsidae; genus Odontesthes; species Odontesthes bonariensis. The sequence goes on from NC_134513.1 coordinate 7,870,366, forward strand.
TTATGTAAAAACACACGCAAAGTACCTCCTCATAGTTTCCCTGACAGTTATGAGAAGGAGGCAAAGTCCAGAGGAGACATGAAGACGGTGGATTGTCCGGCCGTGACCTCTTTGCTCTATTTGCCTTACCCGGCTGATGTAAGGGAAGCTGACAGCCCGGCCCAGAGCAGGTCCAGAGCGAGGCCACAGGGGTATTTGGGGACCAACTTCTTTTTGATTAAGTAAAACCCTTTATCTGATTCTACTTGTTGTTGTCGTTTCTCTGTCTGACCACGAAATTCTCCCTTCTGCACGAGGCCTGCTTGAATAGCAACTGCAAATTTTCTTTGTACTCAATGCTTGGGAACTTTCTCAAAATTGTTCTCCTGCAGCTGGTCAGCAACTGAAATACTTTTGTTTTATTCTCCGTCAAGAATAAGCCTGCACAACACCAACCTTCTGTTTTATCCTTCAATGAATTACTTTCAATATTTGCAAGTGAGGCATGGAACAGGAGGCACACGCACCACACGGCTAACTCCTCCGTGTGGTGCCAATTTTACTCTGCTCTGTTGCCCGGAAAACTATTTCAAACCACAGCTGCACATGCTATTAAGGAATAACGGTTGACCAACTTATTCATTAAAACTGTGTGAGCAACTGAAATCAGTAGAAGTTCTGTTTTTTCTAACAAAATAAACGCTCAAGGCGTGCTTGCTGGAGCCTGTACGTAGAAATTAGGAATCTTCATTTTCGGCTTCAAGATTACGCAGTGCAGACAAAGATTTTCCAGCCCGTCTCGATTTCTTCACACTTCGCACTTAGAATTGATTCTCTGCAACAACACAGCAAAAAACATTTTCAATATTTTGTTAATTCATCGGAGCAAATTTCAGATAATTCACTATCTATGCAAGCAGTGGGACTTTTTGTTGTGGCACTTGGAAATGAGCCCGGTGAATCCTACTATAATCCGAAATTCCTGGAAATGCTTCAACTACTTAACTGGACACCAACTTGAATTCAGTGCACATGATTAAGTAGCTAAACACGTCTAGAAACAGTTGATAATGTATGTGAGACAGAAAATGAAGCCATCAGACTGAGGGAATTTTTCTGCAGGCCTTACATATCTTTAAAGAACATTACTGCAGTGCTGAAAGTGCCCAAAAGAACAGCAACATCCACTAGTCGAAAATAGAGGATGCTTGAAAACATCGACAGTTACCAACAAGTCAACAGTCATTAAATCCAGAGTTCCTTTGTTGAGATAGGAGGATGTTACAGGAGCACAACCATTGATGTAGACCCCTCAGACAGGCCAAACACAGGATGCATCATTCTTCATTCTGTAGGGTTGTTTTTATCTGTGACAAAGCCATTTTTTTTTTGCGGCTGGATCTCAGTTTGGCTCTGGCTCTGGCTCTGACCCAGAACAGGAACCACTTTGGTGGGAAAGAGGTAAAAGATAAGATGGGGGTTCTTTCCGGTAAAATCTGTAAAAGCTCTGGAGTGAAACAACCTCCACCTGAACCCAGCGGCCATCTCTGGAGATATATCTGAAAAAAAGTGACTCTCCAAATCTCATCCAAGATCCTTGAGATTAAACATCTCTGGTGTGCCAAGCTTGGATCATTTCCAAGAGGAGGCCACTGCTGCTCAGGTACTTCGATAAAATAGATTGAAAGATGGGATATTTTACATATCATTTCATTATTAATTTACGAAACTCTAACAATCCATTTTTGATTTGTCCTTGAGGTGAATTATGTGGAGACTGACGAGAACGAGGTGAGAAAAAAATAATTGATTTGAGTCTGAAACCTAAAACGTGGAAAATGTTCACTCAAAACAGCCTGCAAGGAGAGAAAAGCTTGCAGTTTCTCTAAAAATTCCACTATAAATTCTAGAGAAGTTAACAAAGGCTCAACAGCTAAATAAACACTTTATACACACACTTCTCGTATCTTTCACTTCAAGTTTCCTTCGTGTCCTTGCCCGCTGACCCTCAAAAGACTGCCATCCAACAACATCCTGCTGATTCGTTTGACAGCCAAAAAGCATGTGTAAACCTGGCATGGAGGATCTCACTCACGTGGGGCGGCATCCTCGTGTCCAGCACATAACACGAGGGCTATTCATGCATTGTGTAACGTTTTGTTTTTCCTGCAATGCTCTTCAGATTTAAGCCTCCTTTTATTGCATGTAACATTGTTTACATGTGTGGTTTGTGGAGCCGCACTGCCTGGCAACTCTGCAGGGTATCTGTTGAGAGGGAATTTAGGTGAGCAAGTGGAGAAAAGCAAAACAAGGAACCCATGTCTGCAGCAGTTAGTAATTAGAGCTGTTCACTGGCTGTCCACGAGGATTTATTCTACTTAAAAGTGAATAAATATTAGATAAAGAGAACAAAATCTTCAGCTGAATAATGGATATTTACTCTTAACATGCATTGCATTTTCTTCATTATATCATTCTTGGCAGTTGCTCCTTTGTGCGCTCCAACATTCATTTATTCAAGAGTCTGTCTGAAAGCAAAAGCAACAGCAGCCAACATCCATAGAGTTAAATCATATTCAGGCTAAATGGAATTAAGGGTTTGGTTGAATCTTTTGAGTAGAACTCGGCCTCAGACTAACTGACCTGAGTCCCACATGCTCCATTAGCTAATTATATCCCTCTAAATGACAGATGCATAAGTCAGAGGGCAGCCACCGCATGAATACTAACAGGTTTTTACCATGTGGTTACGAGCAGTGGTTACAACAACCTATGGCAACAGGCGAAGAATTGCGGAAGAAAGACGACAGGCTTGCCTGCTCCACTGATGAAATAAAGACCTTGCTGCTTTTTGAATGGGAACAGGTTGGAAGAGTGCAGAAAAGGGAAAATACTGAACAGCAATACGATGGGGAAGTGAGCTCAGCTCAACTCAATCCTCTAATGCTGCCTCGCATTGAAGGAATTGTTAACACTTTTTTAATTCCTCAGATATGGAATGCTAAGTCACTTTTCCTCTATCATAATGATAAGATGCTGCAGTGTTTCGAATGTTCTCCAGTTGGCCAGGATCACTAGCAGATGCACCTCTAGAATGTGAAACAGGTGCTAACAGCATAGCTTTTTGCAAAAATCAAATCAGGTCGTGTTTTTTACAGGCATTTTTCTTTGTATCTCACAAGAACAGCAAGAAATGTAATCTTCAATAACCAACTTAGGTGGTTGGACAGGATTGCAAATTTCACAAATTAATAATGCCCTCAGCCTTTCATCTGCTAAAATATAAATGTAAAATGATCTCTTTCAGTTCTCATTACATCTTATGAAATCTAAAGCTATGTGAGGCTAACAATGCGCAAGTGTTGGTTTATATATGGTGCCACAAGCTGTAGTGTTTTTCCAGCAAGCAGAGGAATGATTTATCACCTCCTACAGTGACTCTACACATCAATGTACAAAACATTTCACATTTTTCTCATATTTCCGGGCTGCATCCTTACAATACCGAGCACAATGTTATAGATAAAGAACATTCTGTGCATACAGTATGCAGGATTTTTATGTAAAACAGTACTGTATATAATGTGAATTCTAAATGTCTGTTGGATGAATTTAGTCTTTAGAATTTAAGTAGGATCTGAACTCACATCAAATTTACTGTAAATGCCGTTCATTCAAAAACATTGTAAATATCTTCAATGTTAAAGGTAGAAAAACTAACCCAGCAGGATAAAGCCAGTGGTGTATTATTGTCCTATCCTCATCATCCTCAACAGGCAAGTTCCATCTCCAGCTTTGTCACTCAGCCCGATGAGATGTCAGCCTCTATCTCATTAAAAAATAATGAAAAGCAGACAGTGAACTTGGCTTTTTGGTATTTTAGGAAATACACTCCCTCCTTGTTTTCGGAGACTTATTTGATTAACAGTGCTGTCATGTCTATAACAGAAACACAGAGCGCCTGCTTTGGTCAGCCACAGCTTCCAGTGCTGACTGGCTTCAACTTGATTAATGTTAATGTCTTCACAGCAACAAATAAGTTCACAACAAAACCAAGCGGCCTATGCAACTGTGACAATTATTGATACTGTTTTTTGGGTCACCTACGTTGTCGTGTGTTGAATCTGTCTACAGTACATTGTGAAAGTACGTGCAATTAATGTGATTCTTCTTCAAGGCATTTCCTCAAAACGAGCATTCTTCTGCTGGTCCTCTTTTTGTCTGGCATGTTGTTTTTATGACAGGAGATTGATCCATTCATGCAACACAAGCAGGGAATTTATGGAATTTAAGGCCAAGGAAAGGTAAATGTTTGACCTTGAAGAAAATGTTGTAATCTGCTCCTTTTCACTTTTAAGCTAAACGAAGAGCAAACACTGGCAGAACTGCAATTACACTCCGACACATTACCTTCATGGTCATTTCCGCCGTCTGATGCTTGCTTACCCGACGCAGGGCCAACACCTGTCAGCTGCAGCCAGCTGAGAAGCCGAAACTTTTACCGTTAAAACACATTTTTTACTACCCAGTAAACTGCATCGCACTTATCACACAAAAGGAAGAATCCTCAGTATGAAGTTTGTTCTGATGAAAACTTTTGTTTTTGTTTTTGGAGTGAACTGAACATTGCAGCTCCATCTGGTTTCAAACTGCTAGAGTTGTTAGATACGTTATTTTATCAGTTAACTTTTCACTTTGATGTTATTGCTGCAGCGAAAGCTCAGGCTGTCTGAGCAGAGGAAAACAGTGATTTCAGCCTACCAGCATTTCCTGAAATAAACCACCACACAACGAGGCGATGACCCCATTTTATTTTATTGCTAAAGCCGATTCTTGCCTGTGTTTGGAGCACAGCGGGCAGTAATTTCGAATGGTGGCCAGAGCACAGTGTGGCTGCAGGATGAAGGTAACAACAACCTCCTGGAGGAAGCATTAAAGCAAATACACAAACACAATAAAACAGCCTGCAAGTCTGCAAGATGAAATGCTAACTGGGGACGTGTAACTGAAAGATCTGGAGAACAAATGTTCAGAACCCATGTTACAGCATCATAAACAACACACTGTATCTCTGGTTAAGTCTAGTTCTAGTCCTACAAAAGTTCAAATGCAGAATTATGAGAAAGAAAAACAACTAATATTTCAGAGAGAGGTTCGTTCGGTTGCTAAGTTAAATCCACTATTTCCAGATTCTGTTTTCCAAGCTGGAAAAATCTGTTTAATTCGTTCTTACATTTTAGTGCAAAACAAGTGGTCATAAAACCAAATATTTATATATTTTAGGATTAAGAATAATTTCTTCCAAGATTTTCAAGGGACCTAACCAACCGAAGAAAAAAAACAGCGAGAGAATGTGAAAGTTTACAGTGAGTAAAAGTTCTGATGTAAAGTATTAAAACAGACAGAAGATGAACCTGGATCTCCTGGATCCCCCAGGACTTGTTTTCCTGACAAGTTCTCCTCCCTTTTAAGAAATCTTACAACACAAATCAACTTATGACGGGGGAATTGCTATGCAACTGACTGGTTTATTACTGGCTGGCTTTTGTTACTAAGCGCCAGCCAGGACGTAAGGACATCCATCGTACTCAAAGTCGTCGTCCATGTCAAAGTCTGATAAATATCCTGCCATGTTGCACAAAACTAGCAGTAGCAAACTATGTGTGATGTTAGCTGACTGTCACAGAGCACGGAGTAAATAAGCTGTGCTGCAGCGTGCGCCGATGAAGTCATCCCACTAGACGCTTGTAGAAATATGGGCCCCCATAAACCTCCCCATAGCCCCGGATAACAACAACACCGTTCGTTCAGTCATTAATTCGTCTTAAAGTATTGGTGAAATAAAGACAGATAATGCCTTATTTAGAGGCTGTATTGTCTCTGCCCTGTTCTCTCCTGTTATATGGATATATGTGGATCTTGAGTGATCTAAATATCTTCCGAAGGACGCCGACTTTCACCAAACTGTTATCGGTGAGTAGATGAACATATTTTATGCCAGAAATAAGGTTCAGGTTTAAAAAAAACGAACTCCCCCTCCCCTTTAAAGCAATACTATGTAACATTTCTACCTTAAAATAACAGTTTGAAAAGAATTGTGCGGCTAGAATGAGTTTTAATATTACGATTGGCCTGTCTCCTATGCCCTTCGGGGGTCTGAGTTGGAAAAACTGCGCTATGTAACTTTGCTGGACCGGCCCAGGAGCTGAGCGGAAGTACTTCGACTTGCTTTCTGGCACACCTTCCGCAAAAACAAATAGACCCCTCTCACGCTCCCAGGTATAAGGCTAAGCTAGCGCAACATTGTCAGTACGATCATCATGGCAGAGGCACCGAAGAAACAGAAGAAGACGTTGACTGATGAAGCAAGGAAGAGAAAGAGAGAGGCCGACAAAGCAAGAGACCGGACTAGAGTTGCTCTCGGAACAGCTTTTACTCGTTGGCGAGAGCTGAAAGAAACATTTGGATACAAGTTCGATTCAGAGCTAGCCACCTTCTGCTGGATTAGTAAGTAGCTTATTTGCTGCCATGCTTTGTGCTGTGTTGTACTTGCTTGATGTTCGGAAAGTGACTCTCTAGTTTGTTAAAACTGAGGAAAACTATTTTCAACTGATTTCAACTGACAGCGAAAGGGTGTTGTATTTACGACAGTATAACCGTACATTACCTCCAAGCCTGTAGGGGGAGCTCCATAATGGGCTTTTTGAGAAGTTACATAATATTGCTTTAAGTCCCCTTTAAGATAATGGTCTGTGGGTTCATGGATTGAAGAACCTAAAACTCAATTACTTAACTTCTTAGCTTACACTTACATTTGCCTCTGTATTTCTAAACCTAAAACAAATGTCAGGACAGTATTTGGATCTGTAAAATTAACTGTTACATATGCAATCTGCAACATTTCCCTGCAAGGATTTTGTTTCCGGCATCCAACTTTGCGGTACAGTCTTTTGGGCCAGCATTACAGCAAAGAAATTCACTCCTGAGTACCAAAGAGCATGAGCAGTTGGAGAACACAGCCCATTAATGCAGAAAGAGAAAGGTTTGCGGACCTGTCCTGAACTCGGAGCACTTAACGGCTAAGGCTACGGCTACACGAAAACGAAACGAGGTTTTTTTTGAAAACGGGTACGAAAATTCTTGCGACCACACGGCAACGCGCTGCTGTAAAGACTCAGGTCCAGACGAAAACGGATGAAAACGATGAAACGATGCAGTACACACGCCACTGTGTCACGCCACGCTGTGAGACAATAGAGAAGTGTTAAAATTGGCTCACAGCGTCAACGTTTGACTGACGCAAAAACGTTTTAGCTGTAACAATGGAAACGAAACGAGGCCGTTTTCAAACTTTCCCACTCTGGAACCCGTTCTCAAAAACTATCGTTTTGGGGTAGTGGGAACGCCGGCTCCGTGTGGCCGCGACAGCGAAACGATAAGAAAAAGTATCGTTTACAGTGAAAAACGTTTTCGTGTAGCCGCAGCCTAAGTCTGAACTAAAATGTAAGGCCAGCTGTTCCCAACTAACGCTAACCTCAGTCATTTTCTTGAAGTGTGCACTCCTGATTGCAGACCAGTCTAAATCTCTGTGATTTAGAGAGCAGAGGTGGTCTGACTTTTTGATAAGAGCAGGTCCTGCACTGAAGGCTCCCGAAGTTCAGAGTCATACGGAACCAGTTCCGCAAAAGCATTCAATTATTCATCTGACGCACTTATCAGAGGCAACACCTGTTAGAATACTGTATGAAAGCAGAATCAAAAATGTTAAACAGAAGATAAAAGACTTGAATCACATCTGAGTACAGTTAAGCACAGAAATAGAAAAAATGGGTTTGAGAGGCTACTAAATAATGGCACTGCTTCACTGAAGCGTGAATTTGCAATAACAAATCTCCTAAGAGTTTTCCAGTTAAAAGCAATGACTACCCAGAGGCAAAAACAGTCTGGTAATGAAATATCACACTTTCTAAACCGTTAAAGAACACAACATAATAAAAGGAATAATCAGCCGCAGCTTGGTAATGACATGTCACACACACACACCAAATGGATTGTTAAGAGGAGAAACTAGAGATAAAGATTTTCTCTCTGCTTCCTTTAATCTGTTACACAGCATACCAGCAGAATAATGTGTTTGTTTTTTGTGCTGCCAACTTCCAAGCAAACGATCCCAGCCAGAACATCCACTGGCTCCAGCATAGTTGGAAAATGTACAAACTCCGGTTTCACAACTTGTTGGACTGCAGCAAATAATTTTTCACGCTCAGCCTGAGCCATTATGCTATAAGTTAAGCAAGAGAGCACAAATAAAGGAGCTTACCTGTAGTGGACAGCAGGGAGGTCAGGTCCATTGGCATGGAAGGAAAAGAGAGAGAGATGATTATGTTAGCAAGGATTGCATCCTTCAGTCCAGCCGAAAACAGACAGGAGACAGACAAAAATCTGTAACACTGGATCTTTCTGAACTGATAAACACTGAAAATGTTGCTCACTGCATAGCATGTGTGACTTATATTTAACACAGCTTTAATTTAAGCATTCAGCAGAATTAGTTTCAGTGATCATTTCAAGTGAAAGGCACACAAATGGCCTGGAGGTAATTATCTGCTCTGTGATATCACAAGCATTAGTGTCTGATGGATGCCTCTGTTTTAAAGGTGCCTCAAGGAAACTATAACAGTTTAAAATCTGAGCTTAGAAATGGCTACCATCACACTAAATTTCCACACGTCTCTCATTTCAGTAGTAGCCATCTTTAAACAAAGATAGTGTCACTTTCCAGCTCCACTCTCTCAAAATTTGGTCAATTTCAGCTTCAAAAAGCCAACATTGTTATGACTAAATGGCTTCAAAACGACAGTTCTTGGGCCAAAGGGTGACATCACAACAGCTAAATCCAGTTCTGGTGTAACAGAATAAAATATTTCCAAAGGGAAATAGAGACTTCCCTCTCCATAACTTGCCAGTGGGTCGTATGTTCTTGCATTTACATGTAACCAAGGCAACCAGCAAAACTATATATGTTAAGGTGACTGCCACAGTGGGAAAATAAATCTATTTCAGCCCTGACTAAGCAATGTTATTGTCAAAATTCAACCAAGATGTAACATAATTGTTTCTGTAAAGTATTATGATTATGGAATGTAATTCCAAAAACACAGACACGTTGGATTCAATCTCACATCGCGGGAGGGAGTACGGTTCAAAGCGCTGCATGTATCCATGCCATCCACCCAGCATGTCTACTCCGCTGTGTAAACGCTCAAATGACTCACATTTGCTTCCTGCTGCTTGTAGAAACGGTATTTTACAAGAAGTCCTTGAGAGAGGGATGAAGGCTATCGAATGAATCGGCAGACTTGTTGGGGACATTATATTGTTGTAGTACAGTAATGAATGGTTGCTGATGTAAGTAATTAGAAAAAAAGAGCAAAACAGTCATTATAAATAAAATAGTAATTGTAGAGTCGTTGTGAAATGTTGTTGCTGTGGGCAGGAATGACCTTTTGTACAGGTCCGCATTGCAGGGGCTGAAGAAGCCTCTGACTGAACACACTCATGACACACCTGTTATTTAAACTACAAATGAAGCATTTGTGATAGATCAATAACAGAGATCTGCTACATCTAAACCTTTTCCTAGTACTTGTGTTTTTCCACTTCTTCCCTGCCTCTAACTTCCTTTCTGACAAACCTTCTACCTTAAAAATGATGTCACTGCTTTGGTAAACAGTCTTGACACCTCTGCTGTCATTGTTCTCCTAAAACATACCACCAGGGGAACAAAGGTGTTGGCTATAGAAGAAGCACATGGTCATGGAGTGGCCGGGCCAGTGTCCAGACCTCAAACCTACAGAAAATGGGGAGCTGAAGCTTCGAGTTGCCAAGCAGCAGCCAAGAAACCTGAAGGATTTAGAGAGCTTCTGTAAAGACGAGGGGGCAAAAATCCCTCCTGAGATGTGTGTAATCCTGGTGACCAACTACAAGAAAGGTCTTACAGCTCTGCTTGCCAACAAGGGTTTCTCCATCCAGTGCTAACCTTTCTGGATTTTTGGGTTGGTACTCTTGTCTCTCTCAATTAAATGAAACTGCCGTGCAGACTGTTCATTTCTTTGTAAGTGAGAAAACTTACAAATCCAGCAGGGGGAAATTTGAGCAATTTCTGGGTTATTTTGCACACAGTGTGTTAGTTCCAGGTTTATATGGTGGATTTTCTAAACTAAATTACTAAATGTAATGAACCAAACTTGAGTTCCTTTAAACAAGGACAACTGAGGCATCCAACTAATTACATTTGATGTGAAAAAAAAGTTTTAGATCTCTCCAATAACCTTGGCGCATCAAAAGCAGCAAAAGAATAAAAAAAAAAAAATTAAAAAAAATTAAGATGGAAAAAACACAGTTTAATATTTGTTTCTTTGGCCCCTGGCTAAGACTGATTACTTGCATCCCTTGTCCAAGGTTATGTGGAAGGCTGTATTGAAGGAGCGCCGCAGAGGGGAATCATCCCTCCATCAACTCTCCTCCTCCTTACATAACCCACCACCCACTGAAATAAAAGACAGCCCGCCTGTCAATCTAACGGTCAGATGATGTGGGGGAGTAGAGGAGAAAATGTGCTACAGAGAAAAAGACGACACACCGTTGAGTTCATTAACACCCCTTGTACTGACACCTTTGGAAGAAAATCATTATTCTGGGCAATTAAGGGAGAAGATAAAAATAAGGCCACATTAAAAGGACCAATTTTGCAGTAACTACGCGGGTGGTATGCCTGCATGTGTAATGTGTTACCTTTTAAACAGTTCTGGAAAAAACATCATAAATTAACTAACATGACTGAGTTTTAAAAGAAGAAATTCACAAGATCAAACCCATAAAGTCTTTAAAAAATGTTCTAGCACAACCTGAGGAACAAGTCAAAGCAAGAGCAAATTAAATCAATCTAATCTTTTGTTCCATTGACCAAAACCAATTGTTCTGACTACACCGACCTTTGAATGAACGGCAAAGCCAGTGCAAAAAAAAGAAATTAAAAGCTGGGTTTTCAGTTTAAGTTATCTTTATCACATACAGTTCATGCCGAAGAATGGATAAAACTAGTTGTGTTTGTCACTGAGATCCGACAGGAGAGAAACTAATAAACTGAAATAAAGAGTGAATTATATGAGTCGGGCTGAGACAAGTACAGGTCTAATTACTTTGCAATAAAAGTAAGATGTAACATTTAGTTTGGATTGTGAGCTGTTAAAACAAAATTGTATGGTTTACTTGTCAATAGCAATCAGCTGAGAAACCTGTGCCAGGTAAGAAGGTCTTCAGGCTTGAGACTGTGCCGCTCTGGTGAGTGTAGATCCCCGTCAGGCAGGTCTGGGTTCTGCAAAGGCCCAGATTTGTAATAATGAATGGCTATAGTTAGGTTCTGGATAGTCTATTTTGGATCCTTTTTAGGTCCAAGGTTTCTGACTCCTTAAGCCTCACTCACTCATTCGTGCGCAACACTTTCAACCTCCACTGTACCGCGTGTCATCTCTGAGCGCTCACCGCCTCAGAAAGCCACGGCTATTTCCTGAAATTTTTAGACCAAATCGTGCGACCCGAATGATCTGCAACACTCGCCAAAAACACATTCTAATGTTTAACCACGAGTGGAAACTTGCCAAACAACTACCAGAGATGAGGCGGTTTCAACCTGCTCGGTAAACGAGCACTGAGGCACAGCTACCTGTGGGGCCTCACAACTGGGTGGGTCCATTATTCTCGCCTAAAATAACTTTAAAACTATATTTTGTGACCAAATAATAGTATTTGAAAAAATATATTACGAGGCCTGCTTTATTACAAGCACAAGGTATCAGTGGAGGTAACCCCCAAAGCTCAGTTTCAGCAAACATTTGCTTCGTTTCTGGTCTGAACACACAGTGAATCCTCAGTGGGGCTCAGACTCTTAACAGACTAATTCTTGTGAATACAAAGATTGAAAGAAAAGAACAAAAGTGTCTCTCTGAGCTCTTCTTTTTTTTTTATGCAGACATTTGACCCTCAGATGAACCACTGCTCCAGAGGAAAGCCGCACAGATTCAGTAATATCGGCCATGAATTTTAATGAGTTAGTTGACTGAAAAGGGTATAAGGAGAGCACAGTGAGTCAGAAAAACTCCAAAACTGTGTCAGATCATCTGCATCACGCCCAGAATTTCCTGGTGCAGCATTGCCAGTGTGAACAGACACTAACCTGGATGTCAGACTGTCAAAAGTGAAGTGTGCACAAAATCTCTCCTGCTATGTTCCTACATCCAATTATCTCCCTGAAAAAAAATGACATTTACTTGACTCCCCACGGATTCAGAAAGAACCCAAGGAGACAGGCCCGAGAGGAGACCTGAATACTAAGTACAAATGGAAACAGTGAGAAAGCACATTAATAGATCAGCTGAAGGTCACAGATTTGCTTGCAGGAGATGCACTTTTAGAGGTCAGCTTAACCATGTGGGGTCAGAATCAAGAGGTTATACCTGTCCTAAGAGCACATCCTGTCCCAACAGAGCCAGCGAGGTGTAAAATATTCTGTTCTCTGCTGTATAATAGAAGCCGAACAAAGGAGGAAGTGGAAAGACCAACTCGTGTTTCCACATCACTTGCAGGAGAGGATAATTTTAACACTCAGTAAGACTTGAGTCAAAAAGTAAGAGTTGTGTGGAGAGCTCTCTAATGAGTGTGAATACATCTCAGCCTGGAGGTATTGAATGCTGAGTCAGTAAAACTGGAGTAAAAACTTTCAAAATGACAAGAGAAATAAAAAGAAAGAACATGAATGCATTAAATATTCCAAACTCATGAATCTTAGCAGTCACTATTGGTTTTGTCCCTCACAAAGTTTGGCTCTCGTTAGATATAAATAAATCAGTTTTGGTATCGTCCTTTTATTGCAGCGGACTTCTTGGCTGATGGCTTCTTTGGCTTCATGGTGTGTTTGTAGGATTTTAAGTGTATAATTTAGAGCTGGCATGACAAATTAATTACATTTGTTGAAAAATGTTCTCATATCATTAATGTCTTTCATCTGCTCAAATCAAACCACTTTATATTACTTGAGGCGAGCTTGTCAATATGTTTTTCTCACTGCTTTTCATCAACATTAAGAAATGTTGCCAATTCATTTAAATCACTGCTTCAGACGTAATGTCTGCGTCAAAGTGTCCTTTGTTTAAAAGAATACTTACTGCTCAGGTTAACTTAACTGGGGGAATCCAAATGTGATCACAAATGCTATTTATGTGTCACAGTTGAAGAAAACATGCAGGACTGAAAGGTGGGAGGCAAGCAGGTGACAGTCAAAACTTACAACTTTAACTACGAACAAAAAAAAAAACACCGCCAATTTGTTACTGATCAGGGAATCCAAAATCAGAAATCCAAACATATGGAAACCAAGAACACTAATCAGACCAAGAACAGAGGATTTACTCTGATTAGGATCATCTAGCAAATGAAAGCCAGCAAGGTTATACAGGGGGATGTTGCCAAACACAATACAGGTGTGGCGCAATAAGTAACTTAATTAAGGTGTGAAACAAGGACGGAAAGAAGCTTACAAAGGATTAGAAGGGAAGAAAAATAAACAAAGTTGACAGGAACATAGAACATGATAATCCAGAAAAACAGCTAAAGGGAAACTGAGTGTGAAAGTCCAAAAGACAAGGTCAACACTAAAACAAAACAGAGACAAAACAAAACCCATAAACCATCATGATGTAATTTCCATAGACCGCTGGCACTGGGATAAGGGCATACATCTCTGTAAAAAGACTAGATTGGATCTTGAAAAATCCCAAAGCAGAATTCCCACCAAGAAGACTTGAAGGAAAAGCTTACCTAGGGGATTTTCAGTTTTACGTGCTAAGGGAAAGTCTACTTATCGAGCAACTTCAGACCAAATGACACATTGGTATTGTTAAAATGTCCTCCCACTCTGGGAGAACTGTCACTCCAAAGCACTTACGTGGATATCGAGTAGGGGCCCTTACCTTCCAGGCTACAGCTAAATTACACGTTAGCATCTCTGACAAATAACCTTATCTTTCATGGAACAGTGTGTCAAACCTCAGCGATCCCAATGAAGGCCTGAAGAGAGAGTATTGCAGATCAATAAAAAAATGCTCATCTGTGTATTATCTCTTACATAAACCTAAGGATATATTACAGTAAGTATCTTTAAGGATCAGATCTCCCAATATTTCCTGTGTAAACGTTACAGATGTGTGAGTATTATATAAAGTTGTACAAAGTTGGATCTTTCTGAATGCTGGTCCTTTTTGTCATGTGTAATTTGGTCCAACTCTACTTTGGAGTGCATGTTAAACCGACTAATGAACAAAAAAATAAATAAAATCTCACTTTCTCCTCGTCACAATTTTCTACTGGAGAAGTTGCAAACAGCAAACATAAAAGTTCAGTTTAGCACACGTAAAAACTTGTTTTCTTTCCTGTGCAGATGTTACACTGACCATAACACATTATTCTCTGTTAAAAAAGTAAAAGTATTGTGTCCAGAGAGCTTCATTTCTCTCGCAGTCTCTCCGTCCTCTCTCCATCTGTTTATCAGCGTCAGAAAATGAAGAATAACGACAACATGACTGTAATTTGTGATAAACCGTAACTGTGAACCAAAATGCAATGCCAAATTTGTCATCCGATTGATTAAAACCCAGTGCTCCTGTGAGTCTGCTGCCCCTCTGAGTGAGATAAGCACCGGCGAGGCCTGTAGAGAAACCTCCACTGCACTGTGTCTGTTTCCCCCTACGGCTTTCTGTGTGCTGTTGTGTATTTTTTTCAAAGACCAAAAGAATGACAGCCTGACCTTACCAAACCCTACAAGCTGACAAAATGATTTATACTAGCTGCTGATGAGTGAATTTGGCAGATTATCCCTCAACTGTGTAAATACCTTCAGACAACCTCCAGTCTTCAGCTGAGTAACAAAGCCAGAGCATCGATATGATGGGGATGTGTCCACTGGGAGATCACGTTGTTCGACTTATGCTGATCAGCAGGTCAATGCACACAAAGTACAACTAACTTTGAGCTGCAGCTGAGGTTCAGTGTGAACTGAGCAAATGAAAGTCAGGAAATATTCTGTGTCGATCTCACCGTAGAGTAAAAGGATATTTGGATATTCAAGCAATACAACGTAATATATATGTATCAAAATCTTTAGTTTGTTTTATTGCTCAAGAAGGAACAATAATTAAATTAAAAAAACACGAGTATTTGCATGCAGGAGTCAAACTGACTGAAGCAATCAAGGAAGACGAGCACAGAATAAAACTGGAAGTAAAGCTGGCTGGAATACAGAGAGAATATAAACAAGACCCAGAACCAAAGATTTACCAAGACAAAGAACCAACTGATCCAACTGCAAGATAACAGAATGCAGAAATGAAAAGCCACAGACCATGATGGTTTCAGACAGCCTCAATAAATGTTTCCTTCATGGGTGTCATTTTGTCTTTTCTTTTACTCTGCAACACGTGTAGTGTTTCATTCAGTATGTGTAATGTTTAGTATACGTGACAAATGTATTCTTGCTGCTAAGCCTGATTACCAAAACCAACCTTATCACCTTCATGTGAACAACAGGGTGAAGCCTCAGGTTTCAGCTCCAGCGTCACTGATTGTGGTGGAGTTAAGGAGACCAACAGCTCTGTGTTGTTTCGGTTGACATGTGCAATTCCTATCACTTGCCTAAAGGTAATATTGTCACACTCACTCACATGGGCTATTGATTGTGGACAGCATGCGCACCAGTGACTGATGGGTCAATGATACAGTCCACATAAAGTCTGTGAAGAGGGGGGCGACTACCAGCATGGCTGTCATTACCCCCCCAGACATACATTTATTGACTCTGTTAGAATTAAGCCTCAGTATTAATAAAGTTAGACCAAAACACAACAGCTGATCTGCATCAGCATCTCACCGGTGGACTGTTTTACCTGATGTTTCCAGTTTTTGTTTGGAACTTTCTCACAAGGTCCCGAACATTCCCAGAACAACACCGTAATGGCTTCAACACCACTATAGCCCACCCCATCTGCTCTCCACCTGATTGATTCATGAAGCTTTCTGATTTTACCACCCTTTAAATGCTGCCTCCAACACTTAAAACCAGATCATACATAAGGAGCACTGTTCTTATTTTAAAGAAATGCTCGGAGTATTAATAGAATTCAGCTCACTGTTTCACCATAGACCGAGCACTCTCCTAGCTTTGCAGGCTTAGGTTTAATCCTCATGATGGCAGAAGATGTCAGTGAATCACAGATTTCATAATTAATCGTGCTGAAGCTGTGAATGTCAATTTTTTTCCTTCTTTTACTGGATGTGAGCTGGCTGCCACTCATTTTGTGTATGAATTATAAAGAAAGACTTGTGTTGCCCTTTTGTATTTAGAATAGTGAAATCAGCAGTCTAAGGGTTGTGCTGCATAATACATTTGGTGAGTCTGGGAAGAACCTGAAGTCTGTTAGAGACACTGTTGAGATTCAGTGAGGAAAACCTTCAAATAACAGCACAGGTCACAGGATTGGAGCGGACTGAATACTGATAGAACTGTTGAAGAAACAGTGTCCCCGTCAACATTAGCTCCTTTTTTTCTGGTTTCTTTTTTTTTTTTTTCTTCCATTTATGTCTGCACATGTCTTAGTAAATTGCTGCAGGGCATTCCTACTCTTCTGGTAATGTATGAGGAAACAGAGGTTAATGTAACTGTATTTTGTCCTTATCCTTCCTTTATCTTCCATGACAATGGCTGACAGGATCCAGGCTGATCAAAGCACGAGGAGGGGAGACAATTGTATTGTGCTCTTTTTCTGCACACATTTAAATAATTAGATTTCTCTCTATCCAATCAAAGTGCTTAATCTACTTGAGAAAAACTTTGCAGATCACCGGTTGTGCATGTTTCACCTACAAACTATACAACCTGCTGTTTGGTTTTGCGGCACTTTTTTTTTTTCGACCTCTGTGACGTCCTATTTGGATTAATAACTGCGAACGCACATCATCATCATCTAATAGTTAATCACCTGTTGAGCTGAAATTAAGGCGTTATTATAGTGACATGGTTCATTGACTCACTTTTTATATCTCTGGTCTTGATGCTGCTAGTTGTCTTTGAAGCTTAATAACTCTAACAATCTGTTTAATCAAGTGGAATAACCTTTTTCCACAAAATTAGAGGGCAGACTCCATTGCAGATCAGGAAAACCTTGAAACTGTGAGTTTAAGGTCAAAGTTTATGGCTCTGATTTGATCACAAGCTAAACTTAATAACGAATTAAAGTCATTTTGCCAAACAATTGACGATTTGTTGGCTCTGCCCATTAAGTTTTGATCTATTTAACTCAACCAATGAGTTATTTTTGACTCCAGAACAAATGTGCCTCCAAGAAGTTTGTTTCGCTTAATAAGTCTTTCACCTACATACCTCAGATTCATCAACAAAACAATATTCATAAAGTGCCCATAATGGAGACCTGATACCAAGTGCTCTCTGCGCTAACCTAATAAATACCCATAATTCATCTCCCCTGCCACTCATTTACAGTCATTACAGTTTAGCTTTTCAGGTTGGGTGTGTGTTCTATTGGCATTTGTAACAAGAGTGCTGTGGCTGTATCCGTTCTGCCACATTAATCGCAAAATCTACTGGCTTGTTTTTATGCCAGTGCGGGGTTGTGTTCAGGGGAAATCAATTTTGTGTTACACTGTGTTTGGAAATAAGCCAAGACAAAGTTCCTATGTTTCAAGTGTAATTGCATGATGTAATGCTGAGTGATGAAAGGGTTATGTACGGTTGGGAGGGATTAGTGCATGACCGTGAGTGTGTGTTTGTTTGCTTTTATCTTCATGAAGACTTATTTTTGTGACTTTTTACAGTGAGAATATTTTCAGAAACTGAGTTTGCCTCATTAATAAGTCTTCCAAGAGCTGTTTAAAGATAATTTGATCATTTTCAGGTCAAAGTCAAGATTGCAAAACCTTCAGCTCATGCCTCTTGAGGTAATCCATTGTGGGTTTGGGTTTTTTCTGTCGTATAAGAAAACCACTCTACTTGTGAAGATGCAATCTTTTGATTTTAAGCTCCCTGTACAACTGGCTGCAAAATGTGTTCAGCTTATTCCGATGTTCAATTGTAAACATCTGATTCTGTGGTGGGGATGCAGGAAGAGTTTTCTTCTGATGTTCATATAGGTGTTGCTGCACAGTATCCAGTAATCACACCTCTCGAGAGTCTAAATCTTTCTGAAGCTTGCCATTCCCACCAAATATTTAAAGTAGAAGATAATTCAAACTTAACTGATCAAACTATGTCACTATAACTGCCTTTTTCTGCACATTGATGTCAAACAGTTTGGTTATCCCTATAAATACTGAATTAATTCCTAAAGGTCAGAATTAGAGTCACTTTAAGTTGTAGATGAGAGTTAGTGTTACACATCAAGTTTTAATAAAACACAGTTAGATTTAAAAACTGATTATGTCAAAGATTTTCACATGTAAAGAGACACGTTATGCTCCAAAATAGTCTGCCTTCAGTCCAGTTTAGCGCAATACTAATGATGTCTTGAGTTATTTCAACTCTCTCTTGTCTGCCAATGTTCTTATCTGTGGAGCTAGAACCCCGTAATCTCCTTTAAAAGGAGTAATTCTGTAGAGAGTGTTGGCGGAAGAAGACACTGTGCCAGCTTCACTACCTTGTTGCGGTGCAGAAGTTTGAAAGAGTGGCGAGGGAAATGAGTCCTTCTGATGTCATCCGTGACCAGGGTCATCTCTAATCCCAGAGCCGAGCTATAATGACCTCCTCCACAGGCACTGCGATGTGGCCAGGAAGACTGGCTGCAGCTCAAATAAAAGAGTCCTAACAGGGCCATAAATCTCAAGGAAATAGTAAAGGGCATAAAAAAGTGCAAAGTTTTGTCTTCTTGGAGGCATAAATGTTTTTCCTGTTGCATTTAGTGAAGCTTTTACACTGCTGTATATTCTGTGAAACCATAATTAGATCAAAATTCTTCTTTAAATGCACTTCAAAAAAACTTTTTAAAAAAACCCCACAGCAATGAAGAGTGTAAATCCATCATACCATCACATTTATGAGGATTCACTCAATTCCACATTTGAAATGAAACACAGTAAATGTCAGGTTCATATCTTCACAACCTCAATCAACTATGACGATACTCCCACACTCGGTAATGAATTTAATATTTCCATAATTGCCCCAAGTCTTAGAAACAGTGTGGTCACCATGACAACCCAATTAAATGTGTCATAGAACCAGCCATACTCAGAATAAAATACAACTACATTTTACAAATGCACAACTGTAAAAAAAAGTGCCCTCAGTAGCACGTCAATCCCCACTGCCTTCCCAACAACTCTGTCTTTTTGGTCATTTCTCAGCATTGCACTTTCTTTAAAAGAATTCCTTGATGTGTGAAAGGGGAGTATACGTGACAATGTAGAACAGCTCCTCATAGCACACCCGATGTGACTGTTGACCAGCAACACATTGTTAAGGCCAGCACTGTGATTCCTCTGTCCAACAGTGGTTTCACCCTACTGCGCTATTATTCCTGTAAGAATCAAGTTGCACATGACTGCAAGTTAGTATCCCTGACCTATAGTCTGCTAATTTTCTGCAAGTTTTTCTTTGTTTTAAATGGAGAGCCTATTTTATGTTGATGTGTACAGCATTTGTTTAAAGGTGTATGTAAGATCTTAATGAGCCACATGCTACTTTATTTCTTATTCTATATATCTTATTTGAGTGGTACTACCCATGAAGGCCCATATTTTATGTTTGTTTTTCTTTTCTATAAGGCCAAAAAACTGCTATCAAGTCCCAAAATACGCACCATTAAGTCATCATGCATTGTGTTGCTTCCTTGTTTACATCTCATCTGTGAACTGTAGGATGGATAGAGAAATGATCGATGGTTGAGGGATAGAGGGATGATCTGTGGACGGGTAAATTAATGGATGCTCAATGTTACTCAAGGACAGTTGAATTGATGAATAACCTATGGATTCATGGATAATCTATGGATAGATGAATAATCTAATGATTTCATGATGTTGTGAAAGGACATATGGATGGTTGGATGATATAGATGAATGATTTATTTAAGAATGGACAGTTGGATGGGCGGACGGAATCAATGGATTGGTGATCTACATTTGTAATATATCAATTGATAGATGGTAGGATGGTTGGAACTGCTATCCAAGGATGAAATGGATTATAACTTCATGATAAGATAAAAAGATGGACTACAGGAACGATATATTTTAGAATTACAGGCAATAATTCCTGTTTAGTTAGACTTTTCCACCACAGTTTGCATTCATACCCTGAGGAAGCATTCTTTAAACAATGACCCCCATACACTATGCCACCAAGGTTACAGTGTTCACTGTGATTTGAAACCGTCAATTGCACTCCCACTGCTCTGAGAAAGCTTTTACAACCGCTTGCCTAAAACAGCGTGAGAGGTTAAGATGACTATAACTGCATGTGAACAGTCCATGCTGTGAAAGCATGTGACAGAACACAGCATGACAGCTGCTCATGTGTTTAGAAAAAACACCCAACAAAGACATGAGAAAGTGCTTCTTCGGGGCCGTGAGTTTATGTGCAGCTCGTGTCGAAACTTTGCTTTGTCAGCTACGTTTGTCTACGCGTCACAGTCTCTTACTGAGTGAACCGGGTGAATCTGCTGAGGTTTGTATGCATCCTGTAGATTTGAGGACACAGCTTGATCTTTAAAAACCACGTTTTCTCTGACTTTATATTGGAGTAATTGATGATAAAGTCTGCAAGTCAAGATGTTTCTGAGCTTGGTCATATGTGAGACCCTCTCTTATCAAACATACATTTACATTGAATAAATTGAATTTAGCCATACTTAATGATTATTTTACAATTATCCTTCCCTATTCATTTAATAAAGAGGAAAATGACTCTTGTGGTCAACTGATTGTCTGAAATCATGAATATCAATTCAACGCTATTAGCATAAATGGACAGAGACTTTATTCTTCACAAGTTGGGTATCTTTTCTGTTGTACCGAGTCACGAAGAGGCATTTGGTTGGAGTCAATACAAGTTAGAAATGTAAAAGCTTTAAATGCTGCTTTACCTCAAGACACAAGTCATCCAATTAAAAGAATATTGAGGCCTAATAAGCTCAGACCTAATTAAAAAGCCATCAAGACCTGTGCATTGCCGGCTGCTGGCATAATCTGGAAAACAGTAACACACATGTTGACAAGATGTCACTTTAGTGATGAAGCAGCATTTCATCAAATGAAAAGAAAGTACTGCATCTTTTCTTTGAAAATGCTTTCCATAGTTCTTTAAGCTTCTCCATTTGGAAAAAAAGAATCTACAAACCAGATTAACATTGAACATCAGCTTCAGTGCCATTGTTTGCAGGTTCCCAAGTTAGCTGCAGATATGTGGCAAAACTGACCTTTATGTTTTCAGTATAATTGCTCTCTTTGTCACAAGAGGACCTTTGTGAGGGTAATAGTCTTTTTATAACAGATTTGGTTCAGGACAACATGGTGCTTTGCCCTTTCAGGATGCTCAGTTTGTCAATCCAGATACTTGCTTGTGCTTCAGTCTCACCTACAAGAAGCAAGTCAGTTTTTTCTCCTTGTGAGAAGCCACAGAGCATTAGAGTACAGCAGGCTTTTATCAGAGGCGTTCAACATTGGTAAGAATATAGGGAACATCCCCCCTCCATTGCTAATTAGAAGACACCTGTGTAGCTAACCAAAGGAAATCTGGTTTACTTTTGTTAACAACTTTGTGTTAGCTGAGCAAAATGTTTATTGGCTAAAGAACCAGGTATTAATGGAAAAAATTTTTCCAGGGGACCTTTTAATAGAGAGGTTCCTGTGAAACATCATAGGTGCATACGCAATTACAGAGCCAAGAATAGAAGATTGTGGCTCAAAGCCATTAAAGTACTGGGGTCCAGGCGATTCTAAAAGCAGCAGAAGTCTCACCTGCATCAAGTCTCCAAATGCAAAGCTGTCGCCCTGTGTCAAAACTTTGTGTATGAACTAAGCAGTACAAGCTACCAAGGCTTCCAAACATAGCTCTCACGCGTGTCTCTTACATTATCTTTACAATAGCTGTAATTTCTATCAAATGTGGTGGGTCACAAACATTTTCAGTTGGACTTATTAAGCCCAGTAAGACAAACAATGCCACCATGCATATGATATTATCAAATAAGGAGAGCATAAATACACAACCAATATCAGAAACCAGGAAAGACCACTCAAATCATGCCTCCGTAACAAAACTTAATCACCTCAGAGAAATCTTTTTTTTCTACCTATGAATCTTATATTGATGGAAAGTATTAAGGGATAGTAGGCAGCAGCAGAGCAATGGAAAGAGAACCGTCTACTGAACATAGATGTCCAGTCATGTAGGAAGCCTGCCCGGTCTTACAAGAAAACATCCACATCACCAAAAACATAGTACTGCCACAATCCGTGGAGCCAATCGTGCATCTCAGCTCTAACCCTGAATATGTGTTTATGACTTCTAACTCCAACCATTTCTACACTAAAGTGAAACGAATGTGGAAAACGTCCAAGATTTGAGTCAAGCTCACGGTCTTCTGCATGAAAGTCTGCAGGTTATCACCTGACATGAGCTGCATACCTGCATGGAACCGAGCAAATAAAACATAACTTCTATACAATTTTTTAAACCTTTACTTTTAAACTGCTATGTTTTCCAACTTGGACCAACATAATTACAATTTCTGTCATGAGATCAGCTCGAGGAAGAAACTCATGTAACACATGGAGGTCATTCTGACTCCAAAAAGCATGCGTGTGCTGTGTTCATTATCCAACTGAGAAAGGTTTACTTTTTGAAGCACTCCTATTGGTAAAGGCCATTACTAAACTAATCAGGAGCTCTGCTGATTGTCGGCTGCCTTGTTGTTGTGAATGATTGGGGCTTTCTGATGCCTCTAATTTGCTATATTTGTTCCCCTGAACAGGAACAATTGTGTAAGTAAACACATTTATTTTCTCTGCCTTGTGAAAGTAGTCCAGGGAATAAACAATGCTGAACTGTGGTGTCACATAAGCAAGATGGACCAAACGTGTGCTGTAATATCTACAGGCCTGTGAAAAGGTCTAGCACCGGCCACCATTCCATTATAAGTTACCCAGAAAAAAATAGCAAAATAGGTGCTGTGATATATTAAAACAAATGGAGAATACAGCATATAATATAAAATAAGAGTGTACAATTCTAATATGCTTGAAAGTAAATATTTGGTATGAGCAGCATTGTTATTCTTTAACACAGCCTGAACCCTCTTAGACAAGCTTTATGTCATTTCTTTAAGCAGTCTTCATGACTAGTTCTCCAGGCTTCGTGAAGGACATTCCCAAGCTCTTCTTTGGATGCCGGCTGACTTTTTTTTCTGTTTTCTGTCAACATGATCCCACACTGCTTACAATAATGTTGAGGTCCAGACTCTGGGGAGGATTCATCACTCAATAAGACCTGTTGCCACTGATTTTCAGCCCAGTTCTTGTGTCATTTGGCACAGCTCAGCCTTTTCTCCCTGTTTCTCTTCCTTAAGAACGGCTTCTTGGCAGCCACCCTTCCATGGAGACCATTTTGATGCGGCTTCCGTGAACAGTAGATGGATCAACTGAAGGTCCAGATGCATCTTTTAGATCCTGTGTCAGGTCTTTGCTGGATGTTTTTCCTTTTTAAGAAACACTTTCTGATACTGTTCATCTGCTGTAGATATTTTTTTTTTTTTTTAGCCTGCCCTTTTTTGTCCTCTACTTGTGCAGTTTCTTCAGATTGTTTTGGGACCCACGGCACACCATGCTGAGATATACCATGTTTTCAGTTAAAAGCTCTTTCAGAATCACCTTGCTGGCACAAAAATAAAAAATTTTACATCCGTCAAGCTGTGTTGTTTTTGACAGTTACTTGAAGATGGGGTTGCTAAAGACTTCTTGAACAACACTAGGCAGATGTATCCTAAAAAAAGTCAAGTGCAATTTCACTAATACACAGTGTGACATTCAACTGCTGCAATCACAGATGCATACGATAAATTGGAAGTAAAAGTGTAAGCCGTGTTTATTCTAGCCCCTGCACAGCTGACATACTGTGCATCTAAAGCTAGTTTAGCAAGTGCAGATGACTCTATTGGACTGTGCTTCAGTGCAGCAAGACCTGTACAAGTAGATGTATGACAGATGGGGTCCTTCAGGGCAGCAGAGCACAATGACAGTCAGTCAATAAAGGAGTAGCAGGGAAATTACAGTGGGGGACTGCTCAGGGCTCAGCGCTCTATTACCATCACCTTAACAAATGTCCACCAGCAGTTCATCATTCCCTTTGCCCACTGAGAGCCCTTTTTCTTCTCCGTATACTTTTCTACACACAGTCAGACCCTGATGCACACAGACGCACACATTCCTACTCAACCAATGCAGATAAGAAGTTGCTCTCTATGTTCCCATGAAGTGCCATATTCCTGGGATGGATGGAGCTCATGAGACGATAACGTGTGTGATTATTCATTTGTGTCAGAGATCTAGTGCCTGGAGATAAGATGGGCCCTCAGCAAAACACTGGAGGGCCTCAGAGAGGGTAGATTATCGAGTCACTGACCCCTGTTGTATGCTTGACTCTGCTTTCTTTCAGTGGGTTTATCTACTGGGAATAGCACAGCACTGTGTGCCTATCTTACTGTACCAGCTTGGCAGCAGTTCCTACATGCTGTTGTCGGTCCCCAAGGTACATAAGCTCAGAGCAGCTTAAGTTTGTGCAATGAAACCAAAGGGGAGCGGAAAGCATGGGGGGGAAAACGGAAGAGATAATCTGGCACATGGATCCTGTTTAAGATTCATGTATCTGGAAAAATGTGCAGGACTGCAAAATCGTCTTTTCCTCCTAAAGTAGTTTTTTTTTTTAAGCCATCATAAGAGGGAAAAAAATACATCTTTGAAACTGGAAAATTTAATTCATTTCACATATATACTGTAGATGACAGTGTTCAGATCAGGGTCATAACCAGTAATTGCACTCACTATGAACACGTTTTTTTCTAGTTAACCAATCTAACTTCATTTGGTTTGTTGGTCCATTTCAAGTCAAGATTAGAATATCTCAATGGCTATTATGTTTGGAGCAAATGTCTGTGATCTCATGAGGAAAGAATTTCACAAACTTCAAGTGCCTCCAGCTGGAAGTCATATTTAACTATGTGCCATTAAGGCGCTGCGGTACAAAAATTCAACAACATTTCATGAAAAGAAAGAAAACACGACAGCTTTTAAGTGAACAGAACAACATTTAATATAAAACTTAATGTGTTTTTGCAAAATACAGTTGTCAGTTTCAATTTTTCTGTTCCTTTTTCTTTAATATAAAAATGTCACCATGTTTGGCACCTCAGGGCCCACATACCCAATTCAATTCAAATCATGTCCAATCTGTCTAATAAGTTTGAGTTCATGGCTAAATCTACAGTGCTGATGACATTTAAATCCACCTCAGAAGACACATTCAGCTATATGCCCAAAAAGTATCTCATAACTTTGTGTCTTGACTGCTGTCCCATGCATATATAGTTTGGAAACGTGTTTTCTTCCTCCTTTTTATGGGGGTAAATCCCCATCTTTAATCAAGCGCATGTGTGTTAGATTCGAGAAGGATTCCTTGTTTTCAAAATAAGTACCAAAATAAGTCCATATTGACCCATATTGTCAAGTCCACTCCAGCTGGGCTCCTGCATCTACGGTAAACATGGGTAAGGTCAGAGCTGGGATAATTTCTTCCTGAGTGACGCAACAAGATCACTGTTGTGTTTGGGTCTATTGGGTATTTATTTTCATAAAAAAAAATCTTAACGACTCTAAAATTCCCTGAGCAATAGTGTTAATCTATAATAATATTAATAATAATAATAATAATAACAATAAACCCTAGATGAGTGAGAACAGAGTTGTAAGAGTGAGCAGAGCAAAATCTGAGCATGAAAACGAGGAATCCTTCTGCTCTTGATTAAAAATTGGGATTTACCCCCATAGCTTTTGTATTATCGGCTTGTTTTATTTCTTGTACATGATCTATTGCTGCGTTTGCTGATGCTGTTGCTGAGATAGCCTGGTCGAAGAAAGAGAAGTAATCAAAAATATAGTTTTTTTCCTTTTAAGGCTAATTAGCAAATGTCAGCATGCCGACTCTAAATGGAAATACTGATGATAGTAGACTATGTATCTACTGAACAACTACATGATACCATGCCATCAATAAAACAGAACAATTTTTGTTCTGATTGATCAGTTGACAAATCAAAGATTGTAGTACTTGTACAAAAACAATTTAAGACCGTCTATATTTACATTTGAAAAGCTGATGGGCAAATTCCATCCAGCTGTTTAAAACTGACCCTAATATTCACTCCCTTTCAGCACTGATTTTAATCTCCACCACATCTTGGGAACATTTCTATTCACCAGCTAAATCGTGTGATGGTTACAAGCCCTGGGGAACCCAGTCACAAGACGCAGTAAAGATATAAAAAGACAAGGCTAATTAAACAAAGCAGGGGTCCAGGACAGGTAAACGAGGCAAACTCACAGGTCAAAGACAAAGGCAGTTCAGAAGCGATATCAAAGAGAATCATTAAACAATGAACTGATGGCTAGAATGCTTAACTATCAAGTACGAAGATGATTTGGCATGAGTGTATTGAGAGAGAACAGGAGCCTGTACTACAAAGTGGGTTTAACATATCCAGGGTATCTTGAGACGATCTGGCTTAACCAATCCTAATAATGGAGATCTTACTAAACGGTACCACAACGCTGGTTATCAACTCCGTAAATCAACCGCAGGTTTTCCTACTCTGGAAATTTTCAAGTTCATGTAAAACAGGCGTATTTGTCAACAGAAGATCAATCGCAGTCACATTTCTCGGAGGCTGAAACGCAGCACAGCTGCTACAGCCAAAGCAGGAAGGAAAGTTGACCAAAAAACTCCGTCTGTCTCCGAGAAAGTTACAGACTGTCTCGCTGTCCATGCACTGATGTCTTTTTTATTTCTTCATTTTCTAAGAGAACTGATTTGTCGAGAGGCGGTGCTGCTGCCCATGTTGGGCTCCTGTCCCAAAACCTAACCTGCTTCATAAATCCAGACATAAACCTAAAGTTTTATCTCCAAGCCACTAACCCTGCTTTGTTGTACAGACTCCAAGGGTCCGTTTCACAAAGCAGGTTCAACCAACTCTGAGTCTATTCCTGATATCTGAGTTGACCTACTCTGAGAAAGAAAACCCTGAGTTTTCGGTTCCACAAACGCTGATTTGAGTGAGGTTAATCAACTCTGAGTAGGTTCACCTTGAGTTTAGCGCATGCACCACAACTTTAAAAAGCCAGCATCAATGTAGCCCCGATTCGACAAGTCACCATGGCAACGGGGAAGAGGAGGGGCTACGTTTTTCACCAACCTCGAATTGGAAATCTTGACGTGCTCATACGGCGAGTTTCAATATGTTTTTAGAAATAAGTGCAACACCGTTGCAGCAGCAAAAGTGTAAGTTTAAATGTAGTCCTTTGCAATCACAATAATATTACAGGGAAACTGCTTGAATGGTAGCCCATTCAATCCCGCGGGGGAGAGGCGCACTTGGCACCAGTTTAAGATGAAATATAAAAACATTGTTCAAACAGGTGAGACCTCGGCATGGAGGTACCTCATTTTGATCATGTTTTACATTGTAAAATAAATATTAAGTGGCTATTTGACTGTGCAGTTATTTTATTCCCAACATAATGCTGTTTTCACACACATAAACTATGTCTTCTCATCTATATCATCCATCCATCCATTATCTATACACCGCTGAATCCGTCAGTCGGGTCGCGGGGGGGCTGGAGCCTATCCCAGCGGTCAATGGGCAAGAGGCGGGGTACACCCTGGACAGGCCGCCAGTCCATCACAGGGCCACATAGAGACAAACGAGACAAACAACCATGCACACTCACACTCACTCCTAAGGACAATTTAGAGTCATCATCTATATCATGTTCTGTTAAATAATTAAGCCTATTTAAACTAACACAGACTTCTACTGAGCCAACAGAAAGAAGGCAGATGCCCGTAAAACGGGTGGTGGCCACCACCTCTAACGGGAGGCCAGTGGCTGAGGGAATCCCCGGAGGGAGTCCACCCCCAAGACACGAGTGCCTTTATAAAATATAATAGGCCTATATATGTCTTTTTTAAGCCTATTCATACAAATTTTTATTTGTCTTTTATGTCTTTTTTTTCTTTTGTCCCAACACATTCTGATGGTGCCGCTCAAAAAGATAATTGTCTGTAAATGCAAAAATCTATGCGCGGTCTGATAACCATCTCCGACGAATATTTATTTCTCTGCGCAATAATGCTGCACCTTCATCCACGGGATCGTTGTCAAAAGGACATGTTCGTGAAAAAAGTCGCCTCCTACTGTGCCTAATGGACTTCTAGAAGTAGAAGAACTCGCTCTGCTGACTGAATGAATGAGGAAATCAAATGGCGTGTGTGGCTGAAAGAGGGCGGAGACAGAGAGAAACTCGAGGTTTCTTGAATAAAACCTGGTCCCGACCAGGTTAGGTTCAGAGAGTCTGTTACTACGGTAACTGACCGAGAGGTTAAGTTACCTCTCTTTGTGAAACAGGCTAGAGTTACCCCTCTTTCTCGGGGTTGAGTTACCTCCCTTTGTGAAACGGAAAACTCAGGGTTTCCCTCATTTCAGGGTTAAGAGTTTTCACTAAACCTGCTACGTGAAATGGACCTCTGGTCTGAGAAAAGTGAACATAATAAGCAAATCGAAACGAAACAAGAACAAAAATCTATTTCAAAACAAGACAGGAAGCGGAATGAACATTTTTAAAATCGAATAAAACCAATATCAAGACAAACACAGCTAAAAAAAAAAAAGAGCTCACACTTCATAAATCTAAAGGAAGCTGTAGCTTTGAGTGAAAAAAAATCATCTTTACAAGTGAGCATCGTTATCCTCTAAAGTCTCAGTTATTGCCAAAGTTATAAGACCCACAGCCTGTGAAGTCTCCAGAATGATGTAAATTTAGTTCCACACCCTGTTCTATTTCTTAACTCTGACCAGGAGCAACTTCAATAGGACATATTGCCCAATAAAAAGAGCAAATAGACAAACTTTATTCCACAAAGGACTCAAAACCTTTAGTAGCGTTTTTACTGGCTTTCATCTCCTCCCTAGACTGACACCGCTGCACCTGCTAAAAGCTGAGTGGACACAATGGCTGTGAGATCTGAGCAACATTGTAAATCTAACTCACTCAAAGGGTTCAAATCAGTCAGTGGAGATTCCAAAGGAGCCCAGCTGAGAGGTCTAATCGCATGCTTGAGGAACTATTCCAGGTCATGAAAAAAAAAGCATCCTTATGAATGTGCTTGTTATGTCTGAGAGTATTAAACTGTTGCGCCAAGGTATGCTGAGGATGCCCTCATATCAGCGCTGTCTGCAGTGACTCTAACAGATGACATGTGCAGCACAAAGAGAGCCTCATTAGGTCCTGATTTATGTCAGTGCAAGGGACCGTTGGCCACTGCTCAGGCTTCATGCAGTGACGAGACCGGGGAAAGTACAATTTTGCGGTCCCAGAAAAGGGAGCAAAGAGTACATTAGCAGGAGGAGCACCAACGTGTTTAACATTCTCGGAGGTATCACACACTCTTGCAGACTGGGTTTCTCATTTTCAGTAGAGGGTAGACGCAGCTGGAGGCAGCGGCTTCTGCACACCGCATACAAATCAGTCTGCAGCACCACAGGTGCATTCAGGAGCTTAGGTACAGGTGAGAATCTGCATGGATGACACTGGAGCAACATCTTTATTGGGATTTTCAAAAATAATTCAAGTCATGTTCATGTGCTCTGGGTATTTAAAGCTCATCTGCTTGCATTTGCATTCCAAAAGCTTAATAATTTGCATTTGTTTTCTATAAACTGGGAGAAAAAATAATTAGCTCGTCTCTGTGACCTACACAAGAAAACATGTCATCTGCGTTATTCCAAAGGCACTCTATGATTTTGTTTAGCAAACACAAATGTCAAGATGGGCTCGTTGTGACCCCGCGGAGGGCTGTAAACGTCATCCACACTAAAGATCACATCCATGCTTAATCAGATGTGGAGTATCACAGAAAACAGCTGCAACGTCATCTTAAGAACTGGCCTTGGGCCCGTTTTCTGGTCACTCAAAAAAATTAGAGGCGTCAGGATCGTTTTGCTTCACTCATTTTCTTCACTCCAGTGGGCCTGCAGAAAACAGCCAGGGGTGATGGCTATTGTTGAATTTTATGTCTCCTTCACACATTTGTCCTGCAGGGTCTGTGTAACTGGAACTCGAGCTGTGAGAGGAGGTTAGAGAAGAAGAGGAGGATAGACACCCAACTCCCGTGTTCGAGTCCAGCCTCAGTACTTTATCTTTATCAATTCTTTTATCCCAACCTTTATTTTGATATCTTTCCCTTTACTACTGCTACTTTGAAACACATCGATAATAATAATAACTTGCTTGGACTTATGAATTTACTAATACTTTGTACATATATTTTTACTATTTTATATTTTATTTTATTATTTTATTTTATTATTATTAAATTTTTTGTTTTATTGCACCAAACCGACCAGGCCAAATTCCTTGTGATGTGAAAATTACTTGGCAATAAAATCTTTTCTGATTCTGATTCTGAATAAAACATGATTTGGTGTTACATTATGCTGAAAAGCTTTGCTGACGTTTTAAATATTACTATAATAACACAAATGTCCAGCTCGAAACAACCTTCCCCCCTCTGTTTTCAGGAGGTGCCCTGCACTCCCGATCAAGTGTTAGTTTGTGACAAGTTGTGAAATGAGAACAGGTTGCTGAAACAGACGTGCACGCAGTTTTTCAATTTATTTCTTGGGTAACTTTGCTTTCTTTTTTTTTTAAGCATTTAAGCATGTTTTAGCATCTCCAATGGAGCATTCACCAGTGAAAAGCAGTCTTTTCTCTCTATAATTCATGCCCTTCTTACTTGAAAAGTGACACAAGAATACACAAACACACACACATCCTCTGGTTTGAAACAAGCACACAAAGAGTTTTAACGGTAAACTTTGAAATACATTTATTATGATTGAATGGGGAAATGTGACCTGACAAGATGGAGATTTTGGCACTGAATTCACAATCAAAACTAACAATAAGTAAGAATAAAAAGCCTGAGAGAGGGTTATCTTACTGAGACGGAGCTTTATCACATCCGTCTGCCTAGAAACAAAGCAACACCTCAACTTTTCTTTGTCACAAACTATTTTCCTTAACAAACATGTGACATGTGCTAATGCACCTCTTTCTTATCAACTGGGCCCCGCTGAAGCTTTTGATGGCTTTTTTCATCAGCATCCATCATGTGGGGGATTTAAATATGACAGTGATATGCTCATCAGTCACTTTTCATCATCCCTGACATGCTGTATTTGACACCTCCAGGCAGTGCCTGTCCATGCATGTCCTCCGTGCATTTCAGAAGACGGCGGTGAGGTGCAGCTCTGTCGTCCTGACAGCAGTGTGACACACTCCTCTGCGCTCACCGTTGGCAAAGTCTCTCCATCGTCACTCTGCATCACACTCTTTAATGAGTCAACACATTTCGCACCCAGTATGAGCTGTATTTAATGTTGCTGCCCCCCCTCACACACACACACACACACACACACACACACACACACACACACACACACACAGTGAGCTGTCTGACTTCTGAGAACAAATCGCACAGTGACAGGCCTGTTCATTGCGGCATTTCAAAACTGACCCTGACAATGTCAGTTACAGCTCATTGTGCTGCAATTAATGTTTGTCATCATTAAGAAGAAGGTTTTTAAACCAACTCAAAAAAGTGTGGGGCACAGAAAAAAAAAAGAATGCAATGATGTGCAAATCCCATTTGAACAAAAAATATAAAACATGTCAAATGTTGAAAGCTAGACAATTTACTATTTTTAGGGATAAAATTGTAACAGGGGCAACAGAAAGCTGGAAGAATAAGAGCATGGGCTCAGCAACACTTTGAGAAATCTTGTCTGAGAACACTGTTCACCGCGCCATCCCCAAATGCAGGTTAAAGCTCCATCGTGCAATGAAGAAGCCATATGTGAACATGATCCTGAAACACTGCCATCCTCTCTGGACCAAAGCTCATTCAAAATGGACTGAGGCAAAGTGGAAAACTGTTCTGTGGTCAGAAATTGAAATGCCTTTTGGAAATCATGGACGCTGCATTCTCTGAACTAAAAGGGAGAGGGACAACACATCAGCGCTTACTTCAAGAGCCTGCATCTCTGATGGTATGAGGGGGGGGGCATTAGTGCCCATGGAAGTGTCAACTTCAAGTTCTGGAAAGGCGGCATCAATGCATCAAACGTATGCTCCCATCCAGTGACACGGAGTGGAGACTTAACTGCTTTCTCAGGGAAGGGCTTATATAGTTCAGTAAAACGTTGTTAAACCACATACTGCATCTATTACAATAGCATGGTTTCATAACGGAAGAGTCCAGGTGCCGGACTGACCTGCCTGCAGTCCAGATCTTTCACTAACTGTAGCTAGAAGCAGACAATGTTTACAGATTGTTGTTAAAAGAAGATGGGATGTTGTAAACCGTATCCCAACTTTTATGTCTCATTTTCACCATCTAATAAAATATTAGTTTTGAGATTTACTAATCATTGTAAACCGTTGTTCTTTACAATTCAAACAGTGTCCCAACTTTTTTGGAGTTGTGGTTGTACTTCATTTGATTATTTGGCAATTGTTTTGGCAATGAAATAAAGTCTTGTCAAGTTTTCAGTTGATGTGGCATGTTTATGTCCAAGTTTCCCAGATCACATAAGACTCTGCATAAGAATGCTGGTACATTTGATCACAATAATGTTTGTAAGATATTCATTAAAGCAGATTTATGTATATCAAAGCGCCCCAAGCTGACTACTTTAAAATTCTACATTTGCACAACCAGTTGAAAAGCTACATGTTCTTCCTTTTAAATGTTGTAACCCAGAAAATCCTCCTTTTATCTCAGAATTTGGGGATAAAATAATGGTTTCCATTTTTGTTTGATATGCTTTTAATAAACAAACAAAAGTGCTGCATAATCATTTTCTTTCTTCAAGCTTTTGTGCAAGTTTTCTTTCAGTAAAAGACTAATCTTTGCTTATTTGGCAAGTTGGGACTATGGGCTCATAAGACTGGTACATCTGCACATATTCACCTGTTCCACTGCAGCTTTAATAAGCCACACGAGCCACGTCTATATCATTTTAAACAGCCATATCTGTCACTCAACTCTTTACACTTTCCATTGGAATTATTTTGACTGGACAAAACTCTCATGGAGCGAGACAAATAAGCTCTCCCTTGTGGCCGTCCCCCTGGCAGTTGGTGCTTACTGCCTTGTTTATTTCTCTTGGCTGCTGGTCTCCCAGCAGGGATCCCACAAGGTCCGCTTTGGGCTGGGAAACAGTCCTCCCAATTGGAACCTCAGGCTCCGATTCTCTCATAAGGTCTTGTCCATCCTCTCTAACATCATGTTTTGCCGAGCGTGACCTCAGCGGTGCTGCATGTGTAAATATGAATAAAATATTAAAGTATTGTGTGTCTACTTTCCCAAACAGTTCAACAAAGTGGGGGTTTTCTTTGGGCAGCAGGATAATGAGCAGATCAATGTGGCTTGGCTTTAAGTTGAGAAAAGGAGGAATCATACATCTTTTATGACTGAATTAAACTCTTATATGTGATGCCTCTTATGTTCATTCAAACATTGTTTCCAGTCATACAATTAAACAGGATGTCATGATCAAACGCACATAGTATCAAGGGATTAAAACCATGATTATTATGATTGTAATCATAATTATCAGTTTGTGTAGTGTATCACAATTATTTTCTAATTATGCTACTAGAGTTAAGCCATCCCTCAATTAGCTGGAGACTCTGTCAAACCCCATCAGACTGAGGCAAAGAGAAATTTCCTTTGGTAGGTTTCAAATTTAAAGCAGATCAAACATGGATACATTAGATTTGATTGTTGGCTTAAAGGTTGAGCAGTTGCCATTTTGAGGGTTGCAAGAAATAATCAGTTCTATGAAATCTAATTAAATAAAAACATGACATATTTATGTACATTTGCTACATTGTTACAAGAGAAACGATATTCAGAATTGGTTTCAAAGTAAATAGTCTGCACCGACATAGTGCGCTTTAAATCTCAATTATATACCCTCTTTATAATCAGTGTTTTTACATGATGATAGAAAAACCTAAAAATGGAATCACTGAGTTAGTCTGGCTGAAACGAAAAGTGTCTAACTGTGAAAGTCTAACTAACATAGCCAGATACTGCAGCTCCCTAGTTAGAATGAAGCCTTATGTATTCCAGGGAAATGAGTCGAAAACACCCATTCGTGGCATACCCAAAGAAAATGGTGTGTTCTGAAAGGCAACACTAAACTTTTTGCCTCAGAAAACTCAGAATCACTCAAAGTGTTACTGAGACAGAGTTGCTAAGTTTAAACACACTACCAAACTTCTTCTTCAAACCTCTTCTTGTAGATTCATGTTGTTAGGACCTATCAGCTAGAAAACACATTCAGTCTAAAACTCAATGTTTTACCTAGTCCTGGTCCCAGTTTGATGACTATAGCACCAAAAAGAATATTTGACAAATTCTTTGTAAAGGTATGTCCAAGCGCTCTCAAATTCTTGCTATCTATGAAAGCCTGTGTACGTGGCATGGCAGCTCCCACAGGCTCATCTGAGGTCTCGTTCATATTTAATGATGCTGGCTTCATTCTGAAAGCACCAATAATCAATGTTTGCATGCCTACTGGGTTTCTTTCTTTTTTTTTTTAATGTTATTGGCACCAATTGTGCCTGCTGTGTTCACAGTGTTGTGAAATGCTTTACATCAATCGGATGTCAAAAATCTCAGCTTTCCTTTCTCAGCTGTCACACGTGCACCTCCCCAAACACAGCACGACACAAATTGTGCAGAAAAACAGGTGAAGGGGATAAATTTGTACCAAACTGCTTTGGTGCTCTGTGTATGCTTCACAGTTCCCGCCCTGGGCTTTGACCTGGAGGTAACAGAAGAAGTCGTTACCAGCTTCTTCTTCTGTGTACCGACAGAGAAGAACCACCAGGGAACACTGTCATTTCTGTCAGACAAATTGTTGACTGTTTCGGTATTTGACATAATAGGTCATCTGGAATAGAAGTGAAAAATACTGATACTAACAAGCTGAAAGAGGCGTATCCCCATTCATAATAGCAGAGTTGGACATACTTTATTCAGTAAACAAATGCTCTTCCTACACATGTACGGTTTACTGTACTGGGAGAATGACATCAAATGAATCAAATGGCTTAAACTGTTGTGTGCCTCTCGTTTAATCAAAATCAAATGTAGTTTTGTTCTTCTCTAGAGGCAGCATACAGCACCTTTTCTGTCATATACACATCCCCTAATCCATCAGGAACACAGCAGACTTCAGTGTCTTCCAGGTGTAGGTGTGGGGACCTGAGAGGTATTTACTGTTCCTTTCTGTCCACTTTGTATTAGCAGCCTGTCCAGCAAAGGATAAGCGCCCAGTGTTATAAACAGTGACATTTAGTGAGTGTCATATTTGGTTGACCCAAAAATAAGCCTGTAGTATTTTGATGAAATTGTCACGTATCATCTGTTGCTTGGCATCAGTGGGTAAGCATCGGTATGGAATAAGTGCCCTTACTCTCTTGCATGAAGCTAACTAGTGCGAGCCAGTGAGCAGAACCTGGCAGATCCTGTCTCTGCCTTCCTAGGTAAATAAAAAACGACTTTAAGCACAGAGTCAATGTGATGCACTGAAGGATATTTAGAGGTGGGTATAGTCTGCACTACACCTCTGACTGCAACCACTCGATTGCCTATTTTTACATCAATGTTCATTCTATCATCATGTTTATTAAGTGCAAGTCTTTGTCAATATTTTATTTCAAGTTATGCCTGACTGACATAGCTTCTACTCTCTGATTTGATAGAGATCCCACTGGTGTCATTTTCAGTCATGTAAGAGGTTAGAAAGTCAAACCAGGCACGTATTTTTTTCGGACCATCTTCTGGTTGGAGCACAGAGAGATGACATCCACATTCTTAATTCTGCACGACTGGTGGTTTTTCCAACCAGCCAAACAACTTGATGCTTCAAACAAAAAATGAAAACCAGAAACAAAGTTTCTGTCAGCAGAGCCACTTTGCCTCCGAGACAGACTTGTGCAACTTTATCATCTGCTCTCAGTGATCATTAATAAATACATTTCCACTTTTATCCTCGGGCCTTTCTGTAGCCTTCGGTTGGTCCCTGGCTCTGTCTGACCACCTGCAGCCCCCCTATTTGCAGTGCTCCCCTCTCCGTCTGCACTCCCAGAGGAGCGTGCTCATCGTGCGCCGCCATCCATCAGGCTTGTCATCGGTCGCTCCGGGGCGCTTGGCGAGGACTGCGTGGGACTTGGCTCATTTCCCTGCTCTGATTATCCCAGCCCGCTCATCGGTAACGGGCCCCAGCCGCTCGGGCCTTCACCGCCCCTCTTCCGCCTCCTCCTTTTCTCTATTCTCCCCTGTCTTCCTAAATTCATCCCCCACTCACTCAGTGCAGTTATTGCTCTCCCCTTCTCTCATCCTGATCTCATCATCTCATCACTTCCCATTCTCCAAGTACAGATCAGCATGCGTCATCTTTAAGTCTGCAGTGCATGTGGAAATAGATAAATGTACTCACTGAGTTCCAGGTTTTAAGAAAGCAGTCATTGAAAGAGCTTTGTCTGGCAGCATGGGGTTCCCTGACTGGTTAAAAGCTATTGCCATCAAATAAGAAAAACTGTTCAAATGTTTCTCCTGCTGGATTCTGACAATAAAATATATGCGGAGGCAAGACCGTGCTGTGAGTGGAGGGTAAAAAATGTACATCCATGTTTCATGTGGAAGTGGAAATGACATAAATAGAATATGCCTCTTGCAGAACTTAGTTTATATTGAACATCCAATTAATTTCAGTCTTTCATTTGGAGAAAAAGTTTAAATTTTCAGCTTTTTGCTCCAGATCAAAGGTAGTAGTAATTTAAATGCAGGTGTTGTTCTACTCATTAACAAGCAGAGGTCAGACAAATGTAATGGCTGATCAACGTGCTCCCCGAAGGAGGATTAGTCTATTAAAATGACTTTTGGTGTTTAGAACGCAGTTAAATCTACTTTATTTCATGCTATTCCCAGCAGACAAAGTACACTCTGTATGAGCATTCTGTTGCTGAATTGCTTTTTCTTAAATTAAAGCCACTGTTGATGTTTTCAAGTCAGATGACAATATGCCGGACGTTGGAAAAGGGAACAGTGATGAACCAGCTGTTTTCCACCTGCTCCTCGCCAAGCATCCCAAACAAAAAAAATCTGCCACTTAAGAGACAATTTAAGGATTGTGAGAAGTCCAAACCCGAGCTAAAAGAAAAGTTATTTCATTTAATGGAATTTATCATCTGTTGAAAGAACTAACAGCTGAAAGGAAGGGGTCTGGACTCAGGGAACTTATTATAGAAACATTTTCTTATGTTATAAGAATAGGTAATATTTCTGTGGAGACTTTCACAATTAGGTTTTATTCCTCTATGTTTAAACACAGCTGAACAGATCTGGCATCAGTGAACCAACAAAGTGTGCCATTATACATGACATTCATGAGCATGGTTTCCTTAAAGTTTAATCATAATCATAAGCAATAAGTGCTGGATGATAGGGCCAAGAACATTCTATCTTGAAATATTAGAGAGATATGGCAAAACATGATAAATATCTTGGTATTTTCAGTAAATTAAAAATAAATTCATAACATTGCTGATGGTATTCTCGAGTATCATACAAGTAATAGCATCCTGTCAGGCCTTAAGATCTTTCCATTTCTCTGCTGTTCAGTGTGCTCTCATACACTCTGTTTTAATAAATCTTGCAAACTAAAAGTGCAACTCGCCATGTCACTCACAAAATACAAAGGGAACAGTGCAAGGGGTGATATTACCCAAGCCTAAGAAGTGTTTTTTGTCATGTTGTGGGTTATTGACTGAAAGTAACTCGGAAGTATATAAAAAAACAACCTTTGCTTAGTTGTCTGTGTCGAACACGGTGTCCTCGGGTGAAGTGCTGCACATAACGGCAGCATCCACCTCCTTTCCTGCCTTTTGCCTCATGAGGACTTTGTGGCCTGTTGGATTGTAGGTAAAAAAAAAAAAAAAAAAAAAAAAGGATTCTTTCTACCCGAGTGACTAATGTTTGTCACAGAGCTTCTCAGTATTTCAGTACGGACCAGCCCAATGCTGGTAAAATCCCTTCTCACGATCACCTTGGTTACTTGCTTTTCAAGGCCTCTCATTCACCCTCATTCAGTTCTCAAACTGACCAATGATTTGTCCTTTGATGTTAATGTTCTTTTTGCAACTCTTTCATCCTGTCTTTTAGACAGCCCGCCATCCCAGAGTCATCTCTGTGACTGTGTTTGAGAGATTCAGTTAACGTTTTTCCATCAACCCCCTGCTGGCTTCATTCCATCAGCAGCAGCTCTTGAACTCCAGGGCATCCGGTCTTATTTCCCATCCTCATATTGGCCCACACATCAATGATTGCCAAACTCTTCCCAGCCAGCACACTACCAGAAATACTGTTAGAAACCCTAAAAAACTGACATTAGTTATTCTATAATAAGTAAAAAGTCATTCAAAATTTAAAGTAAAAACAAATCCAACCTTAAACAAAATGTGAAGCTTTTCTGCACTGTAACCTTTGGTGAACCAAATCAAGCGGATTTCCTTTTTTGCTGCGTTTACAGTGCCTCACATCGCCGTGACAGCCCAGACTCCCTGGAGGTTCCTCCAAAATGCTCCCTCATACAGCAACCAAGGAAGTTCATTTGGCACGGCTGCTCCCAGGCATGAGCTGGCCTACTTTTACAGTCCCGTCCACATAACCGACAGGCTGAACTTCACCTCCCATCCTCCGCATCTAGTCCATGAACGAGGATGGGTGGATCCACTGGAAGGCTGCGTCATCTGAAGCATGTCCCCTGTGTCTACTGGTGCATTTACACTCAGAGGAAGTCATGACCCCATCTGTGGATGAATCACATCTTCCAAATGTGCATATGGCCACATCAGGCAACAGTAGTCATCTAGGACACATGGATGGCTGTAGCTGGTCTGCAGTCCAAATAAGACTGAGTAGAAACACATCAGTGCATACGTTTCTGCCAGAGTTTTTACTTGTAAAATGGGTTTACTCAAACTGATAATGGTGCAGTGAAAACTAATCGCAAACACTTAAAGGGATAGTTCGCCTCTTTTGACATGAAGCTGTATGACATCCCATATTAGCAATATCATTTATGAACATTGACTTACCCCCCGCTGCGTCCTGTGAGCCGAGTTCCAGCCTCGTTTTGGCACTGACGAAGGTAGTCCGGCTAGTTGGCTGGGGCTAAACAAATAAAGCGTCTTGCTTCTCAAAACAATATGCATTCAAAAGAGTAATTCATTTGCATCACAAAATTGTTGTGCAGGAAAAAGTCAGACCTCACATCGCTTGGCGCTATTTTTGCCTCCCTTGATATCAATGCGTCAAGCCACCTAGCGATAGCCGCACCTGTTACAGTGTTTACTGCTCGGAAGCAGGAGTGCTCGGTCTGCTCTTCGGTCTGCACAGTTTAAATTGGACGCATCAATGTTCATAAATGATATTGCTAATATGGGATGTCATACAGCTTCATGTCAAAAATAGGCGAACTATCCCCTTAAAAACGAGAATCTTTTCACTTCAAATTTCACTCATCTTTTCGAGATTGAACACCACATGACCACAGCTCCCCCGGTCTACTCTGAACAGTTGAAGGGAATTATGTGGAAGCATAATTTGAATGAAAGTACAAGACAAAGCTGTAACAATGTCCAAAACCCCGTCCTTCCAAATCTTGAACAGTTCTTGGTAAAGATAGCTGCAAAATAGAGATAAAATGGCCAACGGTTTCATACAAAACTAACGAGTATTTCTTGTCATCAATAAAACAATATGTCATGTCGCACATTGAGAAACTCCAGTAAAAGATTGTCAGCATCAACAAAAGATAGGAAATAGTCTCTCAAATGCACGTAGCTGTAAATCACTTTGAATTGCCCTGTGTACGGATTGTGGTCCACAAATAACTTTTACTTACGCCATTAGGGCGGGAAGACACGTTAAAACGTGGCCACAACTGAGACGCACAACTGAGAGCAATGTGATGTTTAAACAAGGGTAAATATGGTTGTCTTTAGCCTTTTTTTACTCTGGTGAGAAAAATTTAAAAAAGACTGCATCCCTCTGTGTACACGACCAATATTATTCAAATGTTAATAGAAAATTTCACATTTTTAGGATATGTGCTGAAAAACATTATTTTTTTGTTTGTTTTGTCCAGTTCAAGCCTTGTGGCCGTCTTATTCCTTCCATTTGAGATGATTTTCACAGGAGGTGACACGAGTTTGTTTCCAAAGGCAGAGATTAAATTCAGACAAGGCGGTCAGCGAGGCACCGAAAAATGTAAAAGCAGACATAAAAGCTTGACAGTACATACTAATCAGGAACTCTACAAACTAACTAATTAGAAACTAGCAAGAAAACTTGTGGTAAGTGCAACGACAAAAAAAAAAACAAAGGAGTCTATTTACAAGGAAGCGTAATCAGCTGATTAAACACAGGTGGGGAAACTAAAGTCAGGAATCAAAACCAGCTGTGATGCACATTTAAAAAAGACTTCAAAATATGACAGGAAGTGATGGATTAAGCAGCTTCAAGTCCAACTTGCAGGTTAATAAATGCCGTGACTTAAAGGGTAGGAACATATAGCAAGAACTGTGATTTAGAATTAATATTGCTGCATCTATTACATAACATTAACATTAAGAACTGTTTTAGTGTCAGAGTTTGGTAGAATAAAAACACACAGCTTAGCAGTGATGTAGCATGAGGGAGAGCAGCCAAGATGGAAAGAGTTATTTTTCTGAGGTTCGTAAGAGGTTCTTACAAGACCATTACTGAAGGTATAAACCACATCACCATATGCCCAATCACCTCAAAACAGGTACATTCCACTAATGCAGACCCATAATTACACTTGAAGGATATGTGACCTCTGGTGGTTGTGAGAGCAGTTGCATGTGAATTGTAAAAATGGCTTCCATGAAGTTTCTGGTTCGTGGTGATCAAGAATCCTCAGTCGGGGGGTGACCAGGTAAGGTAAAAACAGGAAATATTTATGAGACTGCCCACATCCTTTTTCACACAGTGTGACCCCCAAACGAGGGTATTTTTGCACGCTTGCACACACACACACACACACACACACAAATGGTTTCAAACGGTATAAGAGTCCAAGAATCCTAGAGGGTTGACATGTATTTCTGTTTTGTCTGTGAATAAAATTCCCCTAAGAAGTTGCAAAGACTAGTCCTTATCTA
This sequence comes from Odontesthes bonariensis, assembly GCF_027942865.1. Lineage (NCBI taxonomy): Eukaryota > Metazoa > Chordata > Actinopteri > Atheriniformes > Atherinopsidae > Odontesthes > Odontesthes bonariensis. The sequence continues at coordinate 7,912,060 of NC_134513.1, forward strand.
CTATATTCCTAATCATGATCATTCTCTAACAGTCATTGTTGGGACTAGGTTTATATAATCACTCTCTAATGATCAAAACCAAAGAAGTTTTTATTTCTTATTGAAGTCAGTGCCTTAAGCCAATCAGAAAGCGACCGAAGTGCTCAGCATATTATTAACTGAACTGAATCATCTGGGACACGCAAACTATTCAAAGTGCTTTAAGTAACATCTCCATCCAACCAACCCTCCTTCCCCCTTATAAGGATTTTGTGGCCTATTAAAGGAAACACTTGAGAATGACAGTTGCTCAGGTGCAGATTCGCTCATAAGTCCTATTTCTCTCCGGCCGCATGTCGGGGTGCTATTTTACAGGACGCTGTTATGGGTTGTATTTAAGCGTAAGATATGATAAGAGGACTTGTTGTTTTCTCAACATGATCTGCAGCCTTTGGAAGGAGCACAAATGTATGCCTAATAGCATGTAAATTAATTACATAAGATCTACTCTTTCAGTGACGTTACATCACCCAAACATGTGTTCCAACTGTAGGTTTAGGCCAATAAAGTATATAGTGCTGGTTTTATCAGCCCCAGATTTGTTGAAATGGGAGATTGAAGACGATGGTTTCTAAAGCCTCATCGATGCAACCTTTGGAGTTTGCTTCAAGGGGGGCGGGGGGTCTGTAGGTGCGTCTCATTATGGTGCTTTCCACATGTCTCTCTGCATGATGGAGGTTTACTGTGCACGTCCAGCTGGGAAGACACACTGGCACAGACCAACACACTCAGGTGGGGTCAAATATCCAGACACAACTCAAACTAGAGGACAAATTCAATCATGATGTTATACGCTGAATTATGTAAACTGACTCTGGCGTGTAAAATAACTAAAAGTGTCTTTAAAAGCAATGGTTTCTTTTCTCTTTTTTTGACAAGTACTGTCTCCGTGAATGCATAAATACAGCAGGAGCATAGCAACCGCAGCAAGCTTGTTCATATGCAGCTATAAAACATGTGGGTGAAGTGAGGATGACTGCGAGGGTGTATGACAACAAAGTCAGTGCAGCTACTCTGCTTCTAAAACCTCCCATGTAAGTCGATAGTACTATGAAAAAATGCGAAAACTTGCCGTTTTGTTATTTTTGTGGTCAAATTGCCATATTTTTTAACTGTAAAAATGAAAGGAATGCCTGCAGATTATCAAAAAATACATCAGTGAGCCCCACTGCTGCTCACTTATTACTATGAAACACACACAGTGCAGAATAAAGGTAGTAACAAAAACCCTGCCGCTGCAAATGCTTTTTAGAACTGTAAGTGTATCAATCCACAGATAAAATAGTCCCGGTTAAGTCACAATTTACTCTTACGGAAGTAATGTTTACTAAAACCTAAACAACTAACTAGTCATTTAAAGTTGGTCTATATAAGCTCATGTGTTGTTTATTCACGCGCCAAGGATTAACAATCATTACAATTACGTTTCAAGAATACGCAACCTCTAGTGGTCGTGATAGCAACTGCTTATGAAGTGTCAAAATTGTGTCCATTACATGATGTATAAAGTATATAGTATAAAGAGGAAGTCACAAAAGGATTGTTTTTTTAGGGATCTAGGGTCACATGGATTTGAGGACATGTTACTCTATCTTGGGATGGTATGAACAGTGTTAACTTAACCTTATTTCTTATTTCTCTTTTTAGCTGAAGATGAAGTAGGTGGTGGAAAACCTGCACATGCACTGACACGCATGTGTGCTCATATCAGATGCCACGGTGCAAAACACAGGAACTCGGATGACAGCACATTCAGAGAGACATTGACTTTGTTCTGTTGTTATGACACCATCACTTCACCAAAGCTTGACAGAGCAAATACCTTTTTTTGCTGATGTATTCAGATAAAAAAGAAAAACATATATTTACAGTGTTTTATACACAGTTCAGTCACGCTTTAAACAGCAGTTCCTCATGAAGTCTGACTTTAGGTGCTCTGTAGCAACCAGTGTGCTCGTTTCCGAGTGCCACACAGGATGGGAAGTCAGAAGCTTTCGATAAACAGAGTGTGGCATTGTTTTTTAGTCACTGGTTTTTGTCATGAGATTTTCATGTGGTTTTATGCACATCGTACTTTTTGTACGTGAAAAGAGTCATTCACAGAGTATTGTCACCAGGTTCCCAAGTTCCTCTTTGCAGTTTTCATTACATCTTTTTTTAGATCGTTGTTTTTGTTCTCTTGCTCATGTTTTGCTCTTAAGCTACAATCTAAAAACTCCCTCCGTTCGGTACCTTTCCAATACCAAAAAGTAAAAAAGAAAAAAAAAAAGAATTCAGCATCTAAAGGGTGAGATGTTTTCCTCAGTGGAGGTAAAAACAAAAGCTAAAAGCAACAACATGATAAGACATAACAGTTTCACGACTCGAAAAATAAAACCTTTTCATGCTCCGTGTCAAGTGGATGTGGGACATGGCATTCGTTTGCTTACCTGTTCACCATCTGCACCGTCTAATGTGATCATTTGAAGTACTGTGTTAACAGCTTGTTCACACTGGGACTGGTGAGATAAGCGTTAAATAGTTTAAGAAAAAGATGCGCTGGCATAACACAAGGTTGCAAGGTAATGTGAGAAATTGTCTTGAAGCAGCAGAATAGTGTGTTTAATCCAGTTTAAAGCCCAAATCACCACCCGAATTTCCATTCTTAAAAAAAGGCTGTCACACCAACAAGCCACATTTTCCCCTGCATCTTGGATTCCCCTTTTCAAGACTTCTGAGTTGCCCTAAAGGACACAAGAAATGTCTCAAATGACTTGAGCCCAAATGCTATAAACGGTTCAGCTTTGAGATGATTAAGAGGGCTCTCCATGTAGAGCAGAAGTCGTGCCTCAGCAACACTTATCACTCGCTTTAACACTGTATTTCTTTGACAGCACCTGAACAATCTCAATATGATGTCCACAAACTACAAAAGCAGAGCAGGCTCACGTGGAAAAAGTGGAGTAAAAAAAGACACATTTTAGTAGTCCCTCATAAGCCTACAAGCACCTCTTTCTGTGTCTTTTCCCTGTTTCTCAGAGATATTCCAGTTGTAAGTGGGTGGTTTGTGAGCTCCAGACACTAACACTCGGATGCACTGACATGTTCATGTTTCTGCTGTTCCACATAATCCCTAACTAGAATTCAGAATAGTAATTCCACGTGAACCTGATCCCAATTATTCTCTTCCACAAGCTGACTCATGAACGCTGCCCACCCTCAAAGGAGTTTCACAAATTAGCTCATTTAATGGAGAGGTTATTATATTTTTGAGGCTCACTGTCAGTTTCCACATTAGGTAGAGTTCTTTTTCACTGTTGGGCATAATTATGTCGAAGGCTTGATTTTCTCAAAGGAGGACTCGGAGGAAATAAATGATCCAAAAAGACAATGAGAGACATGCAGAGGTATACTATTTCCCTCCTTCAGACCGGAACCTCTGTTGGAACAATCAGAGGGTTATTTGTAAAACTAAATTTGACTTTAGCTTGATTTGGACCAATTTATTCATCTAGTATCATTTAACAGGATCAAAGGGGAGCTTTACTGTGTTTTTAGACTGGATGCAGAGACAGAAATATTCTCATTTTCAACTTTGAGTCAATTCAAAACCTGAACACATTCACACATTTTCACATGAGTGAAGTACGCTGTTCCAGCTGAGTATTGATTTATGTAAAGGAGCAGTTAGTCAGGTAGTAATGTATTGCAAAACTGCACCCTTTTGTCAGTCTAAAAACCCAATACTTACTCATTCTGAATGAATAAACTGAAAAGAAAATTATATATGGTAATAAATAGGAACAAGGCTATGAGACTATGAGCAACACTAATGGTTCTGACTTTTGTAGATTGGCTTGGAACAATTACTGAGTGTCCATGGAGTCATGCAGACTAAACAACCACAAAGATATGCCAAGTCATCCCAAAAAGGTCATTAAGAGATCCAAAGAGACCAAAAGGTACAAGAGGCCCTCAAAGAGATATAATTTTACCATTAAGAGATACAAATTCACCACACGGGACAATATGACCTCATAACAATGCAAAATTACAAAAAGGACAAATAAATGATCATAAAATGATGCAAAATTACTGTAAAAATACTAAATAAAGCCACAGAGGCACAAAACGTCCCTAAAAAGATGTAAAGTGACTCTAAATAGAAACAGAATGACCCCAAAAAGACAAATGACTCCAAAGATAAGTAAAGTAACTCCAAACGGCACACAAAAACCATAAAAAGGTCAAAGAATGATACAAAACTGAGAAGAGGAGCTAGTTTATCAAAAAGAGACACAAAACAACCCCAAATTGTCCACAAAAAGAAACAAGTTGAACTTAAAACACTGCAAAATCATAAAGCAAAGACAAGAAATTAACCAAAAAAAAGTTCATATTCAGAGAGGGAGAGATGTAATGAGACATAAAGTGACCACATAAGACAAAACATTAGCATTAACATTTAAACAGGACTACAGGCCCATCTAGATTAAGCCTTCAAATCCAGCTCCTCACTCAACCTAAACCTGGAATATAATCCGTTTAGAAAACTGGGATGATAAGACCAATGATAAGAACCTTCAAGATAAAAGTGGAGTTAATCCCACATTTAAACTTGCCAATTTAGAGCCATTTATTTTTAAAGAAGAGAAATCAAAGAATTTATCCTGGTCATAATTTGACACTTAAAATCAAAGGCAACCACCGTCAGCTCCAGCTGTGATTCAGGTTTTATTAAAGCTTCCAGCTGCCAGCGCAGCGCCCTGTGATTGTTGTTGTTCCCCTTTTGAAAGGTTTGTTGTTTCACTGTTACTCAGTATTAGCTGGTTTATTTTTTAAAACTGATGTCAGGAGCAGAAAAGTTTACGTCTCCATGTTAGATAACATAACTCTCACAGGCCTCACTGCAACTGGTGGATAAGTGGAGTGATTTTTAAATATTCCCTGCACAGTTATGAAACCTGCAGCTATCTGCCTGGTTGACAACTCGGTAAACAACTCTCCCCACAGCTGCCAACGCACATGACTGACTATCATGTGGTCGAGGGTCACAATGGATAACTAAAAAAGACATCAGATGTGTCATCCTGTATTTTTGTTGTTAAGTTTCAACTGACGATTAAATAAAGCACCAAAAAAAAATTTACATTTATCTACATTTTTTGTCATTTTGCCTGATAAGGAACTATAATTACAACTGTAATTAACAAACAATTTAATAAGTTATTGGTATGCAGATGCAAAAGCAGTAATTAAGCTACAAATTAAAACACGGAGGACAAACAGCTTTGATTTACATTCAGTTATAATCCGGAAGGATCACAAACAAAAGTGAAATGCCAAAAAGAAGCAAAGAGAGAATTTCATTAACACAAACACAAACAAGTGGATCAAAGGAGGTGTTTGCACATCTGATCAGACTTCAGCAGAGATTTACAGAACTCTCTTTGTCTGTCATCTTGTACGCAGAGGTGGGAACAATGTTTAAATGTGACAACTGTGCCTTTTCAATTAGCCGTGTCACGCAGATGTCTCCACGGATGAAAAGAAAAGAAAATTTCAGACGTTTCCTTTTCTTCCTGTTTGGTTTTCATAGAAAACATGATCAAAGCTGATTTCTCAACCGTTCTTTGTAGTTTTCTCAGAGGAAAGGCTCTTGCTTGTTTCCCCCCTTGGCCGGCTCGTTGAATGCGCATTGAGGGTTTGTGTGTGTTCATAAGCGATTAACGGTGTCAGCAACAAAATGTCTGACAGAGCAGCATCTGTACAGCAAAGGGCTCATGCATAGGTGAACACCCACAATGACGACAACAAAGAGCAGCGGGCACTTGGGACAGTCTGAAAAAAGAAGGCAGGAATTGGTCCTTTGGTGCATCTGGTGCTTCAGACTGGTTGTCATGCTAAAACTCTCAATAAACAAACAAAATGATGAACCGACAGAAGTTTTTTTAAGTTGACCAGTGATGTGAAACGACACAGAAACCACAGTACATTAAACCTACTTCTAAACACCGTCTTCTCCCCCCTCTCAAACTTAAACTCTCTCTGCAAGTAACTACTCACCATAATTATGTAGTATTGTATAGTCTGTCTATTTATTTTATAGTTTATCCTTTTATTTGTGTGTTGCATGTTAAAGATCATGAACATACATTTTCTTTTCTATTTATTTTTTAGAGGCAAAAAGAGCACCAGATATTAACTTGCAGGAATATTGAAACAAGTGGAACACGTACACATAAATATCCTGAAAACAGCTATCAAAACTTGACATTATTTCCAGGGGTCTTACTTTATGTGGGCTTTAAGGAAAATAAAAGCCTATTTACCTCTCAGCAGAGTAAATCTGTTATCTTCTACTTATCACTGCTCTAACCTCCAGCAAGGGGTTTCTAAACGCATAAATATATCATCACTGTTGCACGAAAACATGGATGAGTCCAATCCTTTGTGAGAAGAACTTGAGGCAGGCCACTCTATCAGCCTGACTCTCGCTCCCCATGAGGGCACATGGATTTATGTTTTGGAGAAGACACTCAGAATGACAGTAACGCAAGAGCAGCCGAGGTGAAAAACCCCAGAAAGAGATTCAACCAGAGGCAGGAGCCGGGGAGTCATGTTTAGTCTGGGAAAGGAGAGACTGATGTCTCCTGGACGATTTCACAGCCCTCCACTTCTAGCCAAGAGGGGGAGAGAAAAACAAAATCAACAAAAAAAATTCTAAAGAGTCAGTGACTTACTGAAAATAAGATGAAATAGCCAAAACTCTCGGTGAACCCTTTCATGAAAAACATTTCCAACTTCAGCTTCATGAGTCAAACAGTAAATTATGTCTTTGAATAATAAGTTTGGTCTCAGTTTCATATATAGTAGCAGAAACTTATTTCCAGTTAGGTAAACCTTCCTATCAGCACCATCAGGGGCTAATTGGTGAACTAATGGATTTGTTTCTTGTCAGATTTATGGACACCAAAATGGGGCTAAAAGTAGAAAATAATTGGATGTACATTCATCAAACCCCAAACTTGCTGTTTTTTGTTTTGTCGTTTGTTCTGGTTTGCTGTTACTTTGTCATTGTCACGCCATGGGACTCTATGTTTTAAGTTTTATGTTTTAGGTTACATTTTGGTTTCAGTTCATGTCTTAGATGTTAGTTCTGCCATGTTTTAGTTTCCCTTCACTTAGTTCATTCAGTGCACCTGTTCATTCCCCACCAGCTGCACCCACTCACTAATCACTCACTCCCTAGTTTCCAGCCTCCCCTCTCAGTTTGCCGGATCTTTGCCCTACATGTATTTATTTATGCCATGCCAAGTTCTTTGTTTATTTTGTCACCGTTATTTTTGTTGAATCCGGCCTTTGGTTTGAACTTTGTTTTTTCTTATAAATAAATCCAGTTTCCTTTTTTTTTAAAAGTCCGCATCCGTGTCCTACCTTCACCACCCCCACACCCAACCTGACAGTCATTCTGATTTCCATGTTTTTTTATGTTAAGTTTTGTTCATTTCATGTTGGGTTTTCTGTTTGGTTTTATGACTTGTATTCTTGTTTTATTTCTTCAGTTTATTCCTTGGATTGTCTTAGTTATTTGTGTTTTATACTTAAAAAACATAAGCCAATTATACCACATGTGCCCTTGTCATTTGCTCCCTCTGACTGAACGCTCTCTGGTTTCCGTTGTTCAGTGCCAGATCCTAGTTGTTGCTCTCTCATGACAGTCAGCCTTGTAGTTTTTCACCTCTGATTAGTTACTTGTTTGAGTTTATTTTGTTCAGTTTTCCTGCCTCTGCAGCGTTTGGCACTTGCTGGCCTGCTGAGTCCTGCATTTGGGTCCTTTATCACTATGCAACATGACACTTAATACACAACACGTACTAACAATGTTTGTTCAAAGAGACGAAACGCAGAGGTGTCAGAATAAAGGCTTTAAAATTGTGTGTGATGCCAGTATTTTAATTTGCTTGTTGCTTTCTATAAGAATTTATGTAAGTGATGGCAAATGGCAACCATACATTTCTTTATTTTTAGCTCAAAATGTGTATTTCTAATAGTGAGACCTTGTCAACCATGATTGACTACAAAGTGAAAGAACTTTATCACATAGACTTGAGTTTAAGCTCCATCCAAACCACCACTTTCTAGTCTTAAGATTAATGCCAACAGTCACATTCTCTAATGTCCTTACCGGTGCTTTTTTTGGATGTTCCAAGTGGATTTTGTGCTTATTTCACATTATACAAAACACAGGCATGTCACAATTTGGAAAGGCAATTTTTGGAGTCTACAAATGGTCATTTTAAAATTTTTGAGCCATTATTTGACAACTGCAATGATTTGGGCTCTGGCCCAACAAAGCTATCCCACCCTCTGGAGTGAGAATGTGTTAGCTGGATGTGTAAACTTTTTAATAGGATATATGGATGTTAACTGTCCCCCAACAGCCAATGAAATCAATTTGTGAGCATTTTCAGGGAACAGACAGAACCAGACAATTAGCAGAAACTGCCTTGTATCTAATGCTACATTTGCTGATCATGGGGAACTTGGGCTTTCTGAACTAAAACTAGAACAACAGCACAAGAAGTCCCATTTCTGAGTTGATAACTCAGTTAAGTTTCTCCAACAAAGACTTCCTAATTATCTTATGTTTCCCAAAAAGGCAAAGATTTGAGCGAATATGCAGAAAGACACTTAACACATGATTTGTGAGTTAACCACCTGGCTAACTCAAAGAAAATTGCCTCAACGGTTTACCATTTATCAAAGTCACTTAAAAGGAAGATTCCACAATACCGAGCACAAAATGAGTTTCAAGCTCTCTCAGCTCTAAACCAAGCACGCTTGGGCTTTTGAGGTGGTCGAACATAGACATAGACCATAGTTTATTTTATGCTTAAGACTCAAATGTCCCTCACATTATCTGTTGCTGTGTTCATTTTATGCATACTCATATTGACTAAGTCTGACTCACAAATTTAAACCGAGAAAAATGCAGGTCGGTGAGAGATGTTGCCACCTCCCACATTCATGGGTGAGAATGTGCCAAAAACACACTGTATTTTGATGACAGTTAAGGCAGCCTCTGGGACATTATGATGAATTGTGGGCACTGATGAGACTGCGTATCTGTTCCAGGAGTGTGGGGATAAAATAAATAAAAAAATCTGCTGCCATGAAGCCTGAGGATTATCTATTCTGAATGTGTGGAAGAAAGAATGGTATCATGCAACTGTCTTGTGTAGGTGTGCATTAGCATAGGTGAATGAGTTCTTGGATGAAGAAACTTGGCAGTGCAGAGTAAGCATGAGATAGGTATCTCTGCATTTAGTGATGCTGGGCTCAAAGATTCGAGCTGTTTAACATCAAGAGACTTTCTGTTATGAAATGCGGATACTTTTATGGGACTGCTTGGTGAAAACCGGCTGCAGAGACCAGATAATATAAGTTACAAACAATATGGGAGTAGCAGCAGGAGCAGGTAGCAAATCAGCATTGTTCATAGGCACTCATACCCTGCATGTGTGCTGTTTAAGACCAGTTAAGAATGAAACTAAACACAAAAATGTGTTTCCAACACAGAGATTTTACACATTTACACATTACATTACAGTCCATTCATGCAGCTGTTTTCACTCATGTTGCCTGATTAAATTTCTTTTCAAGACTGCATTGGTCATTTTAGCTGCACAAGCAGGCCAGTGTTCACCTTTATTTTTCCTATTATTACACACACTGTGATAACATCGTGCAGTGCCTACCTTAACTCTCCCCACTTCAGATCTAATGTAATAGAGGAACCAGAATCACCTGCGGTTCCTCTGTCATCACAGAGGTGTACGAGGGCTTTAAATTTCCTCCGTAGTAATAGAACTCTCAGCTGAAATTTTGGTTTCATCATCACACATGATAGGTACTCTTCTCACAAATCTCATCTCACATAGAGAGATTATTATTTGCTATGTGCTCTGTCAAATCAAACAACAAGAGTAGCCTACTGTTAGGGAGCAGGGATTACAGTGAGTGTACTGAAGAAGGAAAAAACAATCACTGATTGCTTCAACTTGGTTAATGTTGCCTTCGTTGTCGCTGGCATCTAAAAGGGAGCATCTTCTTGACGGTCAAGATCGGAGCCTATCCTCACTGTCACATAGCAAGAGGCAGGGACCTTTTTGCTGTGAGATGAAGATGCTAATTATCACACTATAGTTCATCCCATAAAAATCCCATCTACAATGCACTGGCTTTGTTCCAGTGTCAAGTACGTGTATACTCAGGGATTAGAGCATAGGCGGAGTTTCAGATTCTACCCAAGGAGGGCAAAAAAAACAACAACAAAAAAAACACCTGTCTAATAGAAAGTCTCGAGATCTGTGCCAAGCACACACTGTGACGCATATATAGCAGTGCATTACAACTCATATATAGCATAACATCATGGTGTAGATATTTTTTTTGTGCCCCTCAACCCGCCCTAAACACAATCGCACGCTCATGCGCACTGCATGCACGCATGCACACACACACAAGCTTGGACACACACACGCACAGTCACTCGAGAGAACTGCTATTGTCACCAAAAAGTTTTGAGGGGAATTCAGACAGAGCAGGCTGCTTGGGAGAAGCTTGTTTTTCTCTGAGATCATCTTGAGAGGAAGTTGCTTCTCACATTATGACGAGGCTCGCAGAATGGCTGCAGGAGAGATGTATGAATGAAAGACGATAGTCACGACTTGAGCGCCAAAAATGAATCAATATTTTTATATTTCATGTTTTTTAATGGTCAAATGAATTCTGATATATTTACTGTCACATGTGCTTTATGTCACTTATAAATATTTATATATTTTTTTCACAATATTATATTTTTTCAAATTAATTTGGGAACTAGTAATTAACTCTTTTGACCACCGGCGGGGGGCAATGCCCTCCCTGCGCTCCCACAAACTCCGGCGATGGATTGGAGGACAGAAATTGAGTGTAGTAGAGTGCTTAAATTACTGACATTCCAAATTGTTTGTTCTTCAATGTGGGGGGAAATAAACTTTGGACTGGGATCTAAGCAGCGCCAAGTTAGTACTAAAATGGTGCCAAGGTTAGCTAACTTTGCTAACAGGTCACTTCTGTCATTGTTTTGCAATCACAAAGAACACAATCTGACATCTCAAGCTAAAACCTCTGTTGTTCCTGTCTACCAATCAAGTCTGCAAAGTCCAACTTTCTAAATATAGTTACCATAATTTCCCAAAACCCCTTTTTCAGTGGCCTACTGTGGGTGGATGAAAAGCCAATACACCTTAAAAAGCTACATTGTAAAAAAAAATACTCTATAGCCTATGTGTGGGCACGGCAAGATGTATTTATGTCCATATTTAAAAGTGAGTTATCATGTTCTACGTTGCCCTGATAAGGGAGACTAAGCTTTGCATACAGAGGTTTTCTGCAGGTTATGTTTCTGCCCATGACACATTCCAACTAAGCATTGTTACTTCAGACAAAACTGACATAGAATACATGTGGCTGCTTTCAACCTGAATTTATAGTTTCAACAAGTTCAAAAAGAAAAAAGAGCTCAAATATTTATGTTCTATGCTCTAGTCTTCAAATCGTCTCACAGATGCAGAGACACATGTAGCCTACAGGCGATGAATGAATGTGGTAAATAGGAGATGCAACCTGTGTATACCTTGCTATGCCTCTACTTGTCTGTCACGTTGGCCAAAACGCTCACGGATGACGCAAAAAACAGGTTCAACCAGACAGGTGACATGGCAGAGTAAAGTGAAAGCATATAAATCACAATCTAGTATGCAATCATGTGAAAGCCACAGGTACACACTTGTAGGATATAAGAAGACACTACATAAACCAAGGAACAAGCTTGGCAATGAACTGAGGTATGATTTATGGGAAACTTGGCTTTAAGATAGATTTTTTCCCAACTAACTGTTTAGTTTCACTTAAGATAGTAAACTTCTAGAAGCTGAAGCGGTAGCCTACTTCTTATTTTCATTTTGACTCTGAAATCTGTTGTATTGACTTTATGACACTCTCTCTTCCCCACACAAGTAGGCTACTCCTTCCACTCTTTACACACAATCCTCCTCGAGAGGGTTATTAACCTGGACAAAAAACACCAATACCCCAATGTTCCCGTTCAAACACTCAAGCAATATAAGGTGATAATTAGAAGGCCCGAAGTGCTACCCAGCAACATCACTGTTATGTCATGATCTGACCCATAAATTTAGCCATAAAAAAGATTAAATACTATTCCTTAAGGGCAGCCAGTGCAGCCTGCTATGATTTTAAAACTATTCATTTAAGTATCCACATAAACCACTCATCAGCTTCAGTTTGTATGAAAACTGTGGACTATGGTATCTCAAACCAATTGAACTGCCTTATCGAACAGCATATCTTTAAAAATGGGCACTTTTCAGCTTTCCTGTTGCCACAAAACCTGATTTTCTTACTACAAAGTACAACAAAGCTTCCCACGTTAAAATGAAAAATTATTGGAGAGATCGAGTGATCGGGCTTAGAAGGCGTCAAATATCTAATTACAGGTTTTCACCACAATAAAATTGAAAAGTTTGGGGAGAAAATTTGGTCACCAAGGGAGGCTGGTGAGTGCAGAAAACATGCATTGATTGAGAGCAGAAGTCCTCTTTATAGCTCTCCTTGCGATTGTTATGAAATTCCTCTCGTCAGTGGGAGGAAGTGTCCCTTCCTACACAAAGGCAAAATTGCTACATCTTTACAGGAGAAACCCCCTATTTGTGGATTACGATAGTCCGACAGTATGTCACTGTCGCAGTTTCACAATGAGCAGTCTCTGAGAAACAGCTTATGAAATCATAGGCTTCAAGAAATAACAAACGCTGTGTTCCTCTTGTTACTGCTGGCTGTGTGAGTTGGCGTTTGCTCTTGACAAGTGAGTTTTAAGTGGTGGAGATGGAAAACAAAGGAGAAGAAGGGAGGGGAAATGTGTTCACATATGAGTCTTAACCACAGAAGGTATTTCCCTGGACTTCATTACCCACAGTGCCCCATACACCTAACACAGCCCTGTTTTGTGTCACTGTGGCACCAGATGGTTCCCCCAGAGCAAGAAGCCTAATTTCCCATCACCACCTGGGAACAGCCTGAAAGTGTTCGTGCACTCACCCCTCATTAATTAAATGTTGTAATGACGTGCCTGCCCTGTCGGGATGTAACACACTGGCATCCTGTAGCCCGGGGAACTGTATCTGTGTCTATTTCAGTCAGCAGAACGTAAACTCTTCACCGAACGCTCCCCGTGTGCTTCCTTTCTTTCCAGTCAACATAACTGCTAATGTGTCTGAAATTAGAATTCCGGCATTTTGTGGAAATCATTTTCTTGACATCTATATAAATTGCAGATAGAAGCTGACTTGCATTTAAAATGACAAAACTGTGGAGCTGAGTCAAATGACTTGATTCGGAGTCATGAATCTTGTAAACTCAGCTTCGCAGGAAATAAAAACAAGCATTAGACATTAGTTTTATAGTGAAGGCCCAAGACTTACTTGTGACATGAAACAATTTGTTTTTGTCAGCCGATGTAGAATGATCATAAAAAGTGTCAATCCAGTAAACCCCATTCCATTAGTGTGTATTTAGTCTGAAACAGCTCATATTTCATGTTTAAATAGAACTCTTGGAGAAATGATTTTGTCAGATTTCATTTTTATTGCCACAGAATCCATCGTTTAAACAGAACAAATGTTTAAAGCAACAGCAATCTGAAAATATTGGCAAAGTTTTATGTCACTGAATGTCAAAATAGTTGAGGCTGTCCTCGTCCGGAATGTATGATAATGACCTTTATTGGCCATGAGAGAAACTGCACATGAAATATTAAATTGTATCATTAAGGCGAATAGTGCTGTAATACCAAAAAATAATTTTAGTCATAATAATGATCTTTTCGCAGCCCTCATCAATTAGTCTTAATTTCGTAACCTAAACCATGTAATGTTATAGCACATACCCAACCAGGAAGTGAAAAAAGTGTTTTACTAAAGTGTTGTCATGTTACTGACTGAACATGACTCAGGAGTGAAATAAACTGTGATAATATCTGAAGGTTGAACTCAAGTCTGAAGGATGGAGGTGCTGCTTTATTTGAGAGTATGAACAAACAGTCTATTTGGGTGTTTGAATCAAGAATTTGTTGCAAGAGTTATCATTCGAGTGCCATATTAAAGGTAGGAAATCTAAGGTGCTTTGCACAAGTCTGTTCTTTTGTTGCCTTTTTTTTTCACAAAGCAAATTTATATTGAGAAATTAGCTGGCTGATTAATGCACATTGAAAATAATCATTTCTTGCGTTCTGAAGAAAAAACAAAGCTCCACTAAAGGATAAATCCTGCTTTCACTACATAAACAATATAATGACATGAGGTTTGACATTGATGACTTTCACTTTTAGTACTTGAGGTACATTTTCTGGATTTGATATACCTCAATATTTCCACTACTGCAGACTATTGACAAGAAATAGTAAAAATGCAGGTCATAGGTTCCCAGAACTGAGCTAGTTATCTTGAAATAGTTTATTCTGCCTGTGCAGCAACTCAAAAATAATCAAAGGTATTTTCATTTACAAGTTTCGTTCAGTTTTTTTTAGTTTTTAATAATTGCCTAATAAATGGCTATTAGGAAGTATCCCTCCATCCATTTTTTTATACCCATTTAATCCAGCTCAGGGTCACAAGGGGATAGAGCCTATCTCAGCTGCCCAAAAGTGGGGTACGCCCTGGACAGGTCGCCAATGCATCACTGGGCGATTCGAATAAGTCTATTACAAAAATACAAAACATTTTAAATCATTTCTCTTCATTGGCTCATGATTTCTCCACCAACAAGAACGCCCTTGCCTGACTTTCCCGTAAAAAGCTGGATTTCATCATCTCTCTGGCAGAGCGCTTCATGAGTTTTGTTGATTTGACTACATCAACTTGGTATTTAAAGGGAGATCAGTCCACAAATTGGGCAGATGACAAGAGAACTGAGCCCCGAAGCGACAGCTTATTATCAGTGGGACTGCAATAATGATTATTTTAATGATCACTTAATTTGTTTGTTTTGGTTTTAAATACTTCATCAACCCAGGTACTGTTGTAAAATGACAGTTGTGTCACACCGGCAGGCCGATTTCAATTCTAGATGCAAAATAGCAAACACATATCAAAATATTTGTCAACCAATAGTCATGACATTAAACAAAAAGTTTATCAATAAAAACGTCTGAGTATGACATTTCATCAAGCAGCTGCTATACTCCCTTTCCCTCTGCAAGCTTAAAGTAATGACTCCTACTTTATATTTAGAAGATTTTCTTAGTACATGACTTACTAATATTACACAAGCCTTACACAATTCACTGCAGCCAGACACATGATGCATTGTTAGTAAGCCTGTGGGAGATCCATCACTACTGGCCAACAGCTAATAGATATCTCTAAGGTACTTTGTATGAAATCATCCAAATGGGAGCATTCAGCGCTCTTAATCTCTCTTTGATCCTTTAAAACCAACTTCTTGCAGCTTATTCATTCTTAAATTCCAGCCAAACCAAGGCAAACAAAAAGGTTATTGGCCTGGAGTTTGTTTGTATGTCTGTCAATGTGACATTTATTTCAAGGTACAGTATTATATGTGGATGTGGTCCAGTTTAAATGTAGACGAGCATAAAAATCCCTCCCTGGTGAGTCTTACTACACCTTTAATCACTCCTGCTAGAACATGAAGGACAGACGAGTAGAAGCCAGGTAATCATGTTGTAGTTGCTGTAATCTATGCTTATCGTGGCTGTTGAAGGCCGAATTATCAGTATTTACATGCAGAAAAAAGATGAAAATGTGACCAACTTCAAATCCTCAAGGAGCACATCAAGAGTAAACGGTTATAAACATGCTGATCAAATGAATACATTTTAAGTCTGCGCGAGCAAGACCTTCAAAAGATTTGTAAAGGGAGAGGCGCATTAAGGATTTCCTGTTCTAGCAGAAAGTTCTTGATTAATACGTCATAGTAGTGATGATGGAGATCTGTAATCTGTGTCACCACTAATGTAAAGAAAGTGACAGAAGTGATTTTACAGAATAGTCCAAGAGTATGTTCTCACATAAAGGATTCTTAAGATTATGCAGAGTCCGTGCAAAATCTGGAAGACACCCTTCAATGCATCATGAGAAAGGCAGCAGCGCAGATAAGATCCTCACCACATGTTGTGTAAACAAAACAATAAGCCCCAATAAAATGGAATTAGTATTCTAAAGGAACCTCATATTCACACTGTACACATTCAACTAAAATTCTAAATAAAACCAGAAACTGCAAGAAAAATGTCGATTTATGGAAAAAGAAATATTGGATTTATTTTCGTGTCTAATTGTTAATTCAGACAATAAGCCGTAATTATGATTTAAAAAAGCAATTAAAACAGAATAACTGTCCACAGACAAATGATAACACAACAGACATGACTAAAAACAATTACTATGCCACTCGAGATCACAGATAAACGAGCCCTGACAAGCTCGTCAGTAGTTTCAAAGGCACCAGAAATTTATATTTTAGGCCTAATATCAATCCATCAGTTTCAGAAAGAAAGCCAGAACACGGCACTAAATTACTACGAGAAAAAATGACCAAGTTAGTATTTCACGTGATAAATACAAGGTCACTTCAACACACTTCCGCAATGACTTCACATTCTAGAACAGGTCACAATGTCTCCGTTTTATACATAATCCACAGATACAAACAGCCTTGAATCTTAGATCTTTAATCTTCTTCAAAGAATATGTCCAGAGGGATTTCATCTGCTTTGAGAAGCACAAGAAGAAGATCTACTGCCAAAAAAGAGAGGATCATTTCAATTTTCATTATCTCCACAGGAACATTATTATTTCCATTCATTTTGAATTACCATTAGCAGAGACAGTCTTGTCAATATCTGTGCATATTTTTAGTGCAGAGCACTCAAGGAAAATACCACATTTGTTCCTGATTTAAAGGTATTTGTGCTCAAGCATAAACGACTCCATGAGTTTGTAGTAAGTGTGCAATCATATCCAAAGGAGGATATTAAACTCGGAGGGGAGGGGCTGTGAGTGATGCCTGCTGCTTTTAAAAACAACTGGGGCTTCAACAATGTGAATCATCTCCCAAACTACATAATTCAACAGCTCTGGGGTCTGACAGTCATGAGTCACAAAAACAAGCATGAATACATGATTGAAGTGATATGATTACATCCTACACCATATAATTGTTTTCTAACTTGTTTAATCAAACCTAATATTCAAGACGGAAGGCGTTTTTCATTTTTCCTCTGACAAAATGCTTTGATGAGCGCCGACAGAATGCTATTGTGATGTTAAACATCTTGGCAACTCTGACAAGAAATCCCCCTATTAGCATAGAAAAATGAGTGCTCACAGTTCAAAGTGATGGCTCGTATGTGACAGCCAACAGTTGAAACAGTCATAAAAGTCCAAGAAATGCCAAAACTATCACTGAGACAATAGATGAGGGCGTAACATCCTAAGTGCAAGATGGACATCTGCGGTACAGAAAACTAAATATTTTTGCTATTGGTCAACAGCTTGAGTCTTAGAAAAAAGTTTGTACTTTAAAGCTGGTCAGTCACGTCAATCACTATCCGGTTTCTTCAGAAGACTTGATATTGCAAAGCATTTTTAAAAAAAAAGAAAAAAGTGTGTTCAAAAGCAACATCAAAGAGTACAGACAGCAGTCCACGTCCCAGTATGACAAGATACCACCATGTGATAATGGAAACCTGCGGGGGAGTCGTGCATACAGTTTAACTGACAAGATACAGCGTGGTTTTCACCACAGTTGCAGAGCATCTAATGTGAAACCACTGAGGACTGAGGACTATGTGATTCAACATCACGACAGCATGTCCCACTTTCGATTTAAATCTTAAATTCAGTTCATCTGCACTAGATCTTTGGCTTATAGAGTTAAGTTTTTAAAAATCTTAAATCGAGCACAAATATGTCTTCTGGGTTAAGTGGGTTAATATGAACACAATTTCATTTCTAATAATTGCATATTTATTTCCACATTGTGAAATCAATGTAAAATCTCATCACTTGTGAATGAAAATAGTTGATTTTTTTGTCTGACATATAATACATCCATCTGCTACCCCCAATGTCCCTATTTTACTTTTACAATAAACTAATAAATCTACATTTATGTCGGTGAGAAAGGAAGCTGTGTCTAATTTTGGATGAATTGATACTTTAAAGTTACGCCAGAGAAGAAAAATTCTCGTTATAAGTTTTTAACCATATCCTTGCGGATATAAAACCACCAAAGTTAAGCGGAAGTGAAAATCAAAATGAATCTTTCCATAATGTCAAATTAGAAGTGAAACAAAACTGTCAAACACCAGTGAGACAGAGTGAGAAAATGTGCTTCCTTTTGAACATGAAATGCATCTTGTAAGAGTGTAAAAAAACCCTATGTTGCGTCTGTGGGATTTGTTATTTGCCTTTTGGTGTATTTTGCTAAAATCTTTGAGTTGGATTAGGTTAAGTTTACTATGTTTTTGTCTCTTGCCCTTGTCCTTTCTGCATTCAGTCCTGTTTTGTATTCTGGTTAACTTTACTTTGTGTTTCACTTTGTGGTTCTCGCCCCCTCTGCTCATTCCAGTTAGTTGTGTTTCTTGCGCTTGACTCACACCAGGTTTCTGTTCACACCTGCTCTGCATTATGACGTTGCTTTCCTCAGCTCATCGGCTCATGGTTTGTTTTTGTTCATTTGCGAGATCCTCGCTGTAGTTTTTGTTGTGCCGTGCCCTGTTCAGACTCTTGTTTGCTCAGGCTGTGCTCATGGTATATTGATTGCATTTTCTGTTTACTTATGCAGCACCTTAAGATTGTTGTAAAAATAAAGTTCATTATTTTCCTCCACCTGCCTGACTCTGGAGTGCAGTCTGATCAAGATTAAAAGAAAAAAAAAAAGAAGCTGTGTC